>NC_089195.1:31343039-31690539 GCF_963930695.1 Labrus bergylta
TTAGCCCTTCATCCTCTCATCTGTCTTCCCGTGCAGAGCGGCTCCAATGAGAAGCGCGAGGTCCGTCACTTCCAGTTCACGGCCTGGCCCGACCACGGGGTGCCTGAACACCCCACCCCCTTCCTGGCCTTCCTGCGCAGGGTCAAGGCCTGCAACCCTCCGGATGCAGGACCGATGGTTGTCCACTGCAGGTGTGTACATGTGTGCGTGTTTTATGACTGCCTTGAGCTCCTATAATTCCCTTTTTCCAAAATGATTCCTGAAATCACCTTGAAAGATAATCCAGTGGTTGCTGACCCAAGAGAAAACTCACTCAGTGTGTGATTTTGTGTGTTTGCATGAAACACTTATGTGTTATTTTGGGGTTTTACTTGGCAGCGTGATTTTTCTAAAGCCTGGGAGTCTGTGAAAATCAACACCGGACCAAGAGCACTTGTATAAAATCATTCATGGGTCCTGACCTGAAATGAGTTTGACCTGCTATTATGCTAACCCCAAAACCACCTTCTCTGGCCCGGACACCCACATTCCTCCAGCGTCTCTTAAGATTTAACAGCAGCAGCAGCAGCAGCCACCATGCTGACCCCTGTTAGTTTCCAGTGTTGACTATTTACCGTTTACGTTGGTGGTAGATCTGGGTTCATAAGTTTATATTCAGATGAGCTGCTCTCTGTGCAGCAGGAGGCTCATGCCTTGGTTTGGAGGAAGATTCTTGGAAACTTGTCATTACAGTCTTGGCACAGAGTCGAGCTCCGGAGCTGGGAAGAGGTTGTTTTTATGCTCCTAGCAGGGAGATGAAGATGGAAGGTAGCGGAGGGAAAGTGGAGCCGAAGCTCTCGGGAGGAAGAATTAGCGAGATATAGATGTGGAAGGAAGAGCGGGGAAAGGGGAAGAAAAAAGGGGGGGATTGAGAGATGATTGAGAGGGAGAGTTAGCCAGGGAGCGGGAGTTAGAGGAGGAAGCCACGCGCAGAATGAGAGAGAAGGTGAGGTCAAATCCAGGACGCGGTGCATGGAAATGATGAATTAAAGAAAAGGTGGAGAGAAAATGGGAGTCCAAAAAAAGAAATGTACAAATGTGAGAGTGGGAAAAAGTAGCTGAGCTGGTGTTGGAGAGCGTTGGACGGGTACTTAGAGGGAAGATAAAGAGGCGAGGAGACGAGGGAAGGAGGAGGGGTGAAGAGGTTGGCAGCAGAGGAGCTCTTCCCTAATCTTCCGTAGCAGTCAGATGGAGTATCTAACAGGATTATCAGTCAAATTTAATTATCCCGGCAAGACTCCATCATAATGTGCCTTAACATATCAACCAGCCCCTGAATCAAACAATGGGCCCGACTCTGGCTCCACATGGACACCCCACACACTTACACACTGATATTAATTCAACCATTAAAAAAAAAAAAAAAGAAGGTTTTTTATTCGCTTGCAGAAACTTTGCTCGGTCAGTGTGTTTCACCTTTTTCTTTAGCAGCGCAGCAGAAATGTGAAGTGTTTGGGTGGGCAGCTAAAATGTATTATATTTCTGGATTGTGTGTCGATAGGCGAGGATATCTTCCTCGTGCCAGTCAGTCAGACGCTGATGCTGACTCATTGCTGATGCCAATTTTTTTTTACGTCCTTTGTTGTGAAATATTGCTGGCTGGCATCTTTGTGATACTTCAGTTGATTTAGGCACAGTATGTAAGCGCGTCTGCGATAATTGACAGCAGGGCCCGGTTTGTGGCAAGGTACGAGGACCCACTCAGCACACAGTCAGGAAAAATTATTAGCACAACGATTCAGACCCCAGGTTATCTCAGAAAATCCACATCACCATCTGTTCCCCCCTCCTCTCCCCCCCCCCCCCCCTTCCTGTTCCAGTGCTGGAGTGGGTCGCACCGGCTGCTTCATTGTCATCGACGGCATGGCGGAGCGGATCAAGCACGAAAAGACCGTCGACATCTACGGCCACGTCACGCTGATGCGCTCCCAGAGGAACTACATGGTCCAGACGGAGGACCAGTACATCTTCATCCACGACGCGCTGCTGGAGGCCGTGACCTGCGGGAACACAGAGGTCCCCGCCAGGAACCTGTACTCCTACATCCAGAGGCTGACGCAGATCGAACCGGGGGAGAACGTCACCGGCATGGAGCTGGAGTTCAAGGTGAGGAACGCTGTGTCCCTGGAGATTGTGAAATTCCCTGAAACTAACTAATTATTTCACAAGAATACAGAAGTGAGTCATTCTACATCTGGTATTTAATCATGATGTGACACTTTACTGGTCTCATTTGGAAAATCTTTATTGTCCCCGAGGGGCAATTTGGTTTGCAACAGAGGTCCATACAGTCAATACAGCCATAAAAAAACAGCACAATGACATAAATACATACGTATAAAACATAACTACCATGGATATCACGATGATGGACGTGAGTGAGTATAGGACGAAAGACCAGTCCATAATAAAAGTGTAGAGGCAACAATGCCACATCTCTGTAAGCAAAATATTCCCTTTTTTGCCACACACACACACACAAGGCCCACCGAGTGTATATTAAGATGGACAGAGCAACAGATCCTCAAAGTGAAGCCAAATTATGTCGAGCTCCCCCTGCTGGTAGGTTAGCAGAGGGATTATGAAACAATGAAGTTAAAACACACGTTTTCCCATATTCTCCTGGAGTCATTATAGTAATTATCATGCTGATTGATGTTCAAGTGATCCCTTTTCTGAGTGGTTTTGTTTTTATTTAGTATTTGATGGGGGGGGAGAGCAGATTTTACGTCATAATTGACAGCTAAGTTGACAAATGTGGTGACAAACAAAAAGTTGACAAACTTCTAGTGCTCCTAACCACACCAGAAACGTAGAGGAGGAAAGGCGAGAGAAAAGTAACAATACAGTCATTAAACTTTTCATAACTGTGAGTTTCTTCTCCACCTTGACACAATAATGTTCTGCTGTGGACTTTACCAACCTCAGGGATCTCTGAGATTTTATCCGCAAATTAAATGTGAATGTTGGTAAGCAGAAGGGGCACGGCATTAATTCTGCAGTTGCACCAGCCGGATCCCTTCTGTGCATGTCTCTGTTCCAAAAGACGTCACCAGTGCAATATGCTGTGATGGTATTTTGGCTTCACTTTCAACAGACGGGGACAGAGACACGCTGTCCATTTTAATATACAGCCAAGGACAAAGCTAGACAGAAGGGTCAGCTACACACTCGCATCCTTGAACCTGTTTCAGGAGTTTTTCTGTCTACTCAGACTTCAGCCAGATGAATCTGTGTTTTAAGATGGTCGAGGATATCGTATAACATATGGTCACTGTTAACAATACCAAACATCAACGACTTCTGGAGATGAGGGAGGCTTTGAGTTGAGACTGCACCTTTTTTTTAATGTATATTATTTTTATTGACTCATTTCGATGACAACATGTAAACTAAAGGAACATTAAAAACCCCTAACCAAACCTAAGAGTAAACAAACCTACACTTGCACACTCACTCATAATCAAACATGCAAATTGTCCGTAATGGAGTATGCAAAAATAAACCAGAAAAAAGGTGAGGGGTGGAGGGCAAAGCTATCATTATAAAGATGCAGATTCTGGAATTTCTGGAGTCTTTGTTGTCATCATGTGGTTGCAACCAACAGATGCTAAAGAACACCCGACCAAAATGTAATCTCACCCAAAGCTAATGCGTTACAAACTGAGCTTTGAAGTTGCTGGTATGAAGATTTATTTGCTATTTGACAAGGCATGGCAAGCTCTCCCTCTCCAGACTACCTGTCTTCATGCTAAGCTAAGTTGCTACTGGATTTAAGTTCATACTATTTTGTCTAAAGGTGTGTCCCCATGACTCGTTTAAGATCGATTGGCACAAGTGCAGCTCAAGAACAAAAAAAGAAGCATAGCATTTACATCCTGTTAGAGTTCTAAAACATAAGATTGCATGCATTAGAAGCATGTGCTATGATGAATGGAGAGGAAAGTAATTCAATTCAATTAGATTAGGTAAATGCTTTTTAATTATATGTCCAATAGAATAATCGTTAATGGCTTTGTAAAGTCCAAACTGTGAATAATCAAAGATGATAACCTATTTCTATGTAAGTAGCTGCAGACGATGGTCAGTGGAAGGTGTTTTAATTCTCTCTGACGGCTTCAGAACAACACTCACACGCTCACACTGTACTGTGTGTCTGGACCTTGAATCCCTGCCCTTGATAGTCACTGAGCATCTTTCCCAGGGCTCTTAGCGACCTCCCCTCTGACGGTTACATATACTCAGTATGAATGGTAGGATTTGAAGGGGATTATGGGATTGCACCTTTTGAATCCAAGGTAAGAGAGTTCCACAGAGGGTATTAGAGAGCGTCATCGTTTTTTTGGAAGTATGATGGACCAAATAATGGAGGCAGGAGAGTTAAAAGGTTTGAATTGAAATCTTTGGGAAAGATTATTGTGGGTGTTTTCAAACATTTAGGGAGCTGATTAGAATTCAAAGAGAAATCCCCCGAACGTTCACAAGAATGAAAAATGAGCATTAACGGGACTTTTTGAGAGCTGTTATTTTTCATTTTACCTTCGATATGTAATTGTGTTTACCTTGATGTTTACCTCTTGCCAGACGAGTTCTCAGCAGACTTGTCTGGTCTGGTTGGGTTAAAGGGGAGAGAGTCAGTTTGAGCCGTACAGGTATATATTGGAAGCAGGTGGCTTACGTTTTTCCTGGAATGGTTTATGTCTGCTCCGACGCTCAGAGGGCAAAGTAAACACAAAGCCACTCCAAGCAATCTCCTTCATCCTATGCTCCGGCATTCCTGTCCTAATGGCAGCGCTCTCCTCAGAATCACAATGAACCCGAGCGTGCACTGAACTGTTTGCTCAGCCTTATATTGGTGTAAAACATAATGTCACGGTTATCCTTCTCACCAGCTCTCATCCCACTCCAACACTCCAGGGACAGAACCGGCTCTTTCCACGAGGGATGTTAATCATTTCAAAATCGATTAAACACATATTTTCAATTCAGACTAATCGACTAGTCTAAAGTTTAGAATACACTCAGTCAAATGAATTTACCATGGCCAAACGCGGGACGAGAGTGTGGTTAACGCCCACGTGCCTGTGCTGGTTACGCTTTGCTGTGGTCGTGTGATGATATGCCAGTTGAACCTGACACAGCCTGCATCCAACTTTATCTCCAGATAAAGATGAGATGCCATCTGTCCATTGTGCTTGTTTACATCCAGGCAGAAGAGCACAGAGACAATTCCAAGTCGCTACAGCCAGTCTATTGATACAGCCCCGGCTAGTGGCTGTAGGCTGCATTACAGCTTAGACACAACATTCATTTTGCATTCTGTGCCTACTCATAAAAATATGAATAAATCATTTAACAAAATAGTAATCCTGATGCCAATTAGTGATGGTTAGCTAATGGTGCAATACCCCACAATCATTTCAGGCCTGAATTTATACAAACTGACTTGTTATTTAGTGTCAGAGTAATGAGGGTGATGACTTTAATTCGTTAGGCATCTCTTACTTCAACCTTCATAAAAAAACACCAAAAGGATGGCATTTCTTATGAAGCAGCATCCCTCAATAAAAAATAAAAGAATGTGTGTGAGAAAAGAAATAAAATGAAGCTGTTGTGGCAGCTTTTGGTAATCCAACCCCCCTATAAAGACCGACTGTCTTTGTTTCCTTTCACGGAGAGTTTACTGGTAGACTTTTAAGAGGTTTCCAGCCGTGCATGATTGGACCCAAACTCAACATATTGTTAAAAAAATAATGATAATGGCACGTATCACGGCAACAAAAGGGTTTTGTGTGGTCCAGACTTATTGATAAGATTGGGACAAATTCAAACCAAATGACATGAAGAATTGCTTTTGTTGGCATGGGAAAAAAGGGCTGGAAATACCCGAATGAACTGATGAACTTGTGGTCAGTGTGGGATTTTCCAGCTTGGTCTTGTCTGTAGGAAAACAAGGTACTGCTGTTTCTCCGGTAGCCGCCGATGGTTCCTGAGACCCCATTGTTTCCCCCAAAAGAGTCTGCGGTCTCCCTCCGCCTCTTCTCTGTTGTTCCATCTTTTCGTTTTAAGTCATCCACTGGTCGAGTGTCAGACAGAGTGTGCTCATGTCTGCCTGTCTGCACGTATCCATATACATGTTTGTGTTCCAGCTTTCTTTTTTTTTCTCTGACTAGCGCAGGATCAACCGTGGTTCACATGTGTGCATTGAGACAGTGTGGGGCCTTGTGGTTTTTTCTTCCCCCAGACTCTTGATTTTCTTCTTCCTCCTCTCCTTAGTCTCATTATCCTTCTCCTCTCCTGTTCCCTCCCGCTGCCCCCCCCCCCCCCTTAAATCAGCCTTCCTTTGTTTATTGAATTGAAGATATCTGACTAAATGTCCTCGGGCCTGCAGAGTTAAGACACTTCTCTAATTGAAGTTGTCCGGTTTGCCAGAGGAAAAAAAAGACTTGTGCTAAATACATTCAAATGAGGGCCTTGGAGTTGTCTCTTTACCTTTAATTAATCATGTTTTCTTTCCTTTCTTTTCCATATTTGTCTTATTTTCTCCCGTACTATTTGTCACGCCTGCTGCTCAAACATTCTGATTTCTTTTTTATGTTTCAGCGTCTGGCTAGTGCCAAGGCCCACACGTCGCGGTTTGTGAGCGCCAACCTGCCATGCAACAAGTTCAAGAACCGGCTCGTGAACATCATGCCCTACGAGACCACGCGTGTGTGTCTGCAGCCAATCAGAGGGGTGGAGGGATCGGATTATATCAATGCCAGCTTCATTGATGGATACAGGTCAGAAAAAACAATTTGTAGTGTTGGCAATCAGGTAGTATGTGTAAAGTTTTTTAACTACAAAGTCCTGACATTCTTTACAAACGGCATAAAGTTCTTGTATTTGTGTCTTTAGGCAGCAGAAGGCCTACATAGCTACCCAAGGTCCGCTGGCTGAGACCACAGAGGACTACTGGAGGATGCTGTGGGAACACAACTCCACCATAGTTGTCATGCTAACCAAGCTGAGAGAAATGGGACGGGTACGTATAGAAATACAAATACACAGTGATATCATCCATCACCAGTCTGTAGTTCATATTTCATTTACACTACTGACGCTGCTGAATGTAATATTGTAAATCAGCCCGTTTGTGTTTCTCTAGCAGCAGCACTTTGTCAATTTCAGAACAACTCACATTTTTCATATTAGTGAAATATGGTGTGCAGTCATTTTTAGAGTTTCATATGGGCTGTTGGGACATCTCTCATCTGTTCTTTTTTAATTCGGTGTGACCTCTGTGTGTGCATAAGGCCTGCTGTGTTATGCCCTTATATGGTCGTTTTTCCTTTGCTATTTAGTAAAACCTTGCAGGAGCTACGAGGACATGGCGTTCATCAATTTCAGAACACAGATGCAAAGAGCAGGGTCACTCATCTGTCTAGGCCTTTTCAATCATTCATTATTTGTACAGCGTGAACTCATAACAAGTGTTATCTTGAGACGCTTTATGGGATAATACAGTATGCCCGAAGGATTTCTCCTTTGTGTTCCTCGCATTCATGTTGTCCACACTACTTTGCCGCTGAGGTGGAGGCCGGAGCAGGCCGTGCATGAATGAAGACGGCGTTGGTGGTGGGACGACACAGTCCGATGGTGGAGGCTGGGCGTCAGGGATCTTGGGATCTTCAGTGAATGAGGCCGAAATAAATAAATAGATAACTGCCTAAAGTGTATCATGACAAGGAGCCTTTGACTTTGTCCCTCATTCTTCTCTTGACTTTATAAAAGTAAAAGCTAATTGTGAAGTGTTCTCACCGGGAGATGACCCTGAAAACTGTCATAAACAGTGTCCTGTCTCGAGCACACTCTTTGATGTAGGGGAACAAAAAAAAAATCTGAATAAATTGTGACGCTATTTTTGGTGAATATCCGTAAAAAGTAATGAGTCTCAGCCATGCAAAACAGTATATGACACATTGAGAAGCCTGTGACAGATCGGGAAAGCTGGAGATAGTGGTTTGAGTTATATCTCATCAGCATCATATCTCATCTGGCACAGTCTGTTTTTCAGTGAATAATTAGTTTTATAAGCCAGTCAGGGGACTTTCATTAAACGTTTGTCAGAAACTGTTTTCCCTACACGATGCACCCCTGACATTTTTTCTGTTGAATCTGAACACAATGCTCTTTCTTGTTTGCTCATGCAGGAGAAGTGTCACCAGTACTGGCCTGCAGAGCGCTCAGCCAGGTACCAGTACTTTGTGGTGGATCCCATGGCTGAGTACAACATGCCCCAGTACATCCTCCGAGAGTTTAAAGTCACCGACGCGAGGGTGAGTCCCCAATTTGTGTGTTTGTGTTTATCGAATACAAATCTTTATTTCTTTTGCACTTTTCTAAAACAAGTTACAAAGTGCTTTACAATTTAAAAAAAGGCAGAATAATACAAACAAATATACATTTACTTATATGTATAAAGTAAATACACAAAAGCAAATTAACAGGTCAATAAAACTCATATATCAATACAAACACAGTAAAGAAGTAGAATAAAGACAACAGGTCAGAAAAGGCAGACAACAAAAGAGAGTTCAAAGAAGTGATTTAAGAGAGGCGATGAGTTTACCTCTTAAATCACTACTGAAATTTCCAGGTTAGAGAAGTTCAACAGCTGTGGGGTCTGTGTCTGTGGGGTCTTGTGTGACTTGTCAAGTTTTAGGAACCACTAGCAGGGCCCTGCCTGAGGATCTCAGGCCACTCGATACAGCTCTCGCTCACCTGGAATTCAATATTAAAATCAAATACAAAACTCACATGTATCCAGTGAAGGGAAGCGAGATCAGGTGTAATGTTGTCAACTCTCTTGGTACGGATTAAGAGCCCGGCAGCAGCCTTTGGATGCAAGCTTACCATTATTGAGTCCCGAAGAAATAAATGCGTTGACAACTTTTGCTAAGTTGGCAGGAGAAAGGGAGAGAGATTATTAATATAGTTGCCACTGGGGCAAGATGGAGTAATAATCAACACTTAAGATTTATAGTCATTGAGCTGTAGAAAGATTGTTGACATCCATTTTTTTTCATTTCTGCCAGACAGGACATGATATGTGAAAGATCAGTGTTGCCAGGTTTAAACGAGGTATAGAGTTGAGTCTCATAGTCGGCGTAACAATGACAGTCCATGCCTTGCCAAAGAGGATTTACCCCAGGGGCAGCATTAAAGAGTGAATTAAAGGGGACCCAAAATAGACCCCTGGGAGACCCCACCAGAAAGAGACGCAGAGGGAGAAGCTACTCCAAGCATTACAGAAAAGACCTGTTGACAGATAGGAAATGAATCAATCCAGAGCACCCCTGTGTATTATTTGAGAGGTGGAAAGATGGTTTTATGTGTCGTCTGTTAAAGTTAAATCTGTTATAATAAATATTTAAAACATAAATTCCTTTTCCTTTAGGACGGCCAATCGCGGACAGTTCGTCAGTTCCAGTTCACTGACTGGCCAGAGCAAGGAGTGCCAAAGTCAGGGGAGGGGTTTATTGATTTCATTGGCCAGGTGCACAAAACTAAAGAACAGTTTGGCCAGGATGGGCCAATCACTGTGCACTGCAGGTAAGAACACTTACATGTTGGGGTCACTTTATATATTGGCGATATTGGGGGTCACATTTTGGTAATAACAAACTACATGGGCAGTGTTGTGCAAAAATTAGCCAGCATAAAGTTCAGTTCGCACAGATAACAATTAACTCTTTCATGTCTATAGTTCACGTTTAAAGATTTTGATTGAAGTTCACTGTCCAAGCAATGAGCTAGTTCACATCCATTAGTTTGTTTGTTTTCTCCGTCAGCACAAAGCCCTTTTCAACAGAGCCTCGTCTGCTTCCATCCCTTCACTCTTTATCATTTGATTGCAATATTTACCCAAATTGAGGTCAATAACTATATGCTGTGAAACTGTTTTGGTTTTATAAATATCATAAGGATCCATTTTACACAGGAATGGATGAAAAGCCAGACTAAAGCCAAGCTGTAAATAAAGTTAATTAGTCAATAAAATATACAAATGACTCATTCTTCACTTTATCAGCTGTTTGCCATACAGGGGTGGTGTCATAATTATAAAGGGTTTAGGGGTTGGGCTTTTAGAAAAGTCTTATATGCTTTATAAACAGGAGCTTTACTACCATAAAGACATACAGAGGTGGAGAAAATGTATGCAAAGGGAGGCCGAGAGGGGGAGGGAGATAGAGACGGGGAGGGAGAGCACACAAGAACAAACATAACCTGATGTTTTCCAACGACTGACATAGAATATCTTCAGCCTGCATGAGTTATGACTACATTATGTTACAGAGACCCCCAAGAAGCAGCCGAAGAGCTTTGCAAGTGACTTGATTCAGTAAATAACTGCCCAGACCAAAAAATAGGATTAAAGCATTATGTAAAAGCAAGAAATCTCACTGACAAAAAACAAACTAACGTATCGGGCACTTTACATTTCATACCTTGAACATATTCCACAGATGTATGAAGCCTTGTCGGGGGCATGCTGAGTGCCCAATATCAGACTTTGGCTCACAATGCAGTTCTTAAAACATCCTCATTTTCATCTATCCACACACAGTGCGGGAGTGGGGAGGACCGGTGTGTTCATCACCCTCAGCATCGTGCTGGAGAGGATGAGGTACGAGGGAGTGGTGGACATCTTCCAGACTGTCAAGATGCTCCGCACCCAGAGACCTGCCACCGTTCAGACCGAGGTGAGATTGAAAGTCGAAGCTGAAGAACTACAAGGCAGAAAATGTAGTTTAAGTGTTGATTGTTTTCTCCAACACTGATTTGACATTCTTCTGCCCCACCCTCCAGGACCAGTACCAGTTCTGCTACCGGGCCAGTCTGGAGTACCTGGGAAGCTTTGATCACTATGCAACATAAACCCAGTGGCCGTCTCTCGTGCCACATCCCACCTAGTGCACTTCTGTCAGGTCACACGCGTGCGGGTCTGGATGAATGCACTAGGCCGCGATGTGTCTTTGAAGAGCTTCGGCCACCACATGCAGAGTGAAGGGGGACCATCGGCTTACTCCGTACCAAGAAACAGCACCTCTAACTGAGCCATAGAAACCTGCTTGACAAGGGTGTTTCTTCCACCCTCAGCCCAAACACACCCATTGGTCAGTCTGAAGAAGCAACTTCAACCACTGTTCCAATCAGAATACTTGATCGAATATTGATTTTTTTTTTTTTTTTTGTCGTTTCCGTGCTTTTTGTGAGCACCCAGATTGCTTTACATTGTTTGGGTGTGGAACTCTCACCTGTGTCCACCACCAGTGTAGCATCACCAACCTAAACACAGGACCTGGCTACAGTATATAGCTATCACTTTTTTCTATCTAGAGGACTGTCTAGAAAAGGAGTCTGCAAATCCATCTTATGGAAGCCACGTGGACCGACCGAAAGAAACTGGGACTTTTTCAAAGCACCAGAGAATTGCCAACAAGAGACTGCGAACACAGAGCACACAGTATTAAAAAAGACAAAGAACTCACATCCCCAAAAAACAAAAAAAAAAGAGACACCAACAAGTGTTTTTTTTTTTCCTCCGTCTTTCTCTTTTTGTTTTGGAAACAGACTCTCGTTTCCCGTGAATGAAAAAGAAGATATTTCTACCATACAGTAATAAAAAAAAAAAAAGCACCAGTTCAACCTTATGCTTCACGAGTTAAGATAAGGGAAAGAGGTTTCAAATGCATACCACAAAGTAAGACATTGATTTAGTTTTTTAGAAAAATATAGATATGTGACTATCTTGTTTTTTAAAAACTGGGTATTTCCTTGTGGCACGTTTTTTGTTTTTTGTTGTTTTGACAGATTTGCGACTTTGTCCCCCACTGATCATAAGAAGGCAAAGTTGTGTTTTGTTCTTTTTCTTTTCTGTGTAATCCAATGAGCTGTAGCGATTTTTAAACAAACAAAAAAAAAAGTGATACGGTACTGTTTTAAAAGTGTACAATCAAATCTAGTGTGGAAAAAAATGTTCACAATTCTATGAAAAACACCACCAGTGAGTGTCACTCTCCTGTATCCTCCACCCCACAGAACACAGTTTCGCATGCACACAGGACTCTCATTTTACGTCAAGAGAGGGCGGCCATATTTGTAGTCTCAGAAGGAGGGGGCTCGTAGGGATGCGACCGGAAAAAGCCCTGAGAATAATCTTGCCAAGTTGATCAGTGTGCCGGTTTGAAAGACTAAAGAGAGTATGCACAGACAGAAAAAAAGTAACTATTTATGTGTCCAAATAAGCTTCACAAAGATTTCTCAAGCAGGGAGCGAGAAAGGGGGGGTGTAGAAATAGAAAACAGGGTGGGATGGGGTGTAAGGGGGGGAGGGGGGGGTCGGGGAAGGAACAATTTTCTCACTGGAATGCTCACTTATTACTTTTCTCTCTGTCTGATTCAGTGTGCAATAAGTAGATGTATTATATATTTTTGTGTTCAGTCACTAACTGCGGTTAAATGCCATGACGACGACGACGACGATAGTGACGATGGTGCATCATGTTTCCAGACACGAGGATGTTACGCTTCCTCGCTCACCTGTTTTATTTTTTTTTCAACGCGTCCCCAAAAACAGAGGAAACTACCTTTTTTTTTTTTTTTTTTAAATCATGTCACGACTCCGATAGATGATGTCATCCCTTCCAGAGCGTCACGGGGCGAAAAAAAACCAACGAATGACCAGAACTCATCCTTCAAACAGCATCTAATAAGTATTTTAGATTTTTAGATTTCTAGTGCCTTATATTACACGCCTATTTTGATAACGTTACTTTAAAGGGTTTCTTTTTTGTGTGTTTTGTGTGGGAGAGAGAGAACTGAAACGTCCGTGTGGATATGAGTTTGTTGCGTCGCTGTTTTTTTGTGAAAAGTGTCTCGTCGTTGTGTCGCGTCGTTCGGCTGTGGAATCTGTTTTGTATGGACGGCTCTTGTGTAGGCTGGATTATTGTACTCATCATTTTCAAACCCAGCGACAGCATTATCATATCTCTTTGAATCAAAAAAAAGGACAAAAAAAAAAATCTTCTATATGAGACTTAACTACAGAGAAGAGCAGATTAAAGGTTCATATGTTGGCAGCATTCTGTCTTTTTCTTCCCTGGGACGGTTTACACAAGCTCTGTGTGTGTGACCTCCTGTCACTCAGACCTCCGCCTGCCTGCCATGAGATTCTTTTCTTTGGGCTACGAGAGCGACTTTTGGCACCGACTGTGAGCTGGCTCCCGACAAGTCATACTTACTCAGCTATGTAGAGAATCCAGCCGAGCGGGGACGGCCATCTTTGTCAGTTTGGAGAAGAAGTTTAAAAACACACTTTAAACAGGGCTGAGCTGATGTATCCCACCTGAAGCCCCTTCATCTGAAATCAAACTAGTCGTCTGTGTTCCTCATTTCTGATTTCCGCTAAGAAAAGTTCAGGTGCTACATCTCCAACAACAACAGAACCTACAACCTTCTTTTTTTTTTCTATCTCCATAAAAAGCTCGACCATATAAGGGATCATTGACAGTTTTCCACTATCCTACAGTAACCCCTGTTGTTGTTTTGTTTTGTATGCATGGTACCACTTTTGAGATGCCCCTTTGGTCGCACCTGTAACGGGAAGACTTGCACTTTCTCTCTTTGTACTATGCACTAATACTAGTATCCTATTATCGCTGATAGCCCCCCCCCCCCCCCCCCCCCCCACCTAAAGGAGTTTTACTTGAACTCAGTAAAGATGGACCCTGTACTGCTCACATGGTTGTGTATATGTAAATAACACAGAACACAGAGAGTGATTGAAATGCATAAATAAATAAGTATAAGGTTATAACGAGTGAATACAAATCTATGAGATATACAGAGTGATATAATTAAAGGACGCACCTGAAGTCACAGTTTTATGGCACGACCGTATGTGCAATACATCACATTGTGGATTTGTTGTACCACAAGACAAGTTTCACAAAAAAAGGTGTTCTCTATTTTCCCCTCAATGTGTCATGTAGATGGAATCAAACTGGAGTTTTTAAATTGTATAAAAAGGAAAAATTATGACGTGTTACTTGGATCAGTTTACCTCCAATCTGGTCTGTAAATGTAAACTTTATTATTTTTATTTTTTTTGTTTTTTGTTTTTGTTTTCTGCTCCGAGTCAACAAGTGCTTTTTATTTTCTTACATTGGTTCTCGGAGCGCGTGAAAACCGCAAAAACAGGTCTGTATGAATTTCTGTTCTCTGTCGACACAAGTTTCATTTGTTACAAATAAACTCAAGTAAAATAAAAACTGCCACTGCTGTCGTCTTGTATCTCCGTGCTTTACACTAAATAAAGAACACTTAGGAGGGGCGCAAATAGCCAAGGACACTTTTCCACCCAAATTTAAACTGAATGTCTCTGGGAAACTTTTCTCTGCAAAATCAAATGACACTCAAAGGACACCTTAGGGGACAAGTGGCTGTAAAATGTTTTGGCATTTTAAAGTGTCCCTAAGGAAACGTTTGTCAAGCACAAGTTTTACATCCACTGGGCAAACATTTAAAAAACCATAGGGTGCCTTTGGGACACTTTTGTTAAAGGTTTTACACCAACTATGTGCCGTAGTGACACTGTAACACCTGCTTCACCCCTTAGGGAACTTTGTCCACCAACATTTGTCCATGCAATGCACACCTTTTCTCCACCAATAGAATTCAAACCCACAGGACACCTCAGGGACGCCTGGTCAGCTGAAAGATTTATACCAACTGTGCGCCTTAGGGATGCTTTTTTCATCTGCAAAAAACAGATATCCTGCTGCTGGGTGCCAGCGGGACATCGTGTGTCCATCAAAAATTCTGCATCCACTGGGGGGGGTCTAAAGGACACTTTAGTCCTCAACAAAACTTAAATCCAGAGGACAAGTCTGTCCACCAAATATCTGATTGTGACAGGGGTTAAATACTTGCAACTGTCTACTGTCTTTGATTTAATTTTGCCTCTAAACATTGGAAATGGAAAATATATATTAATCAGTTTTATCTCTTGACTGTTCAGGTACACTCATGATTCACCTGCTGCTCAAACATGGTGTTTATTATTACTAATCCATGACTAGTCCAAAGTTAAATGACAAGTTCCTCCCGGTCACCCCCCTCAAGGTTTCTCCATCATTGCCCCCTGAGTTGGCTTTAAAGTCCTTAAGTGGAACCCCATTCAGGACTCGGCCCGGAGACTCCAGGAAGGCTGCGTTGTCTGAAAGGTCGTCCTGTGCATGAACACAAACCACTGTCGGGACCTTCCTCTCTGTAGCGCCGAGTCTCTCAGCAGCGAGGCCATGATTCATATTTTCTTCCCTCAAGACAACGTTACACCACCTTGAATTTGTTTCCAACATTATCAAGAAACATTTTGGCCATTTGTTTTGGCTGCATTCTTAAACTCCCGGTCTCACAGGGTATTCTGTAAACTCTATAATCCATACTGGGGAAACAGATTGAGGCTTCACTTTGCAGTGAGCAAAAGAGCCGCAATTGAAATGGACTTACTCATTCATGGCTGACTTGTTATTGTCAAAGCACAGCAAATTATCTTCCAAAGCTGCTTCCAGGCAGCAGAGAGACTGTCTTGCTTTTGGCAGATGAGCCTTTTTCTCATTGGAGCCTCTGAAGCTCTGTTGAATTTGCACTTGATTTGTGAATCAGCTCAATCCCCATCACTTCAACAAGTCTCTGTTAGACTGTGTGGGATGCTTTTAAAGAGCCACTTAGTCTTTTAGAGGCATATGCTTCTCCCTTTTGGCCTTCTGGACGAAATCTATTTAATAGCGCTTCTGTGGCAATATAGAAAAAAAAACAATTTTCATGTGTTATATTCTTGTTAAGCTGTGAATTGAGGGGAGTGAAATGGTAAGAGCAAACAAGCTTGAGAAACTCTTCATCCTCTTAAAAGTCCTCCTCACACTACTCCTAACAGTTTGACACCTTAGGAGCTCTCTTAAGGGGCTAAGACACTTTTGTGAATAACTTTCATCCTTGCAAAGATCTAGTCTTAAGCTTGAGGGGAAATTCTTAGAAAATGTCCTGATTCTAAGAATTCTCTCACTCAGAGCAACTCTCAGTACTTTAGGAGGCTTTGTGAACCTTAGAGGTTCTTTTATGAGTTCATAAGCTGTGTGTTTGTTCTCCCTTTACATCCAGGATGTCTTGTCGTCTTGCTTGGCTCCGGTATCAGAGAGTCCTCTGAAGCAGACTGTGACATAGTTTCCATTAAGAGTACAACAAAGCTTTCTGAAGCAGTGCCACTTAAGACGCCTCCTGGATTTCATTTCCTGCCAGAGTCCCCGTGCAGGTAAAAGACTGGAAACATGTTCAGGATCCTTCTGGGTGAGGTCACTTGCTCTCCTGCTCAGACTGGTCGGCCGTTCATAGTCAAGTTACTTAACAGATTTTAACACTTTCATTGTGTTGAAAGTGGTCCCGCCCACATTTTCAGTCACTCACACAGACGCTGAAATTGCAAATTTCAGACAACTGAGCAGCTTACCAAATAAACACTGGTTTAATTGAAAAAACAAATATGTCATTTTTTATTGTTTTTCTTACAGCAGTTAGCAATAGTTTAACTATAGCAAGCCAAAAATAAATACAAATTTTAAATAATTTCAACAAGGTGTCTTATTCAAAAGGAGCAACAGTAGCGTTTCACATTGATGGGGCACATAATCCAACACACAGGCATGGCTTTCTGTCTGAATGATTCATCCAGGAGTGATTCACTTTTGGTCATCTTTTTTTATTTATTTTAGTTTTTGTGTTTTAACAGTGATTCCGTTTTTTCAGTGTCGACTCCAAAAATACATGAATGATCGGTCTGTACTGATCGAGGAGCAGCGCAGAGAGGAAGCCATTGGCGTGTTCTTGGACTCGGCCCCCCCAGCAGAAGCAGTTAGGAGACAGTGTTGAACATGCAGCGGGGAGAAGCAGTAAGACATGAGGAAAATAATACTACAAGCAAAGTGCATAAATATCCCAAAAATCAAAACAAATGGAAATAACGGACCCCTAAAAAGCTACCAGAGGCAAGCTATTTAGAAAAAATCTCACCTGTGATATTTTTTTTTTTTTTTTTTTTTTTTTTTTTTAAATGTACAAAGAAAAAAAAAAAGTTATTGTTCATTTTGAAAAAAGGGCGACGCGACAAATGTAAGTCACGTTTTGTTTTTCCCTGACGGATGTGAAAGCATGAGGAAGGCAGACAGCGATGCCCGCTGTTTACCCGTTCTGTAAGAGTCCCATTTGTCCAATCAGAGTCCTTCTCCTTGCCTGTGACGTCACTCAATCACCAACAACTGATGTTTACTGTACGAGCACACACGAGCGAGTTTACATCCATCACACCCAGATCACCCGTTTCCCTCATGTTGTGTCCCCTGATCGATACACACACACAAGTTGTGTGGGCAAATGTTAAAATGGAAGTAGATCCAGACACACACACTCTCACACACACACACACACACTCTCTAACATCCCCCCCTCTTCATCAACGGCTCATTCAGTGCATTCATTTGTCATCCATCCTCCT
This sequence comes from Labrus bergylta, assembly GCF_963930695.1. NCBI lineage: Eukaryota > Metazoa > Chordata > Actinopteri > Labriformes > Labridae > Labrus > Labrus bergylta. The sequence goes on from NC_089195.1 coordinate 31,360,671, forward strand.
CCCATGACTTCATTTCCCTTTGTGGCTGCGTTGCTCCCATGTGCTTTTGGCAGTAGTACGGAGGCCTGGCAGGGCCACGTAGTCGTTCTGGAAGCGTGAATTGGGTGTCCTCTGGCGTTTCCTCTCCCCCTGCGTGGTGAAGAAGGCGTCCTGGAAACGCATGCTCGACGCGGTGGACTGGACAAAAAATAAGAAGAGAAAACACAAATAAGTGTCAAATAAAAGATTGTCGGGAGCAAATGTTCAATTTTTTTTTTTATTTCCTGCCATTAAAGTATCAACAGCGTTTCCTACAGAAAGAAGTTACACCTGCAGCCGCGGTGAAGGGAGGAGGGAAATAGTTCAACAAATACAGAAATGTTTTGTGTTCATGCTAATTAGGAAAAATATGCACATGGCAAGTTTACCATGACGTAACGTTCATCAACTTAAAGACAGAATGTGAGACTTTTGGATCCAGTAGATGTCGCCCTTGAGCACCAGCATGACACCAAAACAAACCGCTCTCCTCCAGAGACACGCCTCCAACCCCTCTCCACTCGAGTTCACACGAGGGAGTTGTCAATTAGAACGCACCGTAATTAAACACCATTAAGCGCACGCGTTGGCTCGAGCTGCAATCACCTGTGTCCTGCGTTGTCGTTGTTAGCATGCTAATGTTAGCGCTCTTTAGTTAGCTCGTAGCTTCATATTTCACGTAAGTTGACACGGCGTGACCGTGATTGAAAGACACTTACATGACATCTAAATAATCAGTGAGTATGTTATTCTTCTTCTCTCTAGTCCTTGACTGAAACAGCTTTAAACACGACGCGGCCGTCCCGTCCATAAACATGATGTAAACACGGCTCTGACAACAACACAGCTGACGGGACTCGAGCTTCTCACTCATTGTAGACAATCATGACTCAGAGATTTACAACAGGATACTTGATTTCTGCTTTATTTATATGTAAAATGTTGCACATTCTTCATTTAAGAACACAAGTGAGAACAATCCCTCCGTTTGAGCACACCTCATAAATCCCATTAAGGGGTTTTCTTTCTCAAGAACAAATCATGAAAAAACTATTTTAAGGAAATCTCGGTGAACGAGGCTGATCGTCTATTACTTATTTTAGTGTCTGTACAAACAACTTCATCCACACACCCACACACGTCCGGCCTCGCCCTCTACACATACACGTCCGCTCCATTATTCATCAGCAGAACGTTTTAATACGTCGCTGAAACAACACCGCTGTTTTGACAAGTTTCACCACAGTTTCATCATCATCAACAGCCGAGTCCCGTTTAGGGAGGCGTCTTATTAACAGTCCAGAATAACATCGGCATCGAGCAGCTGCACAAAAACAATGTGAAGGTTCATATTTAACAGGAGAGGCCTGCGTCTCTCTCTCTCTGATCTCCTGCAGAGCATACAGAGGCTACACGCTACAGTCGCTCTCAGACGGTGAGCGTACACATGTTTAAAAAAAGGAAAACAGCTGTCATTATTTCTCTGTCTAGTTATTAGTCTCTGTAGGAAACACTGGATCAACTTGAAAGTATAAAAAGATTTTGACGTTTCCCAGTAAGTCTAATACTTACAAGTCTACGCTTCACCTTTTTGGGCAGGTCTTCATCTAACGTATAGACATCGTCTCGTTTGGCCAGAACCTGGGAGCCGTCTTCAAACTCCACCTGAGAGCACAGGGACAGATCGGACGCTCAATCCAGCAGTTTGAAGTTTTAATGAAGTGCGTTTATTTCACAGACATGTTTACTAGTCGCAATTAAGATGTTAAACAACAATTTGCCATTTGTTGCTCTTTTTTGCCTCCACTTTGCACTTTAATAACTTGGTAGGGATTCACATTTTGGTATGAGCTCTTGACTGATTTTATTGCGATGTTTTATTTGGTTTTTATATTTTGTTGTGCCGTCTGCGTTTTTTTAAAATTCTTTTTCGTTTGTGTTTTATGTTGATGTTGTGTTTTTTGTGTTCCGTGTGCTCCTGCTGCAAATGCAAATTTCCCCTTGTGGGACAATAAAGACTCTGAATCTGTTTTCTTTTTCACTGATGCAAACATAAAGCAGCGGTGAATTCAATCTGATATTGATGTGAAGTTAATCGTCTGCTAAAGGGAACAAAATAATGCCAAAAGCTTTGAGGTAAGATAAACAACTTCTTTTTTTTTTTTAAAGAAGGTCTGAACGGTGAAACAGAAATCCAAAGCAGATCTAATCATCACGACTCATTTTCATGTTACTTCTGCTCTCAAAGACTTTGTTCTCAGGAAATTCTAACTTTCCTGGCGTCAGACGGACCCTGAAGTCCAACACGCCCTGCCAGATCTCCTGCCTCAGACACACCTTGACAATGGAAAGTTCTTGTTCGGCCTATTTTCTTTTCTAAAATGCGACCTCCTTTAAACCGGCCGTGTGCGTCAGCGATGCATTTGCGCATAACTAATGGTCGACGCCCGGCTCTACTAAATAAAGCTTTAAGTGAAACCGCATGACTCTCGAGCTTAGTGAATATTTCAGTGAGTTTGAATAATGCAGATTGTCACCTCCATCTCATCCTCCTCCTCTTCTCGCTCGCTCTCTGCTTTCACTCTGCGTCTAAAGAGCTTTTGCTTCCTGTGTCTCTCTCTCTCTCTCTCTCTCTCTCTCTCTCTCTCTCTCTCCATCCTCCGTCTCTGCTCCCCCTCTTTGGTTACGATTACTTTAGCACCTCCTTAATACGGTCTCCTGTTCCCTCTTCCTTTTTCTCACCCTCCACTTCCCCGAACAAACACCTGGGGACCCTAACCACGTCAGAGAAGTCACGATGATTCAGATGTTCAGTTCAACAAGTTCGCCGCTTGTCTCGCTTTGACCTACAGCCGCAGATTGAATCTGTCAAAGTGGATCATACACATCTCTGGAAGCTCACTATTTATTATCCCACTTATTACACAGATCAATCATCTGAAACCTCATACGGAATCATTTTATTGATTTCAGTAATCATTCATTTATTCCGCTAAACAAACAGTCTGTTGGCGAGTGCAGTAAACTCTGTAGCCTTCATAAATGGAGCTAAGCTAGCTCTCCTTACTCACTTTAAACTGAACATGTCCACTGATGGTGAAGTGAGACCCTACAGGTGACACACGGTGAACATGTCCACTGGTGGTGAAGTGAGACCCTACAGGTGACACACGGTGAACATGTCGGCTTGAACCAGAGCAGCACCTGAAGGAGCTTTAAACCTTGTCAAGTAAAAATTGCAAAGGAATGTCCGAATGGTTCTTCTCTGTGATTGTGAATAATTTGTTTTAGTGATTTTTTAATATTTCTTTTTTTTTCCTCTGTCGTGATGCTTTTGATGTCGTGTGAAGCACTTTGAATTGCTACGATACTGATACGACTACAGTCAGTCCTCCAGAGTCTGTCATGAGATCCGCGTCCATAGCAACCGTCTGCTTTTCTTAGGAACGGAGAATTATTCTTAACAACGGTGAACTGCAAAGAAATATCCGACTGTTTTTATTTAGAAGTTGAAATCGTGGAATGAACCTTTAAGACATGCTGCGTTGCTAAGATACTAGGGAAGTGATGTCACTAGATGGCGCCTTGTTTTTATCCTTGTAGTTTGTTTGAGCAGCCATCTGCCTGGACAGACGGATTTCCTGTAGCCGAGTTTCTACTTCCCTTTTGTCTCGTGTGGACGCTATGTCGCTCATGTTTGATTAAATAGTAGACGTAGTTTGTAATAAACGACGAGCGTGTTATAAACCCCAGATATGTTTGGTTTTGCACTTTTGGCTAACTTACTGTCTCCAACACTTTCAAAACATAACCGATAACATAACGATAACCAAGAGGCACAGACCCAAACCGTCAGCCAATTACAAACAAGTATTTTAACACAGCCGTATAAAAACCAACCTGAACCATTTGATAAGATTAGATATATTTCTGGTATAGAGTATATATGTGTGTGTGTGTGTGTGTGTGTGTGTGTGTGTGTGTACCTGGTACATGTAGGAGACGTTGGATCCCAGGTATTTGGCACCATAGAACAGACCATCAGGCCATTTCACTTGAACAGCTTCCCCGACTTCAGGCGGGCCCAAGTTCACACAATCTCTGCTCTAAAAATACAAAGAACAAAAGGGTTGGTCTGCTGAGAAGCCTGAACGTGTGAGAACTCCTTGAGGTTCAGAAAGAAAAGATTCAGAAAGTCACTCCAGGTGAGAGCTGTGAGAGCGAGGAGAGAGCTCTCTTACACGACTAATGTGAGCTTTAATTCAGGACGCTTTCTATTCATCTGCTAAATAAAACTGAAGACTTTGATACGCTTTAAGAATCTGCAGATACATGACAACATCTTTCTGCTGATTTTCAAACAACGGGTTCTTCCACATCGTTAATGAACACGGGAACTTCAAGATAAATCCATCCATCCATCATCTATACCGCGTTTCCCGTTTTGGGGTGACAGAGGTCTGGAGTCGTCCTAAGCTGTCATTGGTCGAGAGGTTCACCAGTCAATCATAGCGCTGACATAAAAGAGACAGACAACGAGTCACACTCACACTCACATCTACACCTAATGAACATGTTTTTGGAGGTCGCCTGTCTGACGCGGATTTAAAGCAGGAACCTCCTCACTGTGAGGCAACAGAGCGACGCCGAGGGTGTTTTAACGCTCTTGATGCGGATACATTGATACATTTATTTTTGTATTGAAAATGGGCGCCGCCAGCACAAAAAGCGTCGTCTGTGGACACACGCCCTCACAGTTTGTTATCCGTTAAATGTGTTAAGACTGAAGTTCAGCTCATTGAGACATTTCCTCACTAACTCATTATAACGTTTTGTTGTGCCTGTAACAGCTACTTTTCTCCAAAGCTGTTTTCACACATGCACTCTTGCATAATGTGTAGAGAATCTCAGGCAGCCTGTCCCTGAAGTCTTCTGAAGTTGTTAAATCACACATGCACCATACATTAGGATACTATCTTTGTTATATGGGGCGAGACATTAAATCACAAGGATGACGCAGAAAAGGAGGACAAAGCAACAGAGTCAGACGCTATTGCCTTTGTATCAGTGCTACATATCCACCGCATCAACTAAAGAGCAGAGAAAACATGGGAACAGAAACGAGTGTGAAGCTGCTTCATTACATGACGATCAGAAATTAAACAAGGGGGATCGGGTTGAGAAATTTGGAGGAAAGGTTTTAGCCGTTAGCCTTCACACACGCAGCTCATCCTGAACATTTAAAGGAGGTTTGTGCAGACTGATAATCACAAAGAACAGGCGGTCTAAAACGTGGATGGTTGGGAGACGGTAATGATACCACGCTGCTGCTGCTACACAAACTCAGCAGTCCTCTGATATCCTCGTCTAATTGGAATGGCCTTTCAGGAAATCAATGTTGTTTGATGGTATTTACAGAAAGCTTCGTCGTGAGAGAAATGACTTGATAACACGCCATCAGATATTCAAACGGGCTTGAAAAGAACCAATCATCTTTCCTTGTAAGAAGGCAGGGCTGTTTTTTTTTTATTTTAAATATCAGATATGACCTCATACATCCGGGAGACGACCTTTTTGAGCGTGGCTCTAATTAAAACACGTTCTCACCACTATGTCCTCGGGGTAGGTGTCGTTGGAGAAGGAGCCGTCGTCGAACATGACCTCGTAGAACGTCTGGGACGTGATCTGGGTGACCTTTGAGCTGTAGTAGCGCAGGTTCTTGTGTTTGGAGATCACCGTCTGGCCCAGCGCGATGGACGCTTGGCATGCTCGCTGCTTCTAGTAAACACAGAGAACGCGATGAGAGCGCGGCAGGACAGACACCGCTGTACAGTTATAAAGAAATACTCAGATGGTACCTAACTTTATGTGGGGAGGGATAGCTACAGGAAAGTTCATTTTTAACTCGGACTGAATTCAACACTGATGCCTTGATTAGAGCTTCAACCGCATCAGAATCGAGAAAGAGTAGTGATGTAATATGATGTTAATGCCATGGTGTAAGAGTCAAACGAGACGCTGAGGAAACATCTTCCACATCTAATATTGTGTGATACATTCGACTGCTAACAGAGCAGCAGGATGATCTTTCTTATCCGCTCTCACCCTCTAGAACTCACTCCCAAAAAACCATCAGAGACTCCCCCCCCCCCCTCCCCCCACCTTCGAGGAATCCCTCAAATATTCACCTCTTCAACATCGACCTACAACCTCTGTTCTCTTCCTCCTTTACTTGAGAGCTGTTTTCACATCTGCACTCCGGAAAATATCTGGATAATTTCCTGCTGAATCTGTTTTCTTTTTCACTGATTGCAAACATAAAGCAGGCGTGAATTCAATCTGATATTGATGTGAAGTTAATCATCTGCTAAAGGGAACAAAATAAGGCCAAAAGCTTTGAGGTAAGATAGAAAATAAAATAAAAAAAGGATTGAACGATGAAACAGAAATCCAAAGCAATCTGACGTCACTCAGGCTTCGTCCATTGATATTCATGTTTTGTATGTAACTATTGGAACGTTTAATCCCGTCTCTGCACAACAAATTGACCTTTCTAGGTACTAATGAAGAAACTTTAACCACAACTTGTGAAAAGTGTAACCAGCACTCATCCGTCCATTTTTTCTCCACCTTTCCTTATTAGTCTAGAATAGAAGCACTTATCCTAATGTATTGTTTAGCAAATGACATTGAGAGGTGAAGTATTGTTTAAAGTGCAAACACTCTGCATGTCCTTTCAAAATAAAAGACAACCTGGTTCTTAACGTCTGTGCCGTCACTTACAGCTGACGAACTCCGAGACTGGTGTCTGTGGCAGGTGATCGACACCACATACGGCCAATCATCCGGCTCCATGGTTACGCCGGCAGCATGGGCACAGGTCACATGGAAGGAGGTGGGACACCGGCCACACGAGCACTGGATGCAAGCACCGGCCTGCCGCTTCCCCCCGCACCGCTTACGACAGTAGATGCACCTCTGTAGAAACACAGAGCAGAGCGAACGATCAACACCAAACACAGCCTGACACAGAGGGAGCCTTCTTTTCTACTCATGACGTACATCTTTAAAAAAAACAGGTCAGAAGTTTATGGTTTTATTTTTAATAATGGCTTCATATTTCACTAACAGGGGTAAATAGTTCATTTGTTGGGGGACTATTTTCAGCTGTGAATTAATATTAAGATCTCCAGAGAAAACACAGAGCAGAAGGAAGGGGGTCGGGTTGAAACAAAGTTTAACAGCAGAGCCCATGTTCAGCATGAAGACGAGACATGTCTGATCCACTGTGTGGCTCCTTCACAAGGTTCAAGAGAAGATATGCACGCACGCACCGCTGCGCTTTTTTCCCCAAAGGTATGATATTCCCCGTAGTTTTGCCGCCTATGGATCGTGTCTTGTAACCACATCCTCTTTGCTCCGTGTCTGATCCGGAAAATAAACCCCATTTCAAATATAACACATGCAGTAATGAGCAACAGAGCAGTGGCCGTTGTCAACAGACTGTTGTCATAGAGACAGGATGTACATGAAGCGCTTTTATTCTAAGTGCACAAACGCTTCATGCAAACACTCCAGAGTGCACAGCCAGCGCTTCTCTGGACACAGGACCGTCCTCTACTTCCATTAAAATCTCCTTATTTCAAACTACAACTGTTGAGTGTTTTTCTTTAAAAAGTCTAAACTTATGAAATGGTGTGGATTCTGCAACAGAGTGAAAAAAAAGGGTAATTTAAAAATCTGGATTTTCACTTGAGAGACTTTTTGCAATAAGGGCTCAAGAAAAACGGCAGCGAATTAAAGACAAAAGACCGCTAAGTGAATCATAGCTCAGTTGTGCCCTTAACCTCAAACATCATTTGAAACCATCATGTGCTCTGAATAATGTGAAATCTACTCAGTGCAGTGTTATTGGATACGGTGGTGTAAACAAAACATAGCAGGGGGAAAAAAAAAAAAAAGGAGAGGGAGAGAGAGCGCCCAGTAGTTACATGAAACTGAAACATGTTATTCCATCAGGACAGGAAAAGCCTTAAATAAGGCCAATCAGATGACATCATGAGGTTTCCACAACAAGCCAGAGCTGCTGTGGGTCTTTGTTTCTGTAAATGACGGCACGCTGGGCAGCATATTACACGAAAGGTCGTCACAATGTTTGATGCTTTGATTCTTTTTGTTACCATGTGTTTTAAAATGATTCATTATTTTAACGGTTTATATAATCAATACAGAAACTTTAACAACATATGTGTTCAATTTAGACAGTGTGCAGGAGTTAGCCTCAAGAAATGACCCAATATGAGGAGCCTAGCAGGGGCGTGTCCAGAGGGGTGGCCAGGTGTGGTATGGGCCCCCCTTGAAATCTGATTGGCCACCCCATGTTCAACCCAAAAATCCAAATCCATGATTGGCTATTTGGCTAATCAGAGGCAGGACTTACGTACCAATATACTATTCTGGCTGTTTTCAACAGACTAAATGGTACCTTCAGTGGTAAATAAATACTTTGCACTTTCCATAACTAAGTGAAAACTCGTGCACACTGTCGAACTAGCAATGGACTTATTTGCCATAAATTTATTTTTGCAAGTTATACAACGTAACAGAGTTTGCATGCAATTTTCTTAGTACTTAAAATTATGACTTGGTACCTTTTGTACATTTCGTGTTTTTATATATCTTATACACTATTATAACAATCAATCAATTTTTGTTTATAAAAATTATAAGTATAGCGTCAACTCATAACAAGTGATATCTCGAGACACTTTACAAAGGCAGGTAAAAGACCTTACTCATTGCTATATATATATATATATATATATATATATATATATATATATATATATATATATATTTGTAATAACTTCTTATATGTTATTTTATTTCAGTTCTTGCTATATTTGCTTGTTAACTGTTTTTGTTTTGCACCAAAACACAAAGACAAATTCTTTGTATGTGTAAATGTACTTGGCAAGAAAAACAGATTCTGATTCTTTGTTTTTGAGTTCCTAAAAAAATCAGCTAACAAGATGAATATGTTGCAAAATTGTGGTACGTACATGTACATATCATTAGAGGGGATAGAAAGGGAAATACATTTTAATTAATTAGTGTGCGTGTGCTGAAGAACATCAGGCCACCCCTGCATAAGTCAGTTCCCAAGGTGGGTCACCCCAGTTTAAAAAAAACAAACATCTGGATACACCTGGAACTTGATTTTTTGTTGCTGTGGTATCGTAACAGGTATCACTAGGCGTTTTCGGACCACAGGAACTTTTTCATAGTTCTGGGAATTGTTGGAACCCTCCGCACTGCAGGAACTGTGAACTATTTCAGTTCCTAGAAACCCGTCTTGAGGATCCTTTGCAGCTCCTGCTTCAGAGTAGGTACCATGGCAGTGAGAATGCAGACAAAAGAAACTCCCCATGGTGTAAAATTCCTCTTCAAAAAGTCCTCAGAACAGTTTGCTCTGAAAACATCTATTATTGTTTTCTTCAACCATTATCACATTTTTTTTTTAAATCTGGTTTTGTGACAGCTCTATTTTACGCACACCCAACTGTTCTAGTTTTCTGAACCTAACAGCCCATCAAGTCTATTTCCTCCACTGAGGCATCACCCCTCTCCTCCTCTCTTACATAAACTGGACTTTCTTAACGTAGGGGAAAAGAATGACGGCATCCTCCCATTATAACTCCGCTCCCCTTTCCCATCTCACTCTGTTACCTCCACTCTCCTCCTCGTAAAAACACCCGTCTGCGCCCTCCCTTCTCGCTCCGCTTCCTCGCTCTTGAGGGTTTTATCCACATTCCTCTGAAGGTAATTTATTCATTCATCTAATTCCTGGGGATCCATACATGTTGACAGATAATACGCCTATATATAGAGGAGTTCCTCAGAGAATTTACCTCAGCGGTATGCACGCTCAATTGGGAATTAGCTGTTTTGTTGATGGGAATTTTCAGCTTATTAAAGGCTCTGATGACACACGCACTGTTATAATAATATCTAATTATAGAGAACATAATGCATCCTAAAAGGCATATGTAGGAGTGTGATGATGATACAGTACGTTTAAAGAACAGAGATGTTTTAATTCACTGATTCATATGAAGGGAATAAGGAGGAATAACAGCAAAAGACAGCCGGATAAAAAGGTTAAATAGTGTAAAACTTATTAAACTGTCTGCCTTTATAAGCAACTCACAGAAAGACATTTCTTCGGAAAATAGATAGCTGATCTAATTACTTAAGAGAGACAGCTTTTATTAAATGTGACCTCTGCAGCAGGCCTGAGTTCCACCTTCATAATTATCAGCTTAGCCTACTTAACTCAGATTTCAGGTAGGGATCAGGAGGTATTGTGTACAGAGACACTCTTCTTCTGACGAGGTAACCCAAAGACAAACCTTCATTAAAAAACGGGTGATGAAACTCGTCTTTTCTGCCTTCAAATTAACAAAGCCTCCGATGCTCTGCGGCTCCTCTCTTTTCTGAACTGAGCAGACTTTTTTTTTTTAGTCAGCGCTTTTTCTTGGCGACTTACTTGGCCTACATTTAAAAAAAAACTTCTTTTTTTTCCCCCATACCTCCTCCATTATGGACGACGGTGTCTGGTCCACCTATTGAGGCCAGCTTGACAAGATTCTGACTGGCATGCAACACACCCCGAGAGTGTAGGAGGAACTGTGTGTGTGTGTGTGTGTGTGTGTGTGTGTGTGTGTGTGTGTGTATTGATCTCTGGAGATAAAAACATTTGATGGAAACACAGATGTAAAGATGTCAATATTTGTTTATGATGTTTAAATGAGAGTGTGAGTGTGTGTGTGTGTGTGTGTGAGTGTGTGTGTGTGTGTGTGAGTGTGAGTGTGTAAGCCTAACCCACTTTTCCCCGAGCCTGAGTCTTCTCAGGGGTGTATTTGGGTGCCTGTGTTGAGCCATGCGTTAAGAACATTCCCACAGTAAATTATGAATGCGTGTATGTGCGCGGGGTGTGTGCGTGTGCACTGTGTGATCGTAAATTATGAATGCACCGGGCTGCCGCGGGGGGCCAACGGGTCCAAGGCGAGCGTCACGTGGCTCACGAAGCAAACTAACAAACGATAAAGTGAACATAAGAGGAGAGGTATACTATCTGTCAACGTAGATTAAACATTCATCCCTGTGAAGGGGCCGTGTTTGAACATTATATAACACATGGTCTTAGGATCATGGAGGAAGTACACTAAGGGCGTGGCTCCTGGAGGTTATGTAAGGACTCTAATTTGATAACATGTGTTTTTAGCATCAAGTCCATATCACATTTTAAAGCCAGGTGCACCTGGAGGTTTCTACTTATATGGCAGATTTAAGCCATTGTCTTTTTAAACAGGTCGGGGTCGTCTCGCTCACTTCACTTTCCGCTGTAGTCATGTGGCTGCAGGAGCGAGGGGGATCAAACCGACGACCTTTCTGTTGAGAGTCGACCGACTCTACCGCTGAAACACAGCCGCCCCCATAATAAGAAATCCATTTGAGATTGAATGCAGCTGAATTCAAACAGCGACTACACGTGCTGTTGTGTGTGTCCCTGTGCGCTGCAGAAGTTGACGGGCCTCAATTAGCCCTTTGCAGCCGGATTTCACCATTTGAATAATTTGCCCCCGAGGTAAACGGTGCAGTTTTGATCTGTGAGAGAACGTTTTTGTTGGTCTACAGCAGACTCATTTTTTTTTTCCTGCCTCATGGAAGAAAAGAGCTTACAATGCACATGTCCATCTCGTTTAAAGAGTAACACGCCCAGTGTGTTCGCCACTTCAACAACTTAGCACGGGGTGTGAAAATATTAACTACGCTGGGTTAAAGCTAGCCATGACATTTGAGCTATACTCTACTGCCATGTGAAACTCAGGGCTTGTTATCTGGGTCATAATAACACAACATGTGACTGGGCTTTTTTTTTTTTTTGTATTCCAGCGTGCTTTGCTTTTTTTTTTTTCATATTTTACATTCATCTAGAAATCAAAGAGATTTTTTTTATTTTTTTTAAAGAGACTCATCTGTTTAATCATGGGCTGCAACACGGAGTGCTTGTGTCAGCATGTTGATAAGTGAAAAACGGGCGAGGGGGGAAAATGTTTCATGTCATCATGTAGGATGATTGAAATGATTGCAGTCATAGATACATCTTTAGTTCAGATTCATCTTCCAACAGGGACCAAGCTTTAAAATTAAAATCCCACATGATTATCAAAGAATGACAGAGAGAGAGAGAGAGAGAGAGAGAGAGAGAGAGAGAGAGAGAGAGAGAAGTATTATTTCTGATAAAAGGGAATGAGATTGTTGAAGAAACTGAAACATTTTGGCCTTTGTCTGGAATGTCCGAGGCTTTTTGTGAAGTCTTGACTACAATCTTCCTGTTGTTTCAATTCTGGTTTAGATGGAGATGGATAGTGACTGTGTGGTTTGTACATTATTATCCAAATGAGCTTAATTTCAATGTGGTATCAGTAGATATGTACCATAACTCTCTTTAAATACACAGCGGGTGATGGCACAGTGTCCAAAAAAAGTTAGTGTCCCATGAAGTGTCAGTGCACTCAACTTATTAGGGTCAAATGATCGAGTAGGAGACTGAATTGTTTTTTGGCTTACAAGACCATCGATTATCACATTTCTGTTAAAATGCTGAAACATCATGAGCTCCAGTTCAACTCTCTAAATTCAACTTGATAACACTGCTTTAACCTGGGAACGTTTGTGTATATTACAATAGAGTACACTTCAGTTAATGAGTGTTGGGGCTTTTATTTCCAACTTTGTCTTATTTAACAGTTAGACAAATATGAATATGAATGAAATATAAAGATTCTCAGCTGAACTCAGCTTAAGCTTAAGACCACATGAATCTTCTGAATAACTGTGATTTCGAGTTCAAGTCAGGATTACATCCCAGCAGTTACGCCTGCATAAAAAACAGAGGGGCTGCACTTACAGTGATTTAAATTGTTCTAACATACATTCAACTCTTAATTAAACAAGAAACAAAGAGGTATGTAGTTGTTTGACTTGTTTATGATAGCCCAGCTGATTGCCCAGCTGCTTTAATGTCCTTGCCGCTAAGTAGTAGGTTGGTCCTTAATCAACAAAAAAAACAAACATCTGACAAATCTCAATATTCAATCTCCTGAGAAAGACTGCAAAGTACAAAATTGTTTTGCGTCAAGTGATTTTTATGCCTCGAGTATTTCGTTAGTATAGATTCTGGGTTTCCCCTCAAGGTATACCAAGATGTCTAATGTTCAATAGCAGCCACTGATACTTGACCCACTGACCCGACAGTGAGTACCGGTCAGGAAACCTCACCCAGGTCGGCTCGTCAATGTAAGACATCAAAATGATTTGAGAAGGCGTCCAGATGGTCCGTAACCTTCTGACGTCAATTGACTGTAAATATCGCGCCTTGTTTGGGTCATGTTGTGTGTAAGGGTGTTTTGTGGAGTCCCTCCCTATGCTTAGATGAATCTTAACTGATTCTTAAAAAGCTCAAGTTTTCATTCACATGTGAATCTTGTTGTTGAGACAATCATCTGAACAGAGAGTATCCATCTTGTGTTGGGATGCACCTCTCCGACACTTTGCTTTCTGCTGAGCTATCACGGTGCCCGCAGCAAAGAGCTAACTATAGTGGAAACATGTCAGGTCTGCTGAGACGTACTCCAGCTCTCTCATTAAGTAAACACACACACACACACAAAATAGATGTACTAATGCATGCATGCAAAAAAAAAAAAACACACACACACACACACACACACACACAGGAAGATAAGACACACAACCACACATGTAGAGACAAACCCCCACACACAGACAGCCCTACACACACACACACACACAAACCCCCACTCCCACCCACCAGTGGTTAATTATCTAGCTTTGATTGCGGGCATGTTCGTCTCACATTGTTAATTAGAACTGTGAACACTTCATTAATTAGACCGAGCCAGTCCTCAAGGACCTGGGGAATTCCAGTACTGCATCTGTGTGTGTGTGTGTGTGTGTGTGTGTGTGTGTGTGTGTGTGTGTGTGTGTGTTCTTACCAGTTTATACCGCTGCATAGGGATCCTACTGGTGTCAATAGGAGCTCTCTTGGCTTCATCACTGAACCTGGCCTCTGGGAGTGCTACTGCACACATAATGTGGGCCCATCTATACAAACAAACACACACACGAGCACAGGCAAACAAATTAATACGTTATGATGATTACGATGCAGAGACGTTTCATTCGTCTGAGCTCCAGAGATCAGAGATAAGTGCTGAACAAAAGGATGTCTCACTTGTCGTTTTGGGTTTTTTTCAGGGCTCCACCTCTGAGGTTACAAAGACAGCATTCCTGAGGAAACACAAACAGAGAGCCAAAACCGCTAAGAAAGAAATACTACAATTCACCACTTCATTTACATTTTCCTTATTTGAAATTACATAAAGTAAGAGTTGATGTTACATTTATCGTTTGTTAGATAACTTCTGATATGACAATGAAATAACAAGACAAAAAAAAACAACAAAAGACGAGAATTTTTCAAAAGCATCTCCAATATTGATCCTAGTTTGAGCACGTTTCTGCTCGTGGAGCTTATTAGAAACATGCAGAGGCTTTTTAGGTCGGGTACAATCACTTCTATCTGAACTAGTTTTCTTGCCCGCTTCCATCGCTGCAACACCTGTTGACCTGATAACTGCTCTCATATCTGACAAACCGAGGGGCGTCCAAAACGGCTGTGTGGGGGGTCGCCTTAAAACCACCTACCTTCTCTGGTCCAAACAAATCCAGAGCATTCAGGAGCAGAATCTAAAGTTAGAAGGAGGACATACTGGCTGCTGCATTGTTGTCAGAGAAGCCAGCACTTCAACATAGCATGTTTCCTTAATGTCTGATCATACAGTAAGGTTAATTAGCATATTATGACATCATGTGAGAAGAAGAAAAAAGTTCTTACTGCTGTAAAGCTTCCCTCCGTACAGCGATCACAAGACCACTGTTCACCGACGTCATCTGCAGCAACACCATAGCAACCTGAAGGAGGAAATGATTGATAGAAGTTAATGATGTTTTAAAATTTAAGATGTCGGTCTCGACGTCTCGGAGATAAACCTGTGACATCACCGTTCTTTTGTGTTCAGAGAAGTCTACAACGTGCAGTTTCTGTGCAGCTGTGTCACTCTTAACATTGTGGAGTTTGCACTCCTACTAGCTACAGAACGGTAGTCGAGCTCTCAGCCTGCAGGGAAAGTTGTGAAGCACAGAACCCTAGCTTGCCAGCTCTCTGCCTGACCCCTCTGGTCACTCTTTAACTTTAATAAAGGACTCTTTCAATCAAAAGAGGACTCCACAAGGTTTATTTACTGAACAATATACCACTGTTTTATGTAAATGCATGATTATGACCTCATGATGGAGAAAAGATGTAAAAAAAAAAGTTGTGAACTCGGGATCAATAAAGTATCTATCCATCTATGTATATGATGCTTTCATGTCTTGTGTGAAGCACTTTGAATTGCCTTTTTGCTGAAATGTGCAAAAGAAATAAACTTCACTTGACTTAAAATCTAACTTCTTAAAAAAAACGACCTCCCTCCCGCTCCTCTACTGCTGAAGAGCTTTGTGGCCTGGTATCAGTGAACCCCTGACAGAAAACAGCAGACTTGACAACAAACGTTAAGTCCATCATCACTTACACAGAACAGAAGGAAACGCTACATCCACATTGTTTCCACAGATTTTCTACAGAAAAATGGTTTTGTTCCAAAAGGAGAAGTGCTCAAAATTGCAGGCTAAGTGGAAATAGAGAACTGTGCGGTAGCTCTGTCTCCCAGTGAGAGTGTGTGTGTGTGTGTGTGTGGAAGAGAATGGTTGTGGTTGAGCATGAAAACGCAGGCAACACGAGAGGACTTAGTACATCAATGGGTATATGTTTACAGACGCATCTGTTTGTGTGTTCAGCTACGTATCAAAGAGCGCTTTGCATGACAGCCGGGCTCGCACTGCCGTGACATTTTCTGCTTTCTCTTGTGACACTTGAGCACGAAGCCCTTTGTAACCCCGACGACATCGCTGACAGACACAGAAAAACACAACGTGGTATGAAAAACAACGGGCACTCCGTGTGAATGTTGTTGTTGTTGTTGTGAACGGTTTTTCTTTCGGTGTCCTTGGCGAGGCGGAGCAGCATTAATGTTTCACAAAAGAAAAGAAAAAGAATAAATCCTGGTGGCCTCTCACTGAAAATTTTTCAGAATTTAAAAAAAAAAGGATAAATGTGATATTTTCCAAAGTGAGCGGCTGGTTAACATCCACTGGTTAGAGGTTTTAGAAACATAAGCTGGAGGGGGATTTCATTTCTTAAGAAACACTTGAGATCTGTATATGCGTGCACGTCTCTCGTCCTTTTCTTCACCATCCATCACCAAACCGAAGATACAAATCTAGAGCTCACCTCACTTTCCGTTCCCAGGTTCAAATAACAGAACAGAGCTCGGACTTATTGTTGGGTCTCCGGACTAAACTGTGGCTTTTTCATCAGTGTCAAATGACACGCACTCCATCATCTACGCCCCCTCTGCGTGACCTCCACACACTCACAAGAGGCGAGTTAGTGGATGTGTAGTTAATACATGAATATAGTCTGTTTAAATCATTGTGATAGTCATTTTAAACCAGCAAGAACATTGGGAATGGGAGAGAAGATTTAGCGGATGTAGAGGCGAGGTGAACAGACAAAACTAAAACAGGGTGGAAATATTCCAAGAGTTTGATGAACTAGACAAACGGCACATCCAACATGATGCAGCACCTAAGCTCAAGACTCCAAAAACTCAAACTAGGAAGCAGATTTGAAACACCCGTCGCTTAAATGAGTGAAGAGCCACAGAGATTACTCCGTGCATTGTTGTCTGATGATTCATTTTTATTTAATGGCGCCTTTCAAAGCGGAGAAAAACAAAACAACAAAGTAACAAATCATCGACAAAATGAACATTAAAAAGACGAGGAGTTCTGAGTACGGCCGGTTAAAAGAATCGATTCATCAATGCGTTGCAATTATTATTTTCCAAATTCAATATTGATTCAGAGAAATCCTGAGGATTGATTTTTTGTGTTGTAATGACACCACTCTCCACTGGGGGCGCTGTGGGTGCTGTGAAATCAGGTCATTCCATTACAGCACTGTTATGTGTATTTCGATTTTGCTGCAAATTCAACTCAGGCACAAATGTGCACTTTAGATCAAACTGTCATCTGTATGTGTTATTAAATCGATATCGAAGCTTATTGATGGATACTGACTCGAATCAAGGGTGGTGCAGTGAGTTTAATGGAAGAAGACGACCTGAGAGTGCAGGCTGGTGTGTTGTTGAGCAGACTTTTCATTACATGAAGTGACACAAAGTGAGTTGTTGAGAAAATTCAGTCTTTTAAAAAAGCTTTCTGTGCTCCAAATGCTTAAATCACAGACTGCGTCTTTGTTCATTTAAAGAGATTTTCTTTATTTGTCTTATGAATGCATTTATTTGATTTGGAATTTCTTTAAAATCCTTTGTTTCTTCTACATTAAATATTCAGACAGGTCTTTTTGTGAGAAACAACTTTATATATACCAATAAAATGGTTTTATTGTTAACTCTAAAATGTAAAGTTATGACTCCTATTTCACAAGAAAAAGAAGCAAAAGGATAATTTTTGTTTTCATTGTCAGTGAATTGATATAAAATAAACGTATTGTTCATAAAGCGACTTCAATCTCTCTTTTTTATGTTAGACAATTGTAAAATAAGAATCTTGTTATTAAAGTTGCCAGTAAGATCACGCTTCCTGAACCTGTGTCGAGAGCTGGAGATAAATGAAATCTCCGAACAGCCAATCGGAGAGATTCCTCTCACAGAGCGCCGACGCTGACTCAACATGTCGAATCGGCCAAAAAAAAAAAGGCATACGGGGGCCGACGGGTAGCGAAGGAGCCGGACTCACCGCAAAAACTAGGGCGACGAGCTTCTGCCCTCAGGCATCAGATACAGATTACAAAGTCCAACAGGTTGAAAAATGATTTTATAACTCAGGCTGTCAAGCTTCTGAACTCTAAGGATGAAACTGATGATGGGTTTTCATTCTGGTTTTATGGACTTTTTTATATTCACTCTCAGTTTCCTGTTGTTACCTGATGAACTCTTTATGTATTTAATGTTGTTCATGGTGTTTCAATTGTCTGAGTCTATGCGCCTGTGTTTTTATGTTTTTATATTGTTTTCACCTGGCTGCAAACCAAATTCCCCCTCAAGGACGATCAAATTGAAAGTTGAGTTTTTCATGAACCCAGTGGTGTTATGTTCGGTCGTATATTGAGTTGTAACCTTGACGATGACACTCCAGTGGAGAGTTTAAAACACGGTGGGATCAACACCAGTGGCCAGAAAGTTTAGGGATGGAAACTTTTGCTTTTAAGCTGTGGATTCGGGACGGTGTGTGTGAGTCTCTAAAAACACTGTGTGCGAGTCTGCTTCTGTGGACGGCCGGCTGAAAGCTTGAGATACTGGCAAAATGTGTATGGATTGGGAAAGAGATCTGGGGGTTGTTAAAGCGTGTGAATGAGGGATTGAGAAAGAGCCCACAGTATATCGTGTCTGTGTGTCCTGTGGAACAAAGAGGCTCCAGGGTTTTCTTCTTTTTTTTTTTACGAGTGTGTGTGAGGGCTCGATACACGGGTTTGGGGCTTTTGGACAGGAAGTACATGTGGTGAAGGCAGAGGATTCACCCTCATTGGGCTGACGAGGGAAATAAAATACTCCCAACCACGGAGAGAGAGGGGGGTAAGGGAAACAGGAGGGAGGGGGGGCTGGAACATTTAGATGGAGTGAGTCAGGACATAAACCCACTGAACCTCTTACAGTGACATCAGAGAGACAAGCAAAACATGTAGAAACAAACAACGTGGTCGTTGAGGTAGGTGGTGAAAGTTTAGGAACTATAAACTTTACTCACAACACCACCATTCACCTCAGGACACACCAGGCAGTCAAGACCTCACATCCTAAATTCACACTCCCCCCCCCCTTTCTGTACGTACTTGCATGTACTTGCAGGCAGCAGCCCTGGCAGTAGAGGAGAGGGGAGGTGCCATCTTCCTGCAGCAGAGGGTTAGTGGGAGTCGGGGGGCAGTTCTGCTCCCGGAAAGAAAAGCAGATCTCTGGGACCAGAGGTTTAGTCCTCCGCAGACTCCTACAGGGACGTGTGGGGCCCTCCACTGGAGATGAAGGTGTGGCGCAATCCTCAGCAGCGATAGACGAATTGTCCTCAGCTTTGTCTTCGACCTTAAAAAGAGAACATGCTTGACTTTCCTGGAGCTTCATACCCAAATATCTACTGAGCAATTTTCTCAAATTTGTTCTCAAGACAGAAGAAGAACCTATGTCTGATTCATGAAATATTCAAAACTTTTCACCCCCCTTCAGCCCTGCCCAGAACAGGCTGTTTCTGTGTCTGTACCTTTAAATATGTAAATGAGCAGTGTCTGGCCACGCCTCCTTCCTGGAAGGGGATGCGGCTCGGGCTTTCTTGCACCTTGCCTGATTGTTTACGGTGAGAAGGCAGACTCAGAGGGCAGAACAAACACCTAGCTGTGGGAGTGTCACCCACCTGGGGGAGGGGTTACAGCCCTTTGTGATGTCATGAAGGGAAAATGTTCAAACGGCCTGTTTGAGCACACATTTTTTGAAAAGTGGAGCAGGCAAAAGATGGAGAGGATGGATTTTTCTCATAATGAGGGGTTTGTTGACAGACTAGCAACTCATTAATGTTGGAAACATGGAAAGTATATTTTGCATAATAAGTGACCTTTAAAGTGTGTTTATGCTTAAGTCTGCTGTAAACATAGTCTTTAATAAAACTGTAATCCATTTAGAATACAAACATTCACCAAATGGCACTGGATGTGATTTCTGTTGAACTCCACTTTACCTGATAATAGGGCATGAAGAGTGTGCATACAGCGCAGAATGGCTCCATTGTGGCTGAATGAGCATTGTACTCCCTCTCCGCTGTGAAGCAGCTCTTCCTGTTCTGCCACAGGTAGATGAGGGGCTTCGCCCACGCTTCTATTTCCTGCTCCTCCTCCTCCTCCTCAGCCAAGGTTGCTTCAGTGGGCTCTGAGTGCAGACAGGACAAAAGCCTTACAACCTTGCAATCACTTATCTATTCAACTGGCGCCTCTTTCACTGGAGCTCAGATGATGATGATTCATGCCATGCAGCGTGCACATCTTTTTTTCGAGATTTGTAAATTGAGCCCTTTTTTTTTCTGAATGTAAAGTAATTATGTTGCTTGAATATGAATAAAGCGTAGCATGCATCCTTCTTTAACATCTGCAGTATTAATGGTTATGTTGTTAACTCAGATCTTTTCATGCACAGAGCTGACTATTTCCTGCAGTGCCTTGAAAAACATTTGGGATAAATAGGACCCTGTCTGATTATAAAATTAACCAAAATGATAAAGAGCTGTCATCATCATAAAATAGGCGTCTGGCAGCCATGGACACCTCATGGTCATTTCTCATTCAGGGACAAATAACCAAAATGGCTGCTGAATTATTCATCTTTTTGCTTTTTTAATACAGCTATTGAGATAATGAATGTGACTGTGTGTGTGCATTTGTAGGTGTTAATTGAGAGCCCCTCCCCACCCACTCTGTTCAAACCATGACAACAAATAGAGTATCTATCACACACTCATTTTACTGCGGTAGGCCCGGGAGTTAAATCTGTTTGCTTTATGGGTGCGTTGACGTCAGAAGAATCATTTGGTGGGGGACATAAAATGTGAAAAATTAGGAGAGGAAGTGGGGAACCGCAGAGTTGAATGGTTCAATGGTTAGAAAGCTACGCAGCAGGGGGAACACAAACATTACCGGACATCACTTAAAAGCTAACGAGTTTGGTGTAAACTCTATTAAGTTATAAACTTCAATTCTACTTCCACATGACCTTTCAACAAAGAGACACTCATGTTTTTTTTTTAAAGATGCTTTAAATTGGGGTTATAGTTCCTCAAACTCAGGGGGGAAAAAAAAAAAGTTATGGCATCTGCATTCTGGTTCACTGAAATGCAACGAGCAGAAGTCAAAGAATCATGGTTTCTGGCCGGATGCCACTTTCAATACGGCGCCGACCACAACAGGAAACGTCCCTGGGTTTTTATTAAAATGAGCACGGCTCTTGGTTTACAGCTTGTGCATGTGAGCTCTATGAATGTCTTTATAAGGCTAACACTTAGCTGTACCTTTCAATGATCTTTGTGAACAGTGTGAGTGTCTGTGTGTGTCAGTGTGTGTGTGTGTGTGCCCACCATCATCACTGGCGACTTGTTGTTTGACAGCAGTGGGTACAGCCCGTGCAGTAGGTTTCCTGAGTGGGTGACGCCAGCTCTTAGACGTCCTCTTCACCGACAGCGCCGGGTACTAGTGAGCAGGCATCAATGAAAAGCGTTACATTATTTCTATTTAGATCAAACTCGAGCAAAAGACTGAAACTGTACAACTGAGTGGATGAGCACTCACAGCACAAACCTCTCCAGGTTCCAGGCCTAATTCATCACACTTGAAGTTAGGCGTATTATCTTCTTCTTCTTCTTCTTCCTCCTCCTCCTCCTCCTCCTCTTCTTCTTCTTCTTCCTCCTCCTCCTCTTCCTCTTCCTCTTCTTCATCCGATGAGTCACTACTACTTTCTCCCTTGGCAATACTTTGCTGCTCCATCTCATCGCCATCGGATCCCCCTTCTTCCATATCAGACACCCCATCCTGCTCTCCTCCAGCCACCCCGAGAGGTGAAACAGAAGTGTCTGAGTGTAAACTCTCCTCTGCGTCTCTTTGTCTCTCCAGCTCCCTGCACAAGGACAGCGCTTCAGACCCTTCGGCCTCCCCTCTGTGGAGTTCATAATCTCCACAAATCCCCATGGGTTCAAGAGCGCCGACAGAAACCAGCGAGGTGGGCTCCAGCTGGGCCCAGGTGAGAGGCCCCGCCTCCTCTTCCAGGCTCTCCGACTCCCGCAGGCCTTGATGCGCGTCATCCAGGTCGGTGACCTCTTTGCACTGCGGTTCGGTCCACATGGTGTAAGGTAGAGTGTCGTGGGTGAAGTCGGAGGGCAGATCGGGGTTCAAACTCTGGATGAGCACAGCGGGACTCTGGGAATTGAAGTTTTTCCAGATGCTGCTGGAGAAAGGTTTGGGCTCTAAGTATGAGTTCTGCGTAGCACAAAGCGAGGGGGGGTATGTAGTGTTGTGGTGGAGCTGAGATGCTGAGTGACTGTCACTCTGAGTGCATACTGCAGGGGAAGGGGCCGGGGGATTATTGTTTGAGGAGCCACTTAAAAGAGAACCAGCCCTGCTCAGACTCGACGCACCGCCTCTTTGTACTGGGTCCTTTGAGTTGTCTTTATTTGCTAACTCTGCTAAGCTGTATTGCTGCTCTGTTTGAGATGAGGCGCTTTGAACTAGCTGGCGAGGGGAAGCCTCGGTCTGTCCAGCAGTTACATTTTCCAGCTCGGTATGAGCCCTTTCTGCGGCAATTCCTGCTGTTATTAGCATTTCATGGACACCACCAGATGTTATTCTGTGCGTAGCATTGGTGGTTAAATGAGCCATGTTGCCCTCTGAAACAGATACTGCTGCCCCTGTGCAATTATACGGAGAATCTGAATGCCAGTTGTTGGCTAGTTTTACAGCAAGAGGTTCTTTTTTTGCCGTCATTGGGTCCGTTTCTCTCTCTCCATGTGAGGAAGGAGAGCCAGTTGGCGTCTCACGTTGAAGCACAGGTGCAACGTGGTCCCTGCACCGTCTGGACTTTGGGACATCCCTCAGCCCGTCGTTAGCAGGAGTGAGCGAGGGCATCTCTTGGGTCAATACAGGCGGCGGCAAAGGGCAGATTCCAAGCTTATCTGCAGGCTCTGGAGTGAGCTGTGGCATATCCACAGCATTCCTCTGTAGCAGAGGAGGGAAAAGATTTTCCTCAGTGTTGCTTTTTTCTAAGTCCATGAAGGGGCCACATGACGTGTGACCTTTCCCCTCTACCGGCTCAGTTTTGACATTGTAAAGTGCTTCTGCATTAGAGTGTGGTTTGATACATTTTGGCTCAGCTACCGTGTCCATTTTCTCTGCATTAGCAGCATTGTTAGTGTTTTTCTCAGAACCCGTGGCCATGTAGCTGTCAGTGTTTGGCATTAGGCTTAAAGTGTCTTCTCTACATGAGGAACTAGGCGCCTGAGCTTCACAGTCGGGAGGACACAAGCTCATCTCAGGCTCAGCTGAAGAGCTCGTTGTGTGGGAAGGTGAGCTGAGTCTGTTTGCCTCTCGGGGAGGCACCCTGATAGAGCAGCCCTGAAGAGTCGAGAGGTCTTGTGGTTCAGGAGAGCAGCACCTTGGCTCGTTATTTCCAGGATGTATCTGTGCAGCCTCCGGCCATGGTCTGAGTCCTTCAGGAGTCCTGCTCGGGACCCCTGACCCTGAGAGGTGTGGAGGGTCAATGTGAGTGTCTGTTTTTGCATTTGGGTCATTCTTGACGGTTGACGCGGCGGAGGTAAAGGTGCTGCAGGGAGAGTTATCGGAAGGCCCCTTGGTGGAAAATCCCAAACCATTACTCTCTACACGATTCACCTTGACCACACACATCTGTCTGCAAGGACCTGTAGCGAAAAGAAGGATGGATAACGGTGAAATCTACCATCAAGTAGAAAAAGATAATATCATGATATAAAGAAAAAAGACTAAAGTCTAGACCTGCTCTTTTTGTGAAGTGTCTTGAGATAACATTTTCCAAAACAGAAAATAAGCTCACATACCAAGGTGAGTTTCTTACCGGGTAGCTGAAAGTAGTTGTGATTCTGGTTGTGCTTCGACTCAGCTTCCTTTTTCTTCTCCTTCTCCTCTTCTCTGCAGGTTGCCCCTGACGCCGACCTTCGAACCTTGGGCCCGAGCGGACCACCCAGACCTTTCCTCTTAGTGCTGTTCAATGCTGAGCTGCCATCCAGGCCAACGGGCTCCTCTGTGGTTCTGAGGCGCTTGGAGCGCATACGAGAGTGGCTGCTGCTGGAAGAAGAGCGAGAGAGAGAGAGAGAGAGAGATCAAAGACGACTGCAGTGTAATCACCCAGATTACAACCTTAAAGCAATGAAACCAAGAGCACAACTCTGTGACAAAGAAGACGAGGGCGATTGGCTTTTACAGCTTGAGAAAAATTTCTGGCCTGAGACATTCAGTCTTTAGCAAATGCACCAAAGCCGCCACCACTGGGCACACATAGTCTTAAATTCATCATCACAATCAGATTACGAGATGCAACGACTACACTGTTACTGTTAGCTGCAGTAGACTCGTCTCTGTTACAGTTTGGCCTAAAAAACACAAAAAAAAAACCACTGCCTGAATTTTGAATACTGTACCCTTTATTAGCGGGCTTGGTCTTGCGCCTACTCTGCAGCCAGCTCTGCAGCTCGGGCGTGGAGCCGGGAGTGGGATGTGTGTGGTCGATAGGGGTCGAATCTTTGCCCAGCATCCAGTTAGGGTAGCGGTCAGGTTGAAAACGCTTCACAAAGGGTTCCATGGATATCTTAACCATGTCTCTGCTACATGTGCACTAGATGAGAGAAAGAGGAGGAGGATGAGTTTTTGCTTTCCTTGCAGTGTCTACTTTTCAGCCTGAATTACCGTTTATTCTACACTTTGTTTTTACCTCAAACGAGCTTTATTAAAATCTCAAATCACTCATTTGAGAAATAAATAAAGTGATAAAAAGGACTTGTACCTGCGTGGCCACTTTGCCATAGTCTATCCAGCGCACAGTGGCAAAGTTG
Source organism: Labrus bergylta (assembly GCF_963930695.1). NCBI lineage: Eukaryota > Metazoa > Chordata > Actinopteri > Labriformes > Labridae > Labrus > Labrus bergylta. The sequence goes on from NC_089195.1 coordinate 31,385,571, forward strand.
GTGGACTCGGCACAGTTGAAGCCATGATTGAACCCAGCATGGTAGCCATAAGGGAAGGTGACCATAAACTCTCCAGCTTCCTGAGTTATCTGAAGATTTAGAAAAGTGAAAAGGCGAGAGAGATGAGGGCTTAAGATAGCATGTAAAGGAAAATAAAAGAAAACTGAAATCAGCCGCTGGAGATTTCAAGCTTTGCTAATTAATATGGCAAGAAAAGCTGTTGTCATAAAGTTGGTAAATAACAGGAGTAAGGATGGCATGAGGACGAGGACTGAGAGTACATTTTTCAAGCGTCCGAGTTGCCTACCTTATCGAAGGGAATGCCGTACTTCTTCAGTATGGACGGGGAGATTAGAGTCATCTTGTGACGAAGAAAAGCTTCACAGCTCTTGAAGCTGTTGGGAAAGAAACCTGACAAAAACATACACAGAAAAACTTTACACAGAGTTTTAGCCAGACAAGAAAAAAAACATTAAAAAGCCATCATCATAATTCACCAAAGCACAAAATGATTAGCTAAGAGCCGAGGGGTGAAACATTCTCTTTTTTTTTTTTTTTTTCACTCAATGATTCCCTAAATGTCTTTTTGATGACCTTCAACCTGGTGGGTTTCCTAAGGTGGTGCGATTGCCCTTAGAAATGTGCATTGCTCTTGGTGTATTGTTTTAGGACTGTTCATCGATGTGTTGATACTGCGGGGTTTAAGAGGCCACATGAGCCTGACTACCTTCAGATAACAACTGTGATGTCTTCTCTCCGTGCTGCACGTCTAAAAGCTTTCCTGAGTCATATCACACCGTGTTCGTTTTTCTTTAGAGAAACTAGCAATTCCCATACTATTGAAATGTCTCTCACACAAGACACAAATATTTTCTTTAATAGTGCATGAAAACAAACAGTGGAGAAAAACTTGATCCAAGATGAATGTTTTAGTAACTATACAATCCCAATTTAGAAATGAATAACTTAAATGTATGAAGACATTTAGAAGAGGATATAATGCCTTGTTGTTGTCAGAGATGCTTCTTGTCAATAGTCAAGGCAGGCAACTGCTTGGGGGCCCCCCAGGCCAATAAGGGGGGCTCCTGAGGGCTGACAAAAACTTTAAACCACAGCAGTGGCTCAAAATGTGCAAAGTTTGCAATGACAGTTGTAAACCTCCTCCAGGGACCCCCCCCCCCCCCCCATCTGATAGCAGTCACTTATAGAAAAGTAAGCGACTGAATGTTGTTCGTCTAGCTCTTAAAAATGGGGAGAGACACTTGAGTTACAGAACTTCTGCACGCATTATTTTATGAAGTTCATGTTCTTTGACATTTTGACAATTCTTCATATTTGTATTTTGAAATTACAAGATGTTTTTGAAAATAATACTTTGGTGTCAGATTACTTACAAGATATTTGGGGGGAGAACCCTGCTACAGTGAATTGTTACCCAGAGCCCCAAAAGACTCCAGAATCGACCACTGGGCGATGCAGGTACTGCGGTATCAGAATGTGTTCCTCGTTTTACTTTTCTTTTTTTTTTTTTTTAACTCAAGTAATTGTAAAAAATCCTGATAAAACTGTGATATATATTTCTAGCGGACCGAGCGTCATGCGTTAGCTGCTGTCACATGTGTTACAGTGAACTGAGTCTTCTCATGCTGAACAGCGTGGTGTGTAAAGTGGTTTGCAAACACATGAACACTTTTCCAGTTTTCCATCAGCTCATGGCGGCAGTCAGAGCTCATTGGCATTCTGCATCTCTGGCTGCACCGTTACCTGTTGTGCCCCTCTCATTGCTGCGTTTATTATTTAATACGTTCTGTGCTTTGTTGTTTAATGCAAAACCTGCTTCTGTATGCTGCTATCATAATTCAATAATTATACAATTACCTCCGCCGCCTCCTCCTTTTATATTGAGAATACAAAGAAGAGTAATTATTCCTTTACCTGTAGCCAGACGCTCCAGTCTCTTCCCGTGCTCAGGGGGGATGGCGTACCTGTGAGAGAGAACAGATAGATATAGAGCAGACTGAATTATTTTTGACAGTGGAGCTGAAATTCTCAACATGTATTGTTCATTATGCACTGTAGCAAACACTGACAACTTTTCTCAGGCAGTCTCTGCAATTACAAGACTGCCATCAAGTGGTGGATTGAAGAATGAAGGCAACAATGCCACTGAATTGTTTCCAGTATTGCACAATGATGCAAATGAGGGAAATATTGTCATTCCTAATGTTAGAGCATGCAAATGTACTGTGCATGCAGAGGACAACAAGTGTAGTCCTGCCAAGTCCTGCCGAGTGACACTCAGCCACCCTTTTTGTCTGAGTTATGCTAATTTAAATTCAGAAACATTTTGAAGTGGTTTAAAGATCAATTCAACACATGATGATAATCTGTCCTGAAAGAGGGGCCAATGAAAACAGTCAGAAGTCGTCGTACTGACATTAGAGATGTGCCGATTGGCTCACAGCGTCGACACGAGGATCGAGTTTACATGAAAGAAAACTTTCCACTCTTAAAAACTTGTGGTAACCTTGAGCCTGTGTGGAGAAGAATACTAACCTGCACACTCTTTTTCTCTTTTGTCTAAAGCTAGCTCACACTGACTCGGAGAGATAAAAAGGCACCAAAGCATCCTTTCATTTATTCAGAAGAGCTTCAACAGGTAAAAGGTCATCACAGTGTTGTTAGATGTCATTGGTCTATACTGATATGCTGTCTTCCCCTTTGTCTTGTGTTTTGTTGTCCTGCTTTCAGGTACCTTGTGTTCTGTCTGTCCTGTTTTAACGCATGTCTTCTGTTGTCTGGCTTTTAAAAGCTCAGTATGTAAAATCCAGCGCCGGGGGGGGCTTTCAATCGAAACAATAACAAAAGATGACATCGAGGCTAGCGGGGAATCATGGGAGTTCTCTCTGCCACAGGTCAGATTAGCGCGCGCACTAACCACTAGTCTCGGCGCCCGACAAACCCTCATTTTTGCCGAAATATTTGTAAAGTCTTCTACAATCAACCTTCTGGTTTCCACCAAAGGTTTTTTTTGGGGGCAATTGTCTTTATTGGACATGAAACGTCTGGAGGAGAGCGTAGAGCATGACATGCAGCAAAGGGTCAGGTCGCATTCAAACCTAAGGCAGCTGCGACAAGGACAACAGCCTGCGCACATAACCGCAGGCAGCATAACCGCTAGGCCATCCAGCACCTCCACCAAGCATTTATGAGATGCTTAAGAGGAGATTTCTAAAGAGTGAGATATCGCCTTATAATACGTTTGGATATGTATCATAGGCCATATGGAGTACGCTATTTTCTGTCTACATAATGACTACTTCTGATTTCTGTTCAGTTGAAGAGTTTCTCAAATTAAATTTGGACATGGAGCTGTTTACTTCCTGTGTCTCATTGCTGATTTAATCTGAATTGGAAACTATTTTCCAAAAGTGCCCGGCGAGAAAACCCAGGCAGTGTGACAGGATTCCCTCAAGGTTTTCGCCTAGGCCTTCCATCTGACTAGCGCCATCCGCCCTCAGGTTTGTGGCGTTTCTATCATCATATCACCTGTCAGCTTAACAGAGACGGTGAGAGACAGGGTGAGAGGGAAAAAAAACTCAGGTAGAGGTGACATGGGGAGTTGGAGGGGGGTTGAGAAGAGGTGCATCTTTAAGCTGCTCCCCTCCAGGGACGGGATGTCAAAAAAAAAAAGTAGCAAGATGAAAGGGTGTATATCAGTGTGAGTGTGTGTGTGCGCTTGATGATAAGGGTATGCATAGGTGTGGGAAATTCAGTGTATGTGTGTGTGCGACTGTCTGGCTGTGACACTGATCCCTGTGGGGTTGCAGGGCTCACTGCTCTAATGAGCAGAACTCCCTCCAGGGCAAGAGGCAGCGAGAAATGGAGCAAGCCGAGCTGACAAAGAAATAAAAAGCAAACTCTATTTTGATCTACCTGCATTCTTCAGCTCAGCTGCCACTTCAACATGTTAACCCTGAATCTCCTTAAAACACAGCTCCTCTTCTCGAAAAGAATGTGAAAGCTTTCACACCTGTGCACTGATTTATGATTCAAGCTATGCCCACCGTCTCGATAATGTAAACGTGACAATGTGTGAAACAACTTTAAAAATATGTCATTGTAGGATCTAGTCCTGGAAATCTGCCTTCAGGGTGGTTAACTTCAACCAGAGGAGGATAAGCTCACAATGAATCCACTTGGACTTGTCAGGTGCTTATGTCTACAGTCACTGTTTCTCAACTGATGCTAGTTCAAGTCTACAGCGTAAACAGCTGATTGTTCTTCATCTAACAGGCAGGATCATATTCAACACCCTGACCACACCTCCTCACACCCAATCAAATCTCTCCACACGCAGTCATTCAAAAAATAAAGCAGTATTCATCAGTGAACACTTAATCGAGTTGCAAACTAGAAAGACGTGGAGACTTTAAAACTTTACATTGGAAGTAGTATAATTATATTTCTACTTTAATTATTTCAATTAATTTCATTCAAACATATCTTTAGATTTAATAATCTCTGATTTTTTTTAATTTTCTATTTGAATGTTTTTTTTTTTTCCTCTGTCGTGATGCTTTTGATGTCTTGTGTGAAGCACTTTGAATTGTTTTGTTGTTGAAATGTGCGACATAAATAAACTTGCCTTGCCTAGTAGGAGAAAAGCTATAATTATTACGACGCTGAAACGGGGCGGCTGCGGCTCAGGATGGGAGACGACGCTCACACTGATATCCCAAATTGCTTCAGCGTCAGCGGCGTGTGAATGTGTACGAACGGGCGGCTTCTGTCATCAGTGAGTGTGACATGAAGTGTAGAAAGCTTTTTGAGCAATCAGAAAACTAGGAAAAGCTCGAGAGGTCGTGTCAGATCAGCAGACAGTAGAGTTGTCACATTAACAGAAATTTTAACTTTGATACAATACTTGCAAAATCAAACAACATTGATACCTATTTGTATATATGTATAAGAAATCCTGGGCACCAAAAATTGCGCAATTTAGTTGTTGTTTTTTTTCAACCTGCATGATGCGTGGGTACAGAAAGAGTCACTGAACACATACCAACATTTGACATACTGTTAATAGTAATGAAAAGCTAATTAATACAATTATTAATAATCCAGATTAAGTATGTGGTGGTTTGTCTATTTATAGTGATTCTGCTGTTAGGTGTTTTTTTAAATGTTCTTATTTAAGATATTTGATGGGCGTCACGTTTGTGTTGTGGTGTGAAGCTCCCGGTCTACAGTCCACAGGTTGGGACTAAAAGAGAAACCATACAGGGACCAGGTGACGTCGCTGTGTCTCTCCTCTGCATCTTTATGAGAAGCTTAAAGGACTTAAAAGCTCAGTATTTGCCGACCTGTGAATGAGAACAGTTATCTGTGTAGTTGCTGTGACGGAGGGTGGCGCAGCGAGCAGGGAAGAGCGCGTCTTTAGAAGCAAACAAACAAAATCTGGCACCCTCCTGGATGTTTGTGCTGAGGATGTGTTGACAAGACTTTTTTTTTTAAGAATTCAACTGTGAAATAATCAGAAAATAGAATCTTATTTATCCTTATCACTGCTATAAGCAACGCTCTCTCTCTCTCTCTCTACTTTATCTGTACATCTATTGACCACTGCTGCTCTCTCCCTCGCTCACATCAGGTGTCGGTGCATTTCATTACAATGGAACTTAAAAATGACAAGCTTATCGTTAAAAAGCACGTGGCATTGAAAAGCATCAATGCAGATATGCAAAATGATAAGAATGACGGCTTCCAAGTAATCAAACCATCTGCTTGAGCCCTTAGAGAACCAGCAGACTTCATACGCCCTCCTCTCTGTCTTTAATCAAATCCCCACAGCTTCATATCGGTGCAGCTTTTCTTTTCTCACCACTATTTGGATTCTCCAGAGGACAGTCACTTATTGCAGGTGACCACCTCCTCAGTGTGCATAACAAGCACCGAGGGAACAAAACCCTGGGGCCGTATGCAACCGAAACCGCTGAGTCAATCAAATGAAAGCTATGAAATTGTCTCTAATTCACCATTTAAACACACTTCATGAAAATCTATCATGAAAAGCCTTTAGAGTGCTGAAGATGGAATTTGCAGCCTTAAAAGTAAATATGGATACAGATTGTAAAAGGACATTTCATATACTGTTAAGTCTTCCTGATATTTATTCTATATTTCAGCTACTGGCTGGATCAGGAATAAGTCGTAGTCCAAAGAAGAGTAGTGATGGGAAGGCTTGTAGTCAGCTTGCATTAGTTGCTGTGTCTATCGCAATTAATGGTATCCATAGAAACAAGCAGCATCAGCAAAAAAGTAGGGCACAGATAAAGGCTTTTTACTCCTGAACATAGAGGTGTTATGTTTAGTTTTGTTTCAATTTTATACTGGGTTATTATTTCCCCCCCCCCTCCCACCCTCCCTCCCTCTTTAAGTCCCCTCCCTTCACTCACCAAGACTTGGGCTCTCCAAAGTGCAGGTAGTTGATGCTGTACAGGTCCATATCTTCAGTGTGCCAGGAGAAAGTGGTTTTCCACATGCCGAAGTAAAGATACGGCGTGTTCACCCCCTGGATCGAAACGCCGCAGTCCTCCTCGATCACGTCCAAAATGGAGTTCAGGTGGCCGATGTTCCACTCCTCCACATCCTAGGAGATTAGAAGCATTAGTGAGGGACGCTTTAGGGATCGATCCTGCAGTTTGGTATCACATTTATAATCCAATTCATATAAACAATATAAAGCACATTGTAACTCTACAGACATTTGCACACCGAGTCCGTTTTCTTCTTCTGACATTGACACACGTTTAAACAGAGCACCGCCTCTGAACATTTCATGAAGCAGATATAAATCTGTAGTTTCATTTTTTTAACATCCACCCTGTGACAGTGACAAACTGTATGCTATCCAAGCAGTGCAGCTGTCTGGGGAAGAGATAGTAACATTTATTCTATTAAAAAGACAAATGTAATGTTCTTGCCTTTAAAGTGCATCTGTTAAGAAGTGTGTGCTTCAGACGTCAAATCTCTTAAAGCTCAGGGTAAAGACTTTGTTGCCTCCTGCAACAAATTTTGTACCAACACGCATCTTTTTTTTTTTTTTTACAGCGACTATACAACATACTGCGCATCATTGAAATAAACAAATTGCTTTACTGACTTGAATGCAGGTCTACTTTTTGAAATTAACTCAAAATAAAACTTCTTTGGGTTGGGTGCAAAATGCGAAAATCTGGGTTCCATTGTATGATTTTCTGTTTTTAATTGCAAAAAACAACCTAAACCTCATTACATGACTTAAAGGAGCAATATTCAACAATGCAGCAGCCAGTATGTCCTCCTTCTAACTTTAGATTCTGCTCCTGAATGCTCTGGATTTGTTTGGATCAGAGAAGGTAGGCGCTTTTAAGACACCCCCGCACGGCCGTTTTGGACGCCCCCTCGGTTTGTCAGATATGAGAGCAGTTATCAGGTCAACAGGTGTTGCAGCGATGGAAGCGGGCAAGAGAACTACTTCAGATAGAAGTGATTGTACCCGACCTAAAAAGCCTCTGCATGTTTCTAATTAGCTCCACGAGCAGAAACGTGCTCAAACTAGGATCAATATTGGAGATGCTTTTGAAAAATGGAGAGAGGTTAGAACACAGAAAGGTTTACAGACCGATGCAGAGCTGGATAAACACTGAAGCTACAGAGTCCACCACATGGTGACCTGAGTGAGCATCCACTCTAGAGAGGAGGGGGCGGGGGGAGACAGCTCTCTACAATGTTTTGAATTTGGGCTGCAGTACCCATTTTAAACACTAGGTGTCAGTTATATATTGCTCCTTTAAATTAAATACGCTTACATCCAGTTTATCAAATTCATATTCGAGATTACAACGAGGTGACTTCCCTTAACAATAAAGGAGTAAAGAATGTGCCCAAGCTTTACTACACTGATCGTAGGGACTGTATAACCAGAGGAAGAAATACACGTTAATATACAGAGAAACACACAACAGAAGAAAGCAAAGAAAGACCTTCTACCTCATCATACAGGCTGCCACTGACATCAGCGCCGTATATTGGCGAGACGAAGGTGAGGTTCTTCCAGTATTTCCTCTCAAGATCTTCATAGTTCAGGTAGCGAGGTGTACAGTACCTGCAGAGGAGAGAGGCATCATATTTATCAGATTATAAAGCACTTAACTCCAGATTGAATCAAACTACTGCTGTGTAAATTCATGTTCATTAAAACTTCTTTGTGCACTCATTAAACAAATATCATATTACGTACAGCTGCACAATACTCACATGTCACTGTTAGCCAACCGCCTGAACTCCTGCACACTAAGGGGCTTTTTCTGGATGTTGTACTGAGTGAAGAGCCCTGATTGGCCAGCCACCATCTGCTGTATGGGAGCGTCTATCATCAGATCGTCTATGTCGTCGTAGGTACGACGGGGCTTCCAGCCTTTTGGAGGAATCACCTGAGGGAGAAAAAGAGGAGGCGGGATTGTTGGTCGACATCAAACAGGAATGACATGCAGAACTCTAGATTACGGTTACCAACCCAGTGGCTCTTCCTGCATCTTATCCCATCCCCCTCTATCCCTATTTTCAAGCCCGGCTCAGTTTTGACCAATGACTTTCATCATGATCCTGAGATTTGCCGAAGATTTCTGCCTGTAGGAAGTTTTTTTCTTGCCACTGTAACTTTTGCTGCTTTGCTAAAGCGCTCATGATGAGTAAGGTTTTTAACCTGCTTTTTTTGTAAAGTGTCTCCAGATAACACTTGTTATGAATTGGCGCTATACAAATAAAGATTGATTGATTGTAAAAATGATCCAATACTTTTTGATACTATGCGTTTTACGACAATATAATCTGTTATTTTAAAGGTTTTCTTTTTTTGGAGGCTTTTGTGTCTTTATTGGAGAGACAGGTCGGAGAGAGACAGGAAGCGGGGAAATGACACTCAGGAAAGGAGCCACAGGTCGGATTCAAACCTGGGCCGCCTGCTTCAAGGACTGCAGCCTGTGTACATAGGGCAAACTACCACTTGGCCACTGGTGCCCCCAATCTCTGTTATTTTAATGATCGATTGTATCAAAAAGTCCTGAAGCTTTAAAGAACGTCAGCTCTTCAGTCCTGTTTTTAATCCAAAGCTGTAACAAACAGAGCTAAATTATATAAGCAATGTTTGGGTAGAGAAGCCAACATCGTTGTGCTATTTAGACAATGTGGCTGCATTTAAAAATACAAATAAAAACAACAAACTACCAAATGATGGGTGACTTGAATATGTGTTTTTGTTGTCATGGTCAGGAAACAGGTATGGATGTTGATTTTTACTAGAATCATATTGAAGTTTAAAAACCTGGTAGGGTGACAACGCTAGAGGCAACAGCAAAACTAATCTAACACACTCATATGTTACACAGCCAGACAATTAGGTGTGGGAAAAACATCTTTAAAATGCAGACTACCAGGTTGCTAGTAGCCTAGTGGTTAGTGTGTATGCCCCATGTGTTGAGGCTAAAGTCCTCGAAAGCGGGTGGCCTGGGATCAAATCCAGCCAGTGGATCTTTTCCCTCATGTCATTCCCCTCTCTCTCTCTCTCTCTCTCTCTCTCTCTCCACTGTCCTGTCTCTTCAATAAAGACATAATTAAGACTACTTACTTTAGCCAGGCCTGCACGGTGTGCGCCCTGAGACTCCATGTACACCAGGTACTGGTTGAAGTTTTGGAACTCTTCCATGGTGGGCCTGAAGGTCATAATCTTGCAGGTGGGGTTAGCAGGGGTGAACACCTCTGCTCCCGCCATCCTGCCACCTCACCAGGTCAAACCTATAAAAAAGAAATAAAAAAAATACAACTTACTTAGAAATTTTACTTTTAGGGTCTTGAAGGTGACAAACATTTAGTGAGGTAAGAATTACAACATGTTCCAAAAAAAAATGCAATGTTCACATTTTAAACATGTCAGAAATAAAGAATAGACAAGCTACTAAAAATCATATATTTTCTTAACATGAAAAGATTTTGTAGATGCTGTTGACTGGCACAACTTGGGTCGGGAACCGGAGGGCCGCCGGTTTAAGTCCCAATGCAAGTCACTGCCGAGGCGCCCTTGAGCAAGGCACCGACCCCCAACCCGCTGTGGTGCACACCCTGCGTAGCAGTGTGTCGCAGCCCCACTCTGACATCACTCCACTAATGGTCCTGTGTTGTGCATGAGTGTGATTCGGGCCTATGTGTGTGAGAAGCATGTCTCTCAATAACAATGTTAGAACCAGAATTTCCCGAGGCGCTGGTGGCGCAGTGGTTAGTGCGCGCGCCCCATGTATGGAGGCTGTCGTCTCAAGCGGGCGGCCCGGGTTTGCTTCCCACCTGTGGCTTCTTTCCCGCTCTCTCTCTCCCTGATTTCCGACCCTATCCACTGTCCTATCTCTCCAATAAAAAAGCCCAAAAATAAATCTTTAAAAGAAAAAAAAAAACAGAATTTCCCTCAGGGATTAAGTGAAGTATAAAGCATATCCAATTAAAATATATGTATATTTTGTAATTCAATCTCTCAATAAAAAAGGCATAAAAAGCCCTAACATAAACCTTTAAAAAATATACATATTTCACTGTTTATGTGCAATTAATCTAGAATCTTTTTTCTTTCTTAGATGCACCTGAGCAGGTGTGAGTTGTTGTGTTAAAGCACAAAGCAGCAGGATTTGCGTGTTAGTGACAACTCCGCCACAAGATGGAGCCACAGATTCAACAAATGTCGATTTGATCCTTTGATCCTTACCGATGCCAACAACCCTTGTCAGATTTTTGTCCCATCCACCCATCCCACTCCCAACTCTGGCTCTCCTGAACCCCCCCCCCCCCCCCTCCCCCAGACAAAGAGATCCCACTGAAGTGAAGCGGCTCAGATTTAACCCAACTTTAAAACTCACCTTTGCTGCAAACAAAGATACAAAGGCGTCCGACTTGATGATGTAACATGCATATGCAAGCTTAAGCAAGATTATGCAAACACAAAATAACCAGCTGTAGTGTTTACTCACCATGTTTTAAGACTCTTTGTTTAGATATTGAAGCTTTTATTCACAACGTGGATAACTAAAATGAGGGATATTCGGCCTGTTATTTCTACAAAAAAAAAAAAAACCTACATAAGATAAATAAATCTCATCTTAATTAAGGTTTAATTTGCATTATTGCATGAGCATTGCTCTGTTGATCTTTGTTGTCTACAGAGTGAAGCTAACTAGCCATCATGTTGTTGTGCTGCAAAGTAATGGCTTAACAGATCCAGCTCGCTCCTCTGATTACCGTAATTACATTAAGATATCAACACTTAATGAGGTGCTCTTTAGATGTGCATTTCTCATGCGTTTGTGGGCTGCAGTCATGAGCACTTTAAGGGGATAACTTCGCTGCTAACTGTAAAGCTAACCTAGCTCCAGTGGGGGTTTAAATGCCCCTCTCGCAAGGTGGCTGCACACAGGGCCGGAGCTAGCTAGCTTTCCTCGCTGGGTGACTTTGCATGCGAACAAACGAGTGTTGAGATTTGTTTCATGTGAATGTTACCTACTTGTAAAGCAAAGGCTTACCAAAAGACAGCTGGACAATGGCAAAGCAACACGACGCGAAACAAATTGGAAGAAAAACGCGTGCCAACTTATTCAGTGGGCGATGCTAGCTGCTAGCTGCTAGCTGTTGATAGCTCGGCTAACTCTGCACAGGAGTCACGAAATGTTTCCTGCTGTCTCATAAACTCGGTGCCACAGGAGCTTCTGTGCGCTTATTTCGCTTGTACAACGCATAATGTTTCATAAAAAAGTATTTGTTTTGTTACCTTGATAGAGAAATGCGGGTTGGTGTTGTTGTTTATCCCCCTTCCTTGTTCGTCCAGCTGATTCACATGACAGCTGCTCTGCTGCTGCTTCGTGCCGTGAAGAAGAGATGGTGCGTTCAGGGACACTAAACTGTTTGTCAACGTGCTCAGAGGTTCAGATGGAGACTGTGTGCTGTGGTTGGATTTATCCACATGCTGTGAGATCTGCGATTCAGATGCACTGATCCACTGAGACGATACCAATGATGGGGAAGAAAAAGCGCACCTGCCTGCTCCTTTTATAATATAATAATAATAATAATAATAATAATAATAATAATAATAATAATAATAATAATAATAATGATATAATAATAATAATTATAATTATATAATAATAATAATAATAATAATAATAATAATGATAATAATGATATAATAATAATAATGATATAATAATAATAATAATAATAATAATAATAATGATAATAATGATATAATAATAATAATAATAATAATAATAATAATGATATAATAATAATAATAATGATAATAATGATATAATAATAATAATAATTATATAATAATAATAATAATGATAATAATGATATAATAATAATAATAATAATGATATAATAATAATAATAATAATAATAATGATATAATAATAATAATACTAATAATGATAATAATGATTATAATAATAATAATAATAATAATCATAAAGTTTATTTATAAAGCACTTATCAAAACCAACGTCACAAAGTTCTTTGCAGAAAAAAGAAAAAATCCCAACAAATACGCAACAATGAAATCCTATTAAAAGCATGAAAAATAAAACAACAGTGCAGCAATCATTCAATTAACAGAGAAAATAGAAACAACCGAGACAGAGATTGGCTAAAGTTAACAGTAAAACAAATAAGACATCCTGGATGAAACAAGGATTTATAAGAAGAAGGCCTTACGATAAAAATGTGTTTTTAAAAGTGATTTTAAAGAAGATACTGATGTAGCCAGTCTGAGATCCTCAGGCAGGTCGTTCCACAGCCGAGGAGCCCGAGCTACAAATACTCGATCTCCTTTAGGTTTTAACATTAAACATTTTTACTCTAATGTCAGACACATTTTATTAAACTCTAGATGTACCAAAGTACCCAAAAGAGAGGAAAATGTTTATTTTGTGTGCACAAGTTATTATCTTGTGCAAGACAATTATGTTGTGGTAACAAGTTATTATCTTGTGTGTACAATTAGATGACACCTTATGAGAACAAGATAATTATGCTGTGCACATAATATATTATCTTACGACATAGTTAAGATAAGATAAAATAATCCTTTATTTATCCCACACTGGGGAAATTTACATTGTTACAGCAGCAAAGAGCAAAGATTGCAGACAAAAAGTGAATGCAGTACAATTTAAATTAAAAAAAAAGAAAAATTAAGAATGTACAAAAATAGATTTAAAAAAAATAAAAAATAGATCAGCTTATCTTGTGCACACACAAAAATATATTAAGCGCACAAGATAATAACTTGTAGAAGAAGTTTTTTTTCATCTTTGGGACTTCAGGGGCTCCACAAATTATCTTGTGCACAATTAGATGATATCTTGTGTGAACAAGATCATTATGTTGTGTGCACAAGTTATTATCTTGTGCAAGACAATTATGTTGTGGTAACAAGTTATTATCTTTTGCGCACTAGACAATTATCTTGTGCAAACAATTAGATGACACCTTATGAGAACAAGATAATTATGTTGTGCACATAATTTATTATCTTCTTGTGCACGCACAAAAATATATGAATCGCACAAGATAATAACTTGTAGAAGAAGTTTTTTCTTTTACTCTTTGGTACTTCAGGGGCTCCACAAATTATCTTGTGCACAATTAGATTGATATCTTGTGTGAACAAGATAATTATGCTGTGCACATAATTTATTACCTTGTGCTTACATCATAGTTATCTTGTGCCACACAAAAATATATTACGCGCACAAGATAATAATTTGTAGAAGACGTTTTTTTTACTCTTTGGGACTTCAGGGACTCCACAAATTATCTTGTGCACAATTAGATGATATCTTGTGGAAACAAGATCATTATGTTGTGGTAACAAGTTATTATCTTGTGCACGCACAAAATTATATTAATCGCACAAGATAACAACTTGTAGAAGAGGTTTTTTCTTTTACTCTTTGGGACTTCAGGGGCTCCACAAATTATCTTGTGTACAGTAATCATCTAACCTGTGCGCACAACATATTAACTTGTGCTTACAAGTTAAAGTATACAAAGCAAATCTATATGATTTTTCTTAAAAGTATGTGCTTCAGATATTTTTGGTGGATGTTCCCCAAAACTTACAAGTAAGACATATCATGCTTTGTCATTCAAAGAGTGGAGCTATGTTTTGCATATCGTTGTGCTTTGGGGTTTCTGTAAAGGTTTAATAAAGAACTTTTTTAAAACGTTTGGAGAACTGAAAGAAGGTTCCCTGACAGTTTTCTTAAAAAAAAAAAAAAAAAAAAAAAAAGAACAAAGAAAACTGTCTAAAAACCTTGAAAGATAAAAAAAAAAAAGAGTACAAAATGAGATAAAAAGATTACATGTGAATATTATAGCAGCCTTTTAGTGTTTATTGTATTTCTTTGTATGTCATGTAGCATTAAAAGTAATCCCTCTGATGCCCCAAAAACCCAAAACAATATACATTTATGTAAAATAAATTGTTTTTATCCATGTTAGGGATGTATTGGGAAGATGAAGCAGCTGCTGAGGAGTGGCTCCGGCGCCTGCAGTTACACTCGCTGAACTGAGGGGGCGCTAATGACCGTCTGCAAACATGGCTGCTCAGGATGAACTCAGTAAGTTTTCTCTCTGCGTTATTTGTGATAAATATCTGGTGAAAATGTCGCGCCAGTGGCTGTTAAACGTCCACTGAACAACAGGCTGTTTTCACGGCAACCATTAGGAGTTTTTTTCCGTCCGCGCAGGATTGTGTTCGGTTGAGTTAAAAAAGAGAAACTTGACAGGAACGACAGTTAGCTTCCCCGGCTACGCTGCTAGCTAAGAATGCTAACGTCAGAAGGCCGTTTGCCCAGTCATGGTCAAAATGAAAGTATCACGTAGGCGACTTAAATGTTCCTGTAATCAAACTTTTAAAGTGCAGATTTAAAACCTGGATGTCAAGGCGTGTGGAGGAGTGATTTTGCGGGATGCCACGGGTTGTTAAAGGCCGGTGTTGTGACAGAAACGATGAAAATGCGTGGAGAGTCGTTTGTTGTAGCTAGCTGGTTGGAGAGCCATGCCGACAGAAAGAAGGCAGGGCTGCACCAACACAGCAGCTGACAGCACCTCATTACAACACACAACTGGAGACACAGTAAACAAGTCGCTGTCTTCTTTTTTGTGTGTGTTTTACTCCCTCTCGATGAAGCTGAAGGTCGAACAGACACACTGTCCATTATATAACAGCCGAAATGTTTCCTTTAAAGGAGACTAATTGTGAAGAATCCTCTTCTGCAGTGTTTCTGAACATATATTTGGGTAACCTGAGTGTCTACTGACCCACAAAATGTGAAATAAACCCATCCAGTCCTTTGTTGGTGGTCTGCATAAGTCTTAGAAACGCAGAGACAAAATGCTCTGTTTCAAATGTGCTCTCCTTGTGATGTCACAGTGGGATTCTGGTACAAAGAAAAAAATCCCCTCCCCTGGTATCTCCACTCATGGACTCCACCTCCAGACTAGAACAAAACTTTTTGTGCAGGTCTGCCATTATTATTCTCTCTACAGAGGAGTGATGTCTACGGGGAAAACTCAGGGGGGGGTCATCGCTCTTAAAGGCTTTATATGTGATTTTTCACACTTAAATATAATATAAATGAAGTATATCCTCTGAAAATAACTCTGTGAGTCATGACTGTCTACAATGGGTGTAACACCCGAGTCTCACTGTCTGTGACGCTTTCAGAGTTTTCAGAGTCCTATCTTCACTTTGTTCACATCGCCGGGACGGCCGGCTGACTCCTCCCCTCGTGTATAAAAGTTATTTAATTGAGGGACTAGAGAAAAGAAGAATAACATACTGTACTCACTGCTTAACTGTGTTTCTAGATCACGCTCATTTCAGGTAAATTTACATGCAGTGTGAAGATACCAGCATAATAAAGATCGCTAGCATTAGCATGCTAACACAACAATGTAGCGCGAGTTGTTTTGGTTTCATGCTGGTGCTCAAGAGCGACATCTGCTGGATCAAAAAATCGCGTATAAAGCCTTTAAAGAGACACACACACCAAAACGGAGCGTTCTGAGAGAGCTGGTTTATACAGGGTCACAAACCTCCTCTGGTGCTTGATTCATGTTATATTTTGACCAAAGCACAGCACAGATGTTTCATTTAGACCACAGGGGACTGTTAGAAAAGGTGGAGAAGGGGGAGAATACGTCCTCTTTAAAGTACTTATATGATGATGTGTGTGTTCCTCGGGTGTCACTGAAAACACATTTAAAGACGACTCACACATTGCAGGCAGGGCTCCAATCTTCCAGATATTTTAACTCACCAGGGGTTTCCGTAGGGTGTGACACGTTTCTACATTAAAAATAAAAGATAATCAAAGTTTAATATCTGGTTTTTATTTTACAGATCAACTGGAGCGCGTGTTTCTCCGCCTGGGCCATGCAGAAACAGATGATCAGCTTCAGGACATTATCTCGAAGTTCCTGCCCCCTGTGCTCCTCAAACTCTCCAGCGTACAGGAGGGTGTGCGGAAGAAAGTAAGAAGCGTGTTTTCTGTCTCTCTGCCTGATGAGATCACGTCGAGTCTTGAGTCTATCTCGAGTAGCACCTCAAATAATTGAATCAACCAATCTTTATTTGTGTTGTGCCAGTTCATAACAAATTTGATCTTAAGACACATTGCAAAATTATACATACTACCTTTCCAAGAGGGGGGCTCCACCCTGGACCAGAGCTGACATATAAAGACAGACAACCAGCCACACTCACATTTACATCTACAAGCAATTTTAGAGTCACCAATTAACCTTGTAAGCCGGAGTAACGGGAGAGAACCTGGCGCCATGATGGATTAACGTTGGGTCTTTGTAATATAGCAATGAGTAAGGTCTTTTACCTGCTTTTTGTTAAGTGTCTTTAGAAAAAAGTTGTTTTGAATTTGTGCTTTATAAATAAAGATTGATTGATTTAACCCACGCATGCACAGGGAGAACATGCAAACTCCACACAGGAAGGCCCTGTCCTGTATACTTGACATGTTACAAAATAACTTCTTGATTCTCCTCTGTTAGGTTATGGAGTTGTTGGTCCACCTTAACAAGAGGATAAAAAGTCGACCCAAGATCCAGCTCCCAGTAGAAACTCTGCTGGTGCAGTACCAGGATCCTGCAGCCGCCTCCTTTGTCACGGTAAGGATCAAATGTGTATATATTGAAAATATCAAAGACTGAAGGCGGCAATTTTCAAAATGTGTATATTCCCTTACTGAGATGTTACTTTGAAAAGACAAGTCATTGATGACCTGAAAGTTTACTGTTCAAGTTGAACAATAGCAGGTTATTGGTTACTGCAACTCGTTGTTCAAACAGTGTTCATGTTCATCATTTTGAATGTATCTGAATATTATACATACTATTTAGTAATCTTGAGCCAGTAGGATTAGGAGATTCTTTATTTCCGTTTGTGTTTTGCAGAATTTCACAATCATCTACATCAAAATGGGCTACCCCCGTCTGGAGGTAGGAAAACAGTGTGAGCTGGCCCCGACCCTTCTCACTGCCATGGAAGGCAAACCACAGCCTCAGCAGGACAGGTGAGGACAAACTTAAGGCTCAGTCTCAATATACCCTTTGCCCCTACCACTTAGGCCTACACCTACATTTTGCACGTTCACATCTAGAGTTAGGGTGCCCTGATGCTTATTGTAATGGAGGGCTAGGGTGAAGTGTTTGGGGCTATGTGGCCCTTTAAACGGAGATTCCTCAGAAGCACTCTCCAAACCGAGTAGTATGAGAAATCTTTCAGAATGCCTAACCGGTACCATGATCGCATCTGTTTACGTAAATGCCATCGAGGACGACTGATAGTGAATCAGGGTCTTGAAGGGTGGTACGATTTCGTATTGGAAGACGTCTCCACTACCCTTGTAACTCTGATCTGAGGGGCAAATGGGTACTCGAAAGATTAGAAATTAGACTGAGCCACATTCACACTACAGTTGTCCAAATGTTTGATACTTTTTCAATACCAGCTGCCCCTGTCCATTCCTCTTTGAACTGTGTTTCACATGCACTCTCTCTCTCTTCTTTTAGCCTGATGCACCTGCTGATCCCGACCCTTTACTATATGAAGTATCCTGCAGGCACCTCCAAGATTGCATCTCCATTTAACTTAACCGAGAGGCCAAAGACAGTGCAACTGCTACTGGAGTTCATGTTAGATGTTTTGCTAATGCCTTATGGGTGAGTTCCTGAATACAAATCTGTATTGTGATATTATGAAGCTCTCTGAATTTGTATATTCAAAGCTTCACTTCTTCTCGCTCCGGCTCCTTCAGGTTTGTGCTCAATGAATCCCCGACTCGCCCCGCTCCCTCCTCCTCCCAGGGAGGTTCTGCAGATGGGGCAGTGGCTGCAGGTGGCCAGGGTCTCCCCCAGCCTCCCCCGGGGATGAGTGTCTATGCTGCCAAGAGGGTGATTGGAGAGGCCCAGTGGAGCGCTGAGCAGCTAGAGCAGGTACAGTGACTGAATATGGACGAAGAGCGTTGGGACAGAATTAAAGCTGGACCCTCTCTCAGTTCTTACTATCTTTAAAATTGGACACTCCTTTAAGATGCAGAGATTATGCACTCACATGGATGGAGTATCTCTTTGATACAGCCTTGAGTTTATCTCCTGTTAGCAATCATGTGGCCATGATTCACATTGTGCCTGTTTTTGAGTGTTCGCTGATGACTCTTTCATTTTGCACGTGGTTCTGACAGTGTAAGCTGGGAATAGTGAAGTTCATAGAGGCAAAGCAGGTCCCAGAGGTGGAGACAGTGGTGCACCTGGTGGTGGCATCAAGTGACACCCGACATAGTGTGGCCACAGCGGCGGATCTGGAGCTGAAGAGCAAACAGAGGTGGGTAGACCTTAAATTATCTCTGGTTTTTGCAAAACTGATCTGACATCTGACTCAGTTAATTGTACAGTAACGTTAACTATAGCTATTTATTTAAGCGAACATTTTGATGTGTCCTGCGCCCTGCTCTGCACTCTGTTTATGTCCCTGCTTGTTTGTCCTTTGTGAAGAACATTTCTTCTTTATTGATCTTACTCTTCATCTTCTTGTTTTATTATCCATCAGCATCATCGATTGGAATAATCCTCTAATTATCAACAAGATGTTCAAGGTGTATCTGGGGGATGTTCCTCTTAAGACAAAGGTTTGTCAACTCACTGTTTCTTTTCAAACTGCGAGTGTTTATTCAATATGAGGTTAGGTAAAGTTTAATACGGTTTTGCTTGTGCACCAGGGGGGCAATATGAAGCAAGAGCTGAAGCACGAGCCCGTGAGCACACGAGTCAAACTGAAGATCCTGCCACATCTTCTGCGGTCACGCCTGGCCGCAGAGTGTTTCCCAGCAAACATCCAGGTAGGATCTTTCTCCACCCTTGTTTGTGCACGTTAACAGAGGCTCAGTTTTGCAAACATATGTTATAGTAAGTCTTCTAAAAAAAACGGCTGAATCATTTACAGGAAATGCTCACGTTTATGGTCCCATTATAATTCTCTTCATTTCCTCTGTAGGTCGTGTATGACGGTCTGTTTGGGGCGAGCACCAACAACAAACTGCTGTCTCTCACTTTGCAGTTTGTCCATCACATCTGCATGGTGTAAGGACACTTTCTCAATTCAATAAACATTGACTCACTTTCTTCCTTTATTTATTTTTTCCAATTCTAATAATTCAATCTTTTTTGGGGCTTTTATTGATTTTCAGATGTCCTGACACAAATAAACCTTTGGGACTGATGCTCCTCAATGGTCTCACCAAGCTCATCAATGAATATAAGGAGGTAAAAAACAAAAACAAATGACACCACATATTTAAACTTCAATTTGCAATTTCATTCAGTTTAATAAGAATGGTACAACATTTGTCATTGTAGGATCCTAAGCTTCTGTGTGTTGCCTATTCTGCTGTAGGAAAACTTTCAAGGTATCATCAAACTTTTTTTTTCCTCCTTGAATAAATTTTCTTCATTCTAAAAAACCAGAGCAAGCTGACAGTGTTTAACTGTTCCTTCTCTCCCCTAGCCGCATGCCACAGCTGTTCACAAAGGATATTGCACTTGTACAGCAGTTTTTTGAGTCCATGTGTAAGGTAGGTGGAAGGTCTTTCAAAAGTCTTGCAGTTAAGCTCCTGATCCAACGAGAGCACAGTGGAGCATCAGATACAATATATAACCAACGATCTTCTTTAGGAGGAGCCGGATGTCCGCCTTGCCATCCAGGAGGCCTTGTCTATGATGGTTGGAGCTTATGCCAACCTGCAGGGGGCACTGCTGAACCTGATGGAGGCCCTGGTGGCTGCATACATTGGAAAGGTGAGGGCGCACGGTCAAAATAGATCTTAGTTTGTTTTGTGTTTTTTTTACATTAAGGTTATCTAGTTAAGTTACCAGGCATATGAGGCATGTTAAGCAGTCTTTTTATCTTGTTCTTTTTTCTGTCTGGCAGCCGGAGGTGCAAGTTCGACAGGTGGCCATGAAGTTTGCCAGCACAGTGTTTGGTCCTGATCACGTGCCATCACGATACCTGCTGCTACTGGCAGCTGGAGACCCGTAAGTCCTGAAACACACAGACCTTATGTAAATGAATATATATTAATATTGAAACATGAATGCTCTCTCTGCATTTTAGCATTATGTAAGTTTCGGAAGCATCATATACACAACAAGGTACAAATACAATTGTTTAACAACAATTAGGATAAAAATGGATTATTATAACAAACTGTATATGTTTATATACTGTATGTGCTTTACAAAACATTAAAGCCCATCAATACAACACACAATGAAGAAGGAATAAAACGGGTTGGCAGAATAAAAGAGGATTTACATAAAACAATGATGAGATAAAATAATACAAAATTAAAACCTAAAACAATGGTAGAAAGGTAACTCCAAGTTTTCTGAGACTTTGTTTGACAGTAAGTGACAGGGATCAAAGGGAGGACTGGTTGGCAAGGTGCAACTATCTGGATCAACAATAAAGTTCTCTTACATCCATTTTGAAATATCTCAGAAATTTAGTGAGATCTGAGAGGATGTATGATGGCACTAGGTTTTATCGAGCAAAAAAAGTATAGTAGGGAAATTAGATAATGTGTCTTTGTATAACTTAGAGAGTGGTGGTATCTATAGAGAAAACTAAACTGGTCCCAATATTGACCCCTGAGGGACTCCCAAGTTTAATGTGGGGTGAGGATGATAATGGCCTATGTTCCTCTGTGATGGTGAAGCTGAAATCATCTGGGTTTCTGGGTTTTAGGAGGGAGGAGGTGTCTGCGGAGGCCAAGAAGGTGCTGAGAGCTTTACCCTCAAAGAGCTCAGAGAAGGAGGGACCGAAGCCAATGCCCTCCTTTCCTGACATGGTGGCCTATGTCCAGGAAAAGGTAAGCCACTGGAGACAAGACACTCACAGTACAACTAGGCCATTTGTGCATAAAGAAATATTTAATCTGGTGTCTTTTTGATCTTGTCTTCATCAGGCAGCTCAGAGGATCAAGACTCCTGCTAAGTATATTGTTGGAACATCCACGATTCCTTTCAACCCGTCTGCATTTGCAGAGGTAGATATTGATGGGTTTCAAATGCAGTTTTTTCCATAAAAGTTATTTATATTGTTTGCTGCAGTCACTTAGTTTTCTGTTCTTTTCAGATTGTTCTGTACCTGAGGATGTGTCTAGCCCACAGTGCCGGAGCGACGCCTATGTCAACGCGCCTGCCAGACATGCAAGATGATGCACCGGCAATTGGCCGCTATGTCCAAACACTGCTGTCCTCGGATCAGCCTACAGTGTCAAAGGGATTTGAGGCAAACCCCGTTCATGTCTACATGGATCTGCTGCAGCAGCTGCTGTCTGCTGTCGGGGGTGAGTGAAGTGAAACTGCTCTGTCTTTAGGGTTCATTAAACCTCAGGATCGAGATCAGATCCATTGTTGCTGTAAGCTTAGAACATTGAGATGAGTTTTAGGTATTACATGGGGCCTATGAATTACTCTGGGTCAAAGACTGGACTGTTGCACAGTTCAATGTTATGATACTGTATTGAAGCTATTATAAGAAATGCAATGATTTATATAACTTCTGTATTTGTTGGCACAGTTTGGAAGTGTATAAAAAAACACATGAATTGTCATGCACATCATGGTTGGAAATACTTATTTATTGCGCTTGATGTTTGATCTCTCAACAGGAATCCCTGTTATGTATTGTCTGCTGGAAGTGGTGTCTGTGTGCCCAGAGAAATTGGCTCCCAGATTCATTGATAAAATAGACTGGATTAAAGTGAGTATCCTCTATCACTATTTATTTATTTTTAACATGTAGGAGGAAGGAAACCCAATACTTGAGGTAAATGAGGCTTAAATATATGTAGCACAAAATAATTAGTTTAAACCAAGATGCTGCTTACAGGTAAAAAATAAACCAATGGTAAGTGGAAAAAACTGCAGTTGCCTGTTACTAGATTGATTGAATGATATCGTGCCTTCACTGGGCTTCATGACGCCTCTTCAGGAACCAATTAGTGATGTCACTGAAGCTTCCGTCCATGTTTTATACAGACTGGGGTCTAAACGTTTTGATCATCTGTGTCACTGTTAAACCATGAGTCTCTGTCACATTTACATTGTGCTGTAATAACAGATGTTTTCTCCTCCAGAGTCTGATGAACACAAATAAGGAAGACATGAGGGAGCTCGCAGCACAGCTCTATGCTTTGGTGGTCTCCACTATGACCGGCAACGAGCTGCAGATGGCTGTGCAGAACCTGGTCAAAATCACTAAAGACAACCATGTATGACACTCTGTCGCGAAAGAGCAATTTCATTATTATTTCTGAGTATTTATTTTAAACATGGGTGCTTGAACTTCACATAAATGTGTTATGGTTTTGTTGCACCACAGAGTCCTGAGACTCAGCATGGCGCCATCTTGGCTCTCGGTTACATGGTGGGACGGTACATGAGCAGGAGGAAAGCAGTAAACGCGAGCGACTCCATGCACAACATGGAGCAGCAAATGAGCCCTCCCCCCAAAGAAGACGATGAACTTGTTGCCAGGGCCACCAAGACAATTGGTATGCAGTTATTTTGTCATCGATTTGTCTGCAGATACGGCTAAACATATTAGCTCTAATAGCTCTAAGAATATTGCCATTGATTCTGTCCATCGTTTGACAAAGCATCTGTTTTAATGCAATTTAACTTTTTGTGTGAACACAATACTCACTGTGTTGGTTTAACTACTTTTGTGTGCGTCTACCCAGGTTCCTTCTTGGACAGCAGTAGTGCACTTCTTGCTGTAGCAGCGTGCACAGCTCTCGGAGAAATTGGGCGCAATGGCTCCCTGCTGATCCCTGCAGAGGGGGAGGGCTTCACCAAGCTGTCCACAGTGGAAAACCTGTTGGCTCGGATCCCCTCTGGCAAGGAAACCACAAAGGTAATCTGGTGCTCCACTACAGGAAGTAGCTCTGCTGGGGATATGTAGTTCAGTGAGGGGTGTACACTGTTGTCACCTTTGTCTTAATTATCTTGTTTTTTTTTCTTCTGTTTGTGTGCTTTTACCTAGATGAAGGAGCGATCAATCCAGACGTTGGGTTACCTTCCTGTGGGAGATGGAGACTTCCCTCACCAGAAGAAGCTGCTGCAGGGTCTAATGGACTCTGTTGAGGTAAAAAAAAAAAACAACTGCTGAATGCAGGTAGCATCACTAGCCATGCAGAGCTTTGAAAAGACAGTACCATGTCTTAAATTATATAGGAGCACTGGATGGATTTATCAGATTTGTGAATTTCTGCTGTCACAGATGCATGATCCACATGTGAGGCTGTTAGAGGTCGTTAAGAAGAAGGTCACTGACATTTAGTCTTTTCTTTCTTCAGGCCAAGCAGGTGGAGCTGCAGTTTACAGTTGGAGAAGCTATAACCAGTGCCGCGATAGGCACCAGCTCTGGAGCTGCCAGGGACCCATGGACCTGCACGGAGGACCAGTACAGCCCACCACACAGTAAGTACTTTTAGTGATGTTGTTAGGTTTCCCTTTAAACTGACGTGTACGTGTTTGTAAGGACGTTTCTGACAGTGTTATGCATGCTGATGGGAGACATATTTTTTGTCTCGCTATGAATATTTTACTACGATTCAGATATTATGAATGACATCGGACTACCAGCAATACGAAGTTTGATTAGCCTAACATAAGAGCTTTAAAGGTCACATATTCTCCTCCTTTTCAAAAAGTTAAAATAAGTGTTAGAGCTCCCCAAAACAAGTCTGTGAAGTTTCTTGTTATAAATCCACTCTGATCCTGTGGCAGTGTCACCCACCTGGGGGAGGGGCTACTGCCCTTTGTGATGTCATGAAGGGAAAATTTCCAAACGGCCTGTTTGAGCACACATTTTCTGAAAAGTGGAGCAGGCAAAAGACAGAGAGGATGGACTTTTCTCATCATTGGGGGGTTTGTAGACAGACTAGGGACACATGTTAAGGTGTATTTTCTATAATATGTTACCTTTTAATAAACATTCAGTAGTCTACTCTACTTCACACTTCAAATGTCCCCCTTAAACTTAGTTTAGAAATCTTAATTTTTAATCCATTTAACCCAATGTTCCCTTTTTAGATGTGAAAAACAACGATGTGGTTCCCTGGGTCCTCAACTCTATCCTGTCCAAGTACATAGGCAGCCAGAACCCCCATGTCCGACAAGCATCCTGCATATGGTTGCTCTCCCTGGTCAAGAAACTCAGCCAGCACAAGGAAATCACAGTAAGTCTATTTGACAACTTTAGCTGTCTTAAGTTCAAGAAGGAACTGTAACAATCAAGAGAAGGATCAACTTCACCATTTAAGCTTTGCAAGCATCATAAAGTTTTTTATGTCAAGAGGAGTTAAAGCTTTTTCCATTTCAGGTAGTTGGATTCAACCATAACTTAAGTTTTCAGTTTGTGAGTTTAGGAGCTCAGATCTTTGCACCTCCAGTCTGTTACTTCCACTTTGAAAATATGAGATATTTCAAATGTTTTGTCTTCTCTGTGAGAAAGACCATCGTCATTGTTGGGTGCTTAGTCTTATACACCAACTGTGTATGTTTTTTCTGCAGACCCATCTAAAAGAGATTCAGGTGGCCTTCATCTCAGTTCTCTCTGACCCTGATGGTAAGTTGACATCTGTGCCAGCCAGAGCTTTACAAATCTAAAAGTGTAACTTCACCACTTTCTCTCTACACAATCTGTTCATCAAACCCCTCTTCTTCCTCCTCTTCTTCTTCTTCTTTTAGAGTTGAGTCAGGATGTGGCGTCTAAAGGTCTGGGTCTCGTCTATGAGATGGGAGGAGAGGGCGACCAGCAGAAACTGGTGTCCACATTGGTTGAAACTCTGATGACTGGCAAAAGGTAATTTAAATGTTTATGTCAAGAAGTAAGGATTTATGACAAGAGCTAGGCCCCGTGTCCACCTGGCATTTATTTTCTGAGTGCCAGTGTGTTTTTTCGTTTGTTTGAGGAGAACAAGCGCATCGCCAGCGTCTTTTTTCAGAGCGCTCAAGTTGAAAACTTTTCAGAAAGGTGCTGTTGACATCACTGGCGCTCTTTCCCAGATGTATGATATTCCTTGTAGTTTTGTCATCTACGGATCATGTCTTGTACTCACATCCTCTTTGCTCCGTGTCTGATCTGAGAATAAACGATCTCAAATATCAAACATGCAGTAAAACATAACGCAGCAGTGGCAGTCACACAGCAGCCGTTATCAACAGGTTGTTGTCATAGAGACAGGACGGACGTGCAGCGCTTTTCTGCAAGCACCCCTGAGCGCACAGCCAGCACTTTTCTGCCCGGGAAAAAATGCTAGGTGGACACGGGGCCTTAGAATCATGGCTGGTTTAAGTACAGGGGAATAGAAAATGGTCAAATCTGTTTCTGTGTGTAAATGTAATTCTAATTTATGTGTTCAAACAGAGTGAAACACGCCGTTTCTGAAGATACAGAGGTGTTCCAAGGCGAAGGGTTGGGAAAAACACCTGACGGGTGAGTCATGTGACCACATATATTTAATTTTTTTGATTTTGCAAATAAAAAAGGCATAAAATGACTTACTGTGTCTTATTATTATGCTTTATGTTTTTAATGTTTCTCTGTCTTATCTGTGCTGCTCCTTCAAGTAGCAGCAGTAGTAGTTCTTTTGTTGTTTTTGTATTCATTATAATAAAGATCGACTCTTCTCTTTCTCAGTCATGGCCTGACCACATACAAGGAGCTCTGCTCATTGGCCAGCGACCTGAACCAACCCGATCTCGTCTACAAGTTCATGAATCTGGCCAATCATCATGCGATGTGGAACTCCCGCAAGGTATCCTGCTTTTGATTCACACTGCTCCTTTCCCCGTCCTTCACATGTGCTTCTGTTTCCCGCCTGCCTGTCTCGGGTTGTCTCACCTTCTTCTCTCCTCTTTTAGGGAGCAGCTTTTGGTTTCCACATGATCGCCACCAAGGCCGGGGAGCAGCTGGCTCCGTTCATGCCCCAACTTGTTCCCCGTCTGTATCGCTACCAGTTTGACCCCAACCTGAGCATACGGCAGGCCATGACCAGTATCTGGGATGCACTGGTCACTGATAAGACCATGGTAGGATTTCAGACTTATGTAACGTGAACATATTTCAGATATACGGATAAAGACCTGCAGTCATGAAACATTATGGAGATGATTGTTTATTCATGTATTTGTTTGTTCTGATGTGATTCAGGTGGATATGTATCTGAAGGAGATCCTGCAGGATGTCATTTCAAACTTGACCAGTAACACATGGAGAGTGCGCGAGTCCAGGTACGCTAACTGAGGCTGTCAACACTATGGGCACCGCCATTTTTATTTTATCAGACCTGATACCGATAAGATCGGATCGGTTCCATCTCTAATAAATATTGAATTTATAATTTATTCATTATAAATATTATAATTTAGCTAATTTCCCATTCAGTTGACTGTTTCTTTAATTAAAACTGAAGAACAATGTCAGCTAAAGGCCGTATCTCTAATGTGACTTCCTTCCAGCTGCCTCGCTCTGAACGACCTGATTCGCGGCCGCCAGGCTGATGACCTCATCGATCACCTGGCAGAAATTTGGGAGACACTTTTCAGAGTGCTCGATGACATCAAGGTGAGCAGGATCAGTGTTTTGTTAAATTTGGCCGACAGATGGAGTTCTGACACATTGCTGGAAAGGATTTTAGACGCCTGTCCAAGTTTTCACCTGCCGTTCTTTTTACTCTTCAGGAATCAGTTAGAAAAGCTGCAGACTTAACGCTGAAGACGCTCAGCAAGGTAAAGTGGTTTTTCAAATGTTCCCCCTTTTTGTCGACCTTTATGATTGATTGTTGTGTTCACAGCCAGGTCCCTCCCTCTCTCTCTTTCTCTTTCTGTTTTTTCTTTCTTTCTTTCTCTTTTTCTTTCTCTTTCTCTCTTTCTTTCTTTCTCTTTCTCTCTCTCTGATTCTTTCTCTTTCTGTTTTTCTTTCTCTTTCTCTTTCTATCTTTATTTCTTTCTCTTTCTCTCTCTCTGATTCTTTCTCTTTCTGTTTTTCTTTCTCTTTCTCTTTCTATCTTTATTTCTTTCTCTTTCTCTCTCTCTGATTCTTTCTCTCTCGCTCTCTCTCTCTTTGTCTCTCTCATTCTCTCATTCTCTCTCTCTTTTTCTCTCTCTCTCTCTCGCTCGCTCTCTCCCTCTCCCTCTCCTTGTCCAGGTGTGTACTCGTATGTGTGAGTCGACGGGCTCCGCGGCCCAGAGGACCGTGGCCGTAATGTTGCCCACCCTGCTGGAGAAAGGCATCGTCAGCAACGTGTCAGAGGTCCGCACTCTCAGGTAACGGCTCAGAATGAGGCCACATGTTCCTTATTCCACACACACACACACACACACACACACACACACACACACACACACACACACACACACACACACACACATTGGGTATGTGTTTTAAAAAAAACAATGAAATATCTCAGTTTCAACTTTTGAAATATCGTCTTTGTGCTATTCTTAATCAAATATGGGATTTCAGTATGTTGCAAATCATCATATTCTGCTTTTAATCCTTATAAACATCTAATTTCAAGAAATAAAAAGACAACAAAAATGGCCTGTATGCTTGTGATATGAACGTCTGCCTATGGGGCGAGCACATTTTGCAACTTGAAATTAGATTTACAAACTATTTGATAGAGCTTTCACACTTTCAAAGAACTTTTGCAGTGTTGAGTGATGAGGGGAAAACACAGACGTTAAATACTTAAACTCTTTAGTATGTCCAATAAAAGGTCTTCAATCAGAATAGATTTTTGACATTAGCACTGTTTGTCTTTTCTACCCAGCATTCATCTGTCTGCTTTTCTCTCCCAGTATCCAGACCCTGGTGAAGATCAGTAAAACAGCCGGGGCCAGACTTAAGCCTCACGCTTCCCGCTTGATCCCGGCACTTTTGGAGGCTCTCAGCACCCTGGAGCCTCAGGTCCTAAACTACCTCAGTCTCAGAGCCACGGAGCAGGAAAAGGTGAGCTCAACTTCCCCTTCATTTAGGTCTTAACCAAAGCCTCTTTGTTTTTGTTTTTAGGTTCCCCCCCTTCACAGCTTCATGATTTGTTTTCTCTTCTCGTCCTCTTTAGAGTGCCATGGATGCTGCCAGGCTAAGTGCTGCTAAGTCCTCTCCGATGATGGAGACGGTGAACATGGTGAGAAGACAAACATCCTTCCTTCTAGTTTCTTTTGTCTTTTGTGGTTTTCACTCAGAATCTAGAAACAAAAGAGTTTAAAATCTGATAAAAGCCACTCAGTGTTTTCACACACGCACAAAACTTGAGCTGCATGTGTGAACTCAAACGGACGAACTTTTCACCCCAGCCTCATCAGAAAACTTTAAGAGGATTAAGATTCAATTCTCCCGCAATGGATGAATTCGATTTTTCACTCTGGTATTAAGACATGCTACACACACACACACTGGCTGAAACACACACACATGCACAAACAGGATCCTGTGGACATGCACTAATGGAGTGAGACTGTGCCTTGAATCAAGGGTAGTGCTTAGGAAGTGAACTGGCACCTCTCCAGCTACAAGACCAATTTTCAGTCTGGCCTGCACCTGGACTGAGCTACTACCACCCCCTGTTTTTTTCATGTGAAGTTTGGCTGCACTGATTTGTGAACACAGTAGGTAATAGAAATATTCCCCTCAAGTTAGCGGGCGGGTTGATGATATTTAAATCACACGACTGGTCCATGAAAGTTCTGATTGGCGTGCGCCATACTCTTTTCTTCTCGCTTGTATGGTCTCAAGAATTGTTTTATTGATGCTGTGCAAGAAACTCATATTGTAGTTTGGTCTGACATCTTGATTTGTGCAGCATCTTTTATTTTTACCTCGTGTCTTGCTTCCTGAGATCCCCCCCGCCGCCCCGCCTCCTGCCCGTCAGAGGAAAAGCAATTTTGAAACAATCATCTCTTGGACTGAATGGCCGGTTTACATTAAATGACTTCCAGCCAAGACTTCCTTCTACGTTTGACATTTACGTTAACACAGTGATTCTTGGTCTGTTACATACCCAGGAGAGGCGGCCATTACTCTGTCTCTCATGAGCCTCAGTTCAGCAGTAGATA
The DNA here is from genome assembly GCF_963930695.1 of Labrus bergylta. Lineage (NCBI taxonomy): Eukaryota > Metazoa > Chordata > Actinopteri > Labriformes > Labridae > Labrus > Labrus bergylta. The sequence continues at coordinate 31,415,364 of NC_089195.1, forward strand.
AAAGCTACACAAAGGCTTCACTCCGGCTTACTTCAGCTGTTTGAACCAGAAAAAGAAGAAGAAAGTTCTTGTGATTTACTGACAATGAATGGCTCATAAGTAGAACAATAGTGAGATCTGTTTCTGAAGGCCTCGTGTCGCCCTTTTCACAGTGTCTGCAGCACCTGGATGTGTCCGTGCTGGGAGAGCTGGTTCCCAGACTCTGTGAGCTGCTCAAGAGTGGAGTCGGCCTGGGCACAAAGGTAGAGACAGTAGACTCTAATTCTTAAATTATCTGTAAATGATCTATGGAATCATACTCATGTCTGTCTTCTTTCTCATCCCAGGGCGGCTGTGCGAGTGTGATAGTTTCACTCACGGTGCAGTGCCCCCAAGACCTCACCCCGTACTCAGGTAGAGTCAAACGAGCCGCTCATGTGTTCCTCTAATGTGCTGAGAGTGTGTTGTGTTCAAGTCAACTCATGTCAAAGAGATTTCTGTGTTTGCAGGTAAACTGATGAGCGCCCTGCTCAATGGTATCCATGACAGAAGCAGCGTGGTGCAGAAACAATTTGCCTTTGCTTTGGGGCACTTAGTGAGGGTAAGCAGCGCATGTGTTCATCCATCTTATGACTGCTATCACACGACGGGTTGTTTACAAGGACTGAGTGAGCAGGAGATTGTTTTTTAATTTGCTTGTTTTTTTTTCCCATCAGACGGCGAAAGACAGCAGCGTGGAGAAACTCCTACTGAAGCTCAACAGCTGGTACTTGGAGAAAGAAGGTAAGACAACAGAGGCATCTATTTTTCTACATTTTGATTGAATTAAGTCTGAAACAAAAAGGTCTGGATACAGAACAGCAGCACCATTGTCAAAAAAAACAAAACAAGGGTTGGGGGGCGCCGGTGGCCAAGCGGTTAGTTTGCTTGCCCCATGTACAGAGGCTGTATTCCCCACTCTCTCTCTCTCCTCTATCCACTGTCCTGTCTCTTCATTAACGGCATTAAAAGCCCAACAATTAATCCAAAAATAATAAACAAAACACAGGCTTAATGTAAAATGTTGCACATTCTGCCTTTAAAGTGAGTTCAAACAAAGCGCTTTCAAAGGTGTCACAGATTCTGCTCGACTTCTCTCTTCAGTCGAGTGTCCTTGATTGCACAAGAATGACCCCCTTTAGATTAAATCCCTACATTTATAAATATTTTTTTTTAAGCCTGAAGAGGAGAAGTCAAATCTTAAAGCATTGTGTGTCTGTATTAAATAAGTTTATTTTCTTACATGCAGTTTATTAAACATTCACTTTGTCTACCCTCTGTTCTCTCTCTCTCTACCAGAGCCCGTTTACAAGTCGTCATGTGTGTTGACCGTGCACGCCATCAGCCACTACAGCCCCGACGTGCTGAAGGGCCACGCGGGAGTGGCCCTGCCGCTGGCCTTCCTGGGTATGCATCAAGCTCCCGGCCCTGAGGAGGAGAAAGGCGAGAGCCACGACGCCACGCTGTGGGCCGAGGTGTGGCAGGAGAACGTCCCAGGTGAGGAATACCTCCATCAGAAGAGTCATTCTTCATGTTTTTGTTTACTCTCCGTCACTATTCAGTCCGGTCCATTTAAAAAAAAAAAAAAAAAAAAAGTCTTCAAACTCTCTTTGGGCTGCAGGAAGCTTCGGAGGCATCAGACTCTACATGACGGAGCTGATCGCCATCACGCAGAAGGCTCTGCAGTCCCAGTCCTGGAAGATGAAGGCTCAGGGTGCAGCTGCCATGGCAACCGTTGCCAAGGAACAGACAGGCTCATTGGTGGCCCCACACCTTGGCATGGTGCTAACGGCATTAATCCAGGGACTGTCTGGGCGCACATGGGCAGGAAAGGTAACATCGGAGTAAAGATAAAGACACAAAAAGAAATCTAATCGAGATGATTCTGATTTCATGTTTTTATTTTGTCGTTGTTCAGGAAGAGCTTTTGAAAGCCATCGGTTCTGTCGTCTCCAAATGCAGGTGAGCCTCCTTCAAGAACTTATCTTTGGATTTTTTTCTTTATCTTGAGTTCATCTGTTATTTGAACCCCGTGATTCTCTGTTGTCTCTCAGCGGCGAGCTGAAGAAGCCGTGCTCAGGCCAGCCCACCATCTCCGAGGTGTTGGAGGTCGTGTTGAAGGAGTGCCGCAAGGAGAGTCTCGTTTACAAGATGGCGGCTCTGCGCTGTGCAGGAGACGTGCTTCAAAGCAGCCAGGAGGACCGCTTCAGCGACATGGCCGAGATCCTCTTCCCTCTGATCAAGAAGGTTTCAACGACACTCTGCTCTGTTGTAACGAAGACGCCACAGTTTGAGACGTGAAGCTTCACTCAATCCTCCTTCTTCTTCCTGTTTCAGAGCTGCCCGAAGACCGGCGCCGCATCGAGCAGGTCACGCGACGACGACGACGATACAGATGTGAAGGAGAAAGAGCTGCAGACAGAAGCTCTGCTCTGTGCTTTTGAGAGTCTGGGGAAAGCCTGGCCTAGAAACCCACAGACTCAGGGTAAGGCACGCACGCACGCACGCACGCACGCACGCACGCGCGCGCACGCGTGCACACACACACACACACACACACACACACACACACACACACACACACACACACACACACACACACACACACACACACACACACACACACACACAGCACTTTGTACAAGCTGTTAATGTTTGACACACAGCACATTCTTTAAGATTACAAGTAAACATCCTGGATGGTATTCACATTTTACCAAGTTACAGAGTGTCTCAGACATTCAATACTTCCCTTACCTGGAGCCGTCCCGTCTTACCTCAGGAGACCCCCCCGCCCCCGCTCCCCAGGTCAGGAGAATTTCAGTGGCAGTCCTCCTGAAATGATCTAGATATTTTCAGGAGGGGGGGGGAAATCGTGCTTGAGTACAGCACGGTACAGATGGCCAGTGCCCTAAAAAACGTCTTGTCCGTCATTTCCTGAGAGTGACTGAAACGTGATCTACATTTTACCTGAAGTGAAGTTTAAAAGTCTCTGTTGTAAAGACTTGAAGTCATTTTAGAGACTCGAGCGTTGTTGCAGAACCGCGCTCAGGTCGGTGTCCTGGGCTGCTGGGGAGCTGAGATGTGACCCTTACAAAGAAAGATTCTGACCTCTCTGTGTGTGTGTGTGTGTCCGTCTGCAGCTCGTTTCCAGGTGGAGGTGTGCGGTCTGATGTGCGACAAGCTGAAACTGAGCACCTGGAAAGTCCAACTCGGTGTTCTTCAATCCATGAAGGCGTACTTCCAGGGGTGAGGACCTGTTCAATCATTACGTCACCTTTATTTCATGGTAGTTCTCCTTTAAATGAACACATAATGGTGCCTTCATTTAAACACTTTTTCCCCTTGTAGGTTGTTGCTGCTCGAGAAAGGAAATAAAGACTGCGATGCTTTGTCGCAGATCCTGACTGACACCTGTGGCGCTCTCACATTTCCTTTAGGTAAAGGCCGCTCAGTTTCAGGGTTCTGTGAATGACAGTGTCACTCACCTGCATTATATTTACATTTTAGTTTTTTTTGTGTCTAGAAAACAAAAGTTACTCGTCGGTGAGGACAGAGGCCTTGTCGGTTGTGGATCTGATTGTGAAGAGAACGGGAGGTAAGTCTTTCATAGATGTTTAGTCTGAATGGGAATTAAAGAGAAGGAGGGGCTTAAAAGGGATTAAAGGAGCAATATGTAATTCTGACACCTTGTTTTTAAAGGGGACATATTTTTTAGAAAATCCACTTGTACAGTGTTTTTGAACATACATCTGGGTAACCTGAGTGTCTACTGACCCACAAAATGTGAAATAAACCCATCCAGTCCTTTATTTGTGGTCTGCATAAGTCTTACAACACAGAGAAAAATGCTCCGTTTCAAATTTGTGATGTCACAGTGGGATTCTGGTAAAAAAAAAAAAATCCCCTCCCGTCCCCTGATATCTCCATCCATGGACTCCACCTCCAGCCTAAAACAAAACTTTTGCGCAGGTCCGCCAATTTTATTCTCTCTACAGAGGAGTGATGTCTACAGGGAAAACTCAGGGGGGGGGTCATTACATTTAAAGAGACACACACACCAAAACGGAGCGTTCTGAGAGAGCTGGTTTATACAGGGTCACAAACCTCCTCTGGTGCTTGATTCATGTTATATTTTGACCAAAGCACAGCACAGATGTTTCATTTAGACCACAGGGGACTGTTTGAAGAGGTGGAGAAGGTGGATAATATGTCCTCTTTTTAAAATGGGTACTGCAGTCTGAATTCAGATCATAAATATTTTCTTCTGCTTGTGTGACGTGAACAGAGAGCGCACAGTGGGACTGTGTGTCCGTGAAGAGCCGGGAGCAGCTGCAGCGCTCCCTGTCGACGCTGCAGTCCGACAGCAGGCCCGACCTGAGGGACAAGGCCCAGGAGCTACGCAGACACATCCAGAGCCAACCCTGAGCTCACACACACACACACACACACACACAAAAACATACAAAAACACACATCTCATCGAGAAAGCCAAATTAATGCAGTCACAACCACAAAGTACAACAAGTTAGAGCATCTACTTCTTTCTTTCTTTTTTTTGTTTTTCTTCATCAGTGAAATCCAAACACCTAACACGCTCCTCTGTGTGACCTTCTTCAAGCAGTGATTCTCTCGTAATCACACCAACCCCTCTCATTAATTTCAGTACTTATCCATGTAACCTGTGAGCACCGACGCTGACATCACTCTTGTCAGACTGATTCACACGCGTGGTCGAAAGGAGCTTGACTTTAAACTCAGAGAAAAAAGACGACGACGATAACACGACTTGCTCCGAGTCTGATCTCGCAGCGTAAGTGGTGAAGGGCAAGGCATTAATTGTAATGTGTCAAGATGTATTTGGTTCATTTAAGTGGACGGTAAGATAAGATTAATAAATGCTATATAAACCAATGTGTTGGGTTTGTGGATGCTGTATACCTATAACCCTGAAGACGGGGACTTTTACTACTGTTGTGGGTTTGCCTACTTATTAAATGTCACAACATGCACATGTTTGACGAGTCGACTCTGAGGTGAAGTTGCACTATCCAGGGTCCCCGCCGTCGCCGAGTCGTAGAGAAGGAAGTGAGGCAGTGATGGACCCCGCTGTGTGTGTGTGTGTGTGTCATGTTAAAGAGTTTTAGATCTCCTGTCTCCTGCAGGACGAGCGAGCAGAAACGACGGCCATGTTTGTTGAGAAAGAATGAAATAATAAAAACCTGCTGTTTAGATCAGAAGTGATGCTGTTGTTTGAATTATGTTCCTGATACAATAAAAAACTACATTGCCAATTTAAACGAGTGACTTCTTTTTTTCTTAACAAAAATGTGAGATCTTATGCTTTTATTTTAAAGACAGGACAGTGGAGAGAGAAATCAGAGAGAGTGGGGAGCCACAGGTCACATGACCCAGACTGCCCAGGGCCCCGTTTTGTTTGTTTTAAGAGCTTTTTGTTACTCTTATTTTTAAACAACCAAATTGTCTTTTTTAAATATCCTGGACTGTCTGGTTTGCAGGGTTTGGTGACTGAAAGCTTGAAACAACTGAAATTTTTCGACATTATTAAAACAGTTGGGAACTTTCATCAGAATTCTGTTTTAGAAAAGTTGATATCTTTAGCAAAGTTTAGTTGGATATTTTATTGAGTATTTTTCTTCATTTTTTGCAAAATTGTCCAAAAGTTTCTTCAAACTTTTTCAGGATTTAGAAAATAAAACTATTTTCATCCAGAATCTTCCAGACGTTTTTGTTAAATGCACAATATGTAAAATTCTCAAATGTTCATCATAAATTGTTTGAGAGTTTTGTGAATTCTTCAGGGGATTTTCACTGGAGACTTTTTTGGGAAACTTTGTCATTTTTTGTGAATGTCAGAACTTTCTTCAGACATTTTAGACTTGATGATTTTTTTCAGAGGACACTTTAAAGTTTTGCTGCTTGTTTTTTGTGGATAAAAAACATTATAAGCCAGGATTTTTTTAACTGGATATTAAAATTATTAAGACACTTATTGGCAATTTCCTGATATGTGTCAGACATTTACTTTGTCTTCAGAAAATTTAATCTGGAATTATTTGGAAGTTTTCATTGTTGCTGAAATCTTTAAACGATAAGTTTTACCATGTAGCCGGAGCCATTACCTAACGTTACCATATCCTCCCTCAGTGTCTTTAAAAGGTCAGCACCTCCTACAGACAGTGTACATCGTTAACTTCTACTTATGTGGGATAAGCTTCATCCAGTTTGTCCTGCAGGTACAAGATATAAAGCGATGAAAACAAGGAGTCAGACGTTTATACTTGACCTGCTTTATTTACTAAAATATATAAACACATCAGCTGCACATTACACCGATCATTAGAAACAGAATGAGAGCATGAAAGAAGAGTCAAAAGATTAAAAAAGGAAAGTTCAGAAAAGACAGGAAATGTACAGATAAACTGTCTAAAATCCACCAAGTGAAGAAACCCAGTGATAGGATTTTAAAAGAAGTACAAAAATTAGCTGATGAGCTGCTTGTGTCTCTTGTCTTTTAGACGAGCCTTGTCCTGGCCTCTCTGGGGAACGTTGGTGTCGCTCTGGCTGAGCGTCGTCCGGGACACTGTGGACATGCCGTCGACAAACTTGGTCTTGAAGAGGACGTTGGCGTTGGTGAACATGCCGTCTTTTAGAGACACCACCACAAACTGCAGGAGAGAAATGAAGAGTGTTCAGGTAACTGAATTTATAAAATACGACCATCTCATTAGAACGTGTGCCTGTGACTCAACATACCTGGGAGTGTCTAAAATGTGTGCGCAGCATCTGTCCGATGTTCTGTGTGTGTGAGAGATCCAGGGCGGCGTCCACCTCGTCTAAGATGTAGATGGGAGCCGGTTTGAACAGCAGCATGGCCAGGATGAGAGACAAGGCCACCAGGGATCTGAAAAACACAAAGAGGGGACTCAACACCTCTACATCTCTAAACTATAATCCTGAATGACCGCACAAGTACACCTGCTCACCTTTGACCCCCGCTGAGCTCAGTAAGGTTCTCCTTCCAGGTGTTGCCCAAGGCCACCTTAAACTCGAGGCCATCCAAGACCCCACGGCCCTGCGGAGGAGCCAGTTTGGCCGTGGCTCCGGGCAGCAGAGTGGAGAAAATAGAGCCAAAGTCTTTGTTTACCTGCCAAGACGAGCGAAGTGTTACATGAAGGATAAAACTACAGGAAGCACAGTACAATGTGTTTTCATGCATATCCAGGATTCTGGTCACGCTTTAAAATCTGGAACATCCCTTCCCTTTGTAAAGGTTCAGAGGGACTGAAGCGTTGTGATAGTTTAAAAGAGAGATCACCTTCTGCCAGGCCAAGTTCAGAGCCTCGTTCTTCTTCTGGTCCAGCTCCTCGATGGTCTGCAAGATTTTGGCTTTGTCATTCTCCACGATCCTCTTCTTCTTCATCAGGTCATTGTACTTTAAAAAGAAAAAGAAAAAGGGGACACAACAGTTGTGTGAGACGGCTGTCGTTTTAGTCGAGTGGAAGGGGGGGGGGGGGGGTCTTTTAGTCTGCGTCTCTGCCCTCACCCTCTCCTCGGCCTCGTTCAGCATGTTCATGGCTCTCTTGTTGACGTTCCTCTCCAGCTTGGCGGTCGTCTCCTCCAGCTTCTTCAGACGCTGACCGGCCTCTCGGGGGTTGTTGGTCTTGAAGTCGTAGGAGGTGTTGGGCTGGCCGAAGAACTGGCGCTCCGAGGGGATCCAGTCATGTTCCTCCAGCATCCGGGACACCTGAGGGGAAGAAACAAGAACGAAGGAGGTTCATAAAAAGTTTTATTTTACAGGATGCTTATCTTTATAGATGAGATTTAGATGGACCTAGACTCCTGATGAGAGGAAGCAAACTTAGTGTGTGTGTGTGTGTGTGTGTGTGTGTGTGTGTGTGTGTGTGTGTGTGTGTGTGTGTGTGTGTGTGTGTGTGTGTGTGTGTGTACCTTGTCCGCAGCGTCCTGGGAGTCCTTGCGGTGTTTACTGATGTTGTGTTCAAGCTCTTTGATCTTCAGCTGGACTTCGTTGTTCTGCTCTCTGATTTTATTGGCCTCTGAGCTCTTTCCCTACGTTTTAAAAAAACAACAACGGATTTTCAACCAAAAGCTGGCGTGCGTCAAAGGACCTTTACATAGCGCCGTTTCACTACAGGGGTCATCATTACAGCTTTTTATAAACACATAGTGTCTGTGACAGAAAGAGAGCAGAGGAGAGAGAGAGACAGCGATGTCACCTGGACTCGATTTGTAATCCTACTACTACTACTGTGTACTCACCTTGAGCTCTTTGTCCTGAGCCATGATCACTTCCTTCTGTTTGGTGAGCTCCTCCTGGGCGTTACGCACGTCCTCCTGCACAGAGAGAGAGAGAGAGAGAGAGAGAGAGAGAGAGGGAGGGGGGGGGGAGGGCAAACGATGACAGAAATTCAGATGACTGTCATAATAAGAATGGATTTTTCTGAGCTGTGATGAAAAATACATAATTCACCAGACAACTTGAAATAATTTAACGACCCGAGTCATCTCCTTAAATCTGTGAGAGCTTAAACTGTCTGTGTGTATAAAATGATATACACACCTTGTTCTGTGCTACAGTGCAGGCCATGCTGTCGATCTGCTCCTGGATTGCCTTCGTTGCTTCGTCCACAGCCTGAATCTGCTGCTCGTAACCCGCCTGCTCCCTCCGCAGCTCCTCCAGCTCCAGGGCCACGGCCTCAGACTCCTGATAAACACACCCGAGGTCAAGTCATCAGCTCCACAGAGAAACAGAGAAGAAAAAAAACTCTGAACAGGTTAGATATAATAACTGCGTCGCCGTACCTGCTGCTTCTGCTTCAGCTTCTTGTTGAAGGCGTCGGCTTTGGCCTTGGCGGCGTTGAGCTTCTGCTGGGCGGCTTTCAGCTCCTTCTCCCGCTCCGCCTCGGCGTTCTTCATCTTGTTCTCCAGCACCTTGTACTTCTCTTCGGCCCGTTTCTGCACCTCCTTGGTGACGCGCAACGTCTCCTCGCTCTCCTCTGAAAAAGACAACCAAGAATATGTCAGCATCAGACTTATTCATTACTTAGACTTTCATTTTCTTTGTCTGTACGAGGGATGAGATCATTCAAGATTCATCTGGAATTACAGACTTAATGAAATCAAATATTTCCTGATATTTATCAAACTTATGTAACTCAGGATGCAGCTGCTATAACACACAGAAACTGTAGGTTGTATATTTGTGCAGTTAAGATTCTGATATGTGCCTCTCCCTGCTCTGGGATCCGTTTACCCCTCCACCAATCACATCCCTGCTGCACATACAGTATGTGTAAGGAGGGTTATTCATTAAGTAGTGTCTTTGAGCATGTTTGTGCATTCTGACCGATAGCCTTGCGCAGCCTCTCCAGCTCCTCCTGCTGCTGGTGGAAGGAGCTCTGCTGCACTTTGGCCTGCAGGATCTGCTCCTCCTCCACCTTCAGTTCATGCTGCTGCTTCAGCTGACGGTACCTGGAGGGAGAACACGAGGTGAGGTGAGGAGAAACAACAGCAGGACAATGTGAGAGCTGCTTTCCTGGCAGTGAGGAGACGCCTGATGACAGGACTGAGTAGGACACTTTGCAGTATAAAAATAACAGCTCCCTCTAGTGGACAAACTATGGAGAGGCAACACTTTTTAAAATGTCCATATTTATGGTTTGGTATTCCTGTGATGCAATTTCTCATCATTTATTCCGAGGTATAAAAAAAAGTAGAGAGTCATTTCTGTCCAAAATTAATTTTCACTAATTGTTATCTTGGCTAAATTCATTGTCAAGCTCCAATTAGAGTAGATACAATGCATGCTGTAATCATATGTGTGTGTGTGTAATGTCTCGTACTTCTCGGCGATTCCCTTCAGGCTGGACAGTTGTCGTTCAATTTCCTGCAGCTGGGCTTCACTCTCATTCAAGTTGTCCCGAACCTCCTTCAGCTCCTGCAGGCTGGACAGAACGGATGCCGACTGAGAGCGAGCACCTGGACGAGGTAAAAGCAAATTTAGAAACTTGGGTTGTTACAAACTTCAGATCATTCATTGACGTCGACGTATCGAGTGCTCGATTCCGCTTGTTCTCACCTCCGCTCAGAGTTCCCTGAGGATCAAAGATGTCCCCTCCAAGAGTGACAGTCTTGGTCATCACCTGCCTATCAAAAGCCACCCTCTTGGCGTTGTCCAGGGTGTCGCACACCAGCGTGGAGCCGAAGACGTACTCCATGGCCTTGCGCAGGTCAGACTCGTAGCCCACCAGGGACAGAGCCGTGTGGACGTTGTTCTCCCCGACCTGACAGCAGAGAGAGAGAACAGACAGAGGAGTCAGAGAGAGTTGGGATTGTTGTGTTTTTTATTTTTCCAAACCAATCAGCATTCAGATCCCTCACCAGGCCCTTGGCAGCGCTGACCACTCTGTCATTGAGTGTCTTGGCAGAGATCTTGTTCAGCGGGATGATGGTGTACCTGCGCTGCAGCTCTCCCTTCTCCAGCAGCTTTTTACCGGTCACCTGGCAACAGCAAAAAAAAAAAAACAACAACAACACAGAAATGACTCCTCTTCTTAGATTGACCAAGAAGTCTGAAGATGAACTTAGAGCATCACATCAGTGCACTAAAGTTCACACCCACCTCTGTGTCAACGACAATGTTATAGAGCCGCCCCCCTGCAACGACCTCCAGCCCGGTCGAGTAGGAGAGGTCACGGACTGTGATCAGGTTCGCTAGCAGACCCTTCACTTTGCTGCGGTCCCATCCTCGCTCGGGGTCCCTTTAAGACAAAAAAAGGAAACGCATTAAAAATAATGTGCAAGTGTTGCTGAAACTCAGTGAGTCAGCATCAAGCATAAAACAGATGCTGTGACTAAATCTAGATTTTATTCCCAGCACATAAATTCCCAGTGTAGATGCAGCCAAACTTAACCCTGAGAATATGTTTAAATATCTGTAGTAATTAAAAAACACCAAGCAGCAAATAATAATAAAATGAAGTCAGAACAGAAGTGCAAGAAGACTGGAGTTCCTCAAGTGTCCACAAGAGGGCGAGGCTGGCTGCAAGAGCCAAAGAATCCCTTCTAGGTCCAGCATTAAAACACCCAGAAGTGAAATCTGATCCAACATTCATACAACACTCAGTACAGGGTAAAGACATCGGATAAATTCTTACTTGTAGTCGAAGCGCAGGTTGGGGAAGCGAGACATGAGCCTCTCGTAGGTCTCTTTGAGTTTAGAGGCCTCTCTGGACAGATGCCTTCTCTTCTCCAGCAGACTCTCCTCCTTCCCATCTGCATTGAGACAGAGACACGAGGAGACACCTTCACATGCTGCTGTGAGAGCATACTGCATATAATCTGTCTTTTTTTAAATTAGCCTTCACTGATCATTGCCCATACGCAGACTGAAACAGAGTTGTTCTTTTTTTTAGGTCTGCTTCCTTCCTACCTCCTCACCTACATCCAACAGAAGAGTACAGGAACTTATAATCTTCTCTCCTGGAAACTTCTCTTACTGATGTCTTATATTTGTGTATGGATTCTCATTGTTCAGTCTTGAATCTACGCTTAAACTGGGGCTATCAAACGGCTATTTTTATTTTTTCAATTGGGATTCATCGCTGAATTTTAGTGTCATGCATTTGGGTTGTTATGTTTTTGTACTGTCTTAAGCTAGGTTTGATGTTTGGATAAAAACCTGACAGAAAAGAAGTTGCCTTCGTTGGATCGAATACAGTTTTTGAAGGTCTCGTCTAGGAATCGAAATAATTTTCACTCCGCCTTGTCTCGGTCTCAGGCCGGGCGGACTCCAGGTTTTCAATCTAGATCATTCAAGACCACAACTGAAAGGCTTTTTATTTGTATTTTTTACTGATGTCATTACTGAGATTAAAAGGAAAACGCCTCTTAAAACATTTTGATTTTTGACTTCCTGGTGTTAAGGACACGCCCCCTGCTCACAAGATGATGATTTTTCAGGTATATTTATGGTCTTGGTCTTGTCTCTGTCTCAATCCCTAAATATCTTGGTCTAGTCTCGGTCTTGGAGCACTAAGGTCTGGTACCTGGTATGTCTTGGTCTCGGTTAGTGTGGTCTTGACTACAGCACTAATGTACAATACCTTCATAGTTGAGTTTAGCTAGTTCAGCCTGGAGTTTCTCCCTGCTGCTCCTGACAGCCTGCAGGGCGTCCTGGTCTTTCTTGTAGCCACCGTCCATCTTCTTCACCTCAGCCTGTTTGGTCTTGAGCTCTGCCTGCGCATGCTTCAGGGTCATCTGGGCCTGGAGAGAAAAGAGGACGGAGGAGAGGGGAAAGACTAAAACTCGTGTTCAATTCAAAATTGTCGTCCTTTAAAAAGTAGCATTAAAACACATCTGAGGTATGTTAAAGTGTCCTCACCTGCTTGGCCTCGGTGTCTGCCTTGCTCATGTCGTTCTTGCAGGTCATCATCTGTCCAGCCAGCGTGGCCTCCTCTCCGTCCTCATTGGTAGAGAGACCGGCGGACACAGCTCTGAAATGCTGCTCAGCTGCTTCCAGAGCTGCGCTGTCTTTCTGCCCCTCCTCCTGAAGAGCCTGAAGCTGCTCCGTCGACTTAGAAACCTCCTTTTCTTTCACCACAAGCATTTTCTTGTCCTGCGGATGAAAGAAAACCGCACGTTTAGATCGAGAATTTCAACAGAAAGATTCCCCGTGTCAAAGACTCACAGTAGTAGTGAACATATTGTTCTGTTACCTCCTCCATACTCTTCACAAGCTCCTGTCTCTTCTTGGTTTCATCTTTGACATTCTGCTTTTTCAGATCGAGCGCACTCTGAGCTTTAGCGTCCACTCTCTGCACATCAGCGAGAGCCTCCTCCAGGGATTTCAAAACCCCGTTCACCTCCTACGGAGAAACAGAACAACATCAAAGACCAATAAACACATTAAGGTTCACTGGCATATTTCCTTAATGTCTGATGATATAGTAAAGTCAATTTATGATTGAATTCAGTAAATATCTTACACATTGGACCATTAAATACATCAACTCTTATAACTTATTTGAAAAAACACACATGAAGAATTGTGAACAAAGGGTCTGTGTTATCAGCTATCAGCTAAATTGTTATTCTAAACATTGGTACAGGCCCTTGTTTTCACAATCAGCGCATCTCTACTAAATAAAGTTTCACATTCATCCTGCCATGTCTTTTGAATTTGACAGGAAAAACTAGATTAACCAGGGAGTGATCTAAGAATGAGGCAAAAAGAATGACGAAAAAAGATCCTCAAATAATTCTCAAACTGCAGCCTAAAAACCTTTTCAAAGAGAAACATGTTGAATGTGCTGAAGGTTCACAGTGTACCTGGTCTTTTTTCTTTTGCAGCTCCTGAATCTGGGCTGAGAGCTCCTTGACTTTGCTCTCGTTCTCAGCCATGCACGCCTGCATCTTTGTGATGTTGTCCTGCAGCCCCTTCAGGTTGTCGGCCGACTTCAGCTTGGTTTCCTCTGCACACACAAACAGCCAGGCCACATAGAGCCGGGACAAGTGCTGGATCTCACGCATCAGCTTCTGGTACTCCAAATATGATGATCTTTCCTGAGGAGGAGGGAAGGTTCAAAAAAACAAAACAAAGGACAAAAAAATGTTTCATCCCTGTCATTACACTACAGCAAACAGGAAATGTGTCATTTTGCATTGTGCAGTGCACCTACCTCTTGCAGTTTCTGCATGGTTGGAGTGATTTCCTCATCCAAAATCTTAAAAAGTAAACAAACAAAAGTTGAAAATTCAACATTTGTTGCTTTTTTTTAAAATGCAGAATAAACAAAATGTTTAAAATGAGGGTGCTGTCAGAACATACCGTCTGAATCTCCTTCAGCTTCGCCTCCTTCTTCTCGATGGTTTTCTGAGCGCTGATCTTTTTACACTCATACATCCTGGTCCCTGCTGCCTCCTCAATCATGGCGAGGATCTGGAAGAACACGGTACCTCATTAAAAGACCCAGAATGTATTAAAGTGCTGATGGTGGGTGGGACTACAGAGAACATGTGTTTCTTACCTCTGGGGGCTTCATGTTCAGCACTTTGGTGATCCTCCCCTGAAATATTAGAAACATCACTTAAATATTAATACTGTAAAAAAAACAACAACACCAAACATAAGAGAGGAGACTCACCTGCATGATGAGAAAATGTGGGTTGTTGACGTTGAGGCCGACAGAGCAGAACAAGTCCTGCACCCTGGTGTTGTTAGCATTGACTCCGTTAATGAGGTACTTGTTCCTGCCGCCAATGACCACCTTTAACAAAGTACAAAATCATTTTATTTAAATTTTGGCAGTGCACCCAAATATAACATCGTAAAAACACTGCAGGGACTTTTCTTTTCTGCAAACCTGTCTGGTGACGGTGATCTCGTCGTGGGTTTCAAACCCCAGGGGACTCTGGCTCTTGTTGGCGTTGTCGAAGGTGATGGACACGGTGGCCTTGGTGATGCCACCCTGTCCATTTTTGTAAACCAAGTCCTGGAGGTTGGACGCTCGCACCTATCAGGAAGAATTAAACAGAGAAACGATTCAAGATCTAACCTTTTGGGTAACTGAGAATGAAGATGTAACATACCGTAAAATCGCTGGTTAAGGAAAAGAAAAGCTACTAGTACGACTACCAAAACAAATGCATGGCTGCGATACTCAACCTGCAGCGCTGCAACGTATCGGCACTACCTTCTGTCTGATGAAGGACAAAAACATTTCCAATAAACGTGTTTTGGAAACGACACCCACCCTGCAAGACAGAGCGCTACCGCAGGTCATCCCATCTGTAGTCAGACTGTTTAATCAGACTGTTTAATCAGACTGTTTAACAGCATCACCACTCACATGTGTGTTTTTAGTTTTAATAACAATAACTCTTTCCACAAGTGGAAGTGTACATACCTTGTATTATTCTATTATTGTATTTTCTCTCCCTTTATTTAACGGATGTAAATATGTTTCCTGTTTTCTTGAGCTAAATTCAATAAAAGGGATCAATAAAAGTTTATCTTTGCAATTTAGACAGTTCGCTGAATGTCACCCGTATTTTACTTTTTCTTTTTTAAGATATTTGAAAAGTGAAACATTGGCAGCAGAAATGATTCATTGCTAGACATTTAGAACATTTAATTGAGTTTCAATATTATTTAAGTACTTTAAATTGTGACTTTTGTCATGCATGGTGTTTATGAGTAGGTAAACACTTTTTAAAGTTGATAAATTATTCATGACACATGCTATTTATTTATTTGTTTGTTTATTTGTGCACACCACCCTGCAGAAGCCACCCCAGTTAACAGCAGACCTGCAGACGCCCCTGCTCGTTATTCAGTATTAAAAGTAGGTCAACAAGTACGACTCTAATATCATAAAGCTTATTTAAGTCATGGCTGATAATGTACTTACGTGGGAGAGATTAGAAATGCCCAAAAGGAAACATATGGAGTCTAAAATATTGGACTTTCCGCTGCCGTTCAGTCCCGTGATGGCGTTGAAAAGCGGGTCAAATCCGTTGATCTCCGTCCTCTGCGCGTAGGATTTGAACCCATCAACAATAACAGACTTAATGTGCATGTTCAGTCCGTCCTCTCTCTCTCCGCGGGGGTCCGGAGGCTTATAATGTGGTGTTAAAAATCAAAAAAAAGTCACGAAACGCCAGGATAACAGCCCCGTGTTTACAACCGACGACTGCTTCTTCTTTTCCTCTCACTTGAATTTTGGCGGCAGACACGAAGGACCCCGCAGGTCTGTCCCGTCTGTGAGGAGAAAAGTATCGTATCTTAAAGCGAATCCCACGAATTACGCGTGAACAACAGTGAATCAGTCTAAAATCATATGATATTTAAAGGCAGAATTAAAACAACGCCACTATATAATAAATGTATATGAAAGATGATTTAGTTTCGACAGGCATAATCTAGGACTACTAAAAGTAGGTCAGTATTTTGGCGCCATCTGTAGACGGAGCGCCAAACTACAAGTGGAAAATACAGGAAGGATACAAATAAATCATTCAAATAATCAATTATTGTTATGATAAGAGGCTTTATGTAGTTTTTTCAAGGTTTAATCATGTAAGTTAATGAAAGCTAAGTTATGTGAGAAATGTACACACCATTAAAAACAACAGAATTACTTTGTCGAGACAGGTTACTTAGATTTAAACCGTAAAACTCCATAAGAAAGAAAACATCAAACGTGGGATCAAGTACCATAAAAAGGGACAAGTAGTTCAGTTTAACTTATACTAGATATGAAAATAAATAAAGTTAGAGTCTGTAGCATTTTCATAAACAAATGAAAACAGACTTGTACAAAAGTAATGCTACTAAATCATGACCAGGCTTAAACTTCCGGTGTTAAAAAATGAAGTTAATGTGGAAGTGCAAAAAAAATGCAGTTCCTCGAGTGTCCTCCTGAAGCAGGCTCTAAATCATCTGGTCTAGCCTTTGAGGACCCAACACCAACTCCTTCATGAAAATCGTGACCCAATTTTCTGAAATTTTCTTCAACCAATCCGATTTATTGAATGAAAAATAGTGCAGTTTGTACTTCAGATGGTACGAAACATGTGACGGTATGAAGAGTAGGAACAAAACCAGCATGTCTTAATAGTCTTTTTGGTATTTTTCTTTCCAGTCACCTGTTCGCGGCTCACTGAAAACGGCTCCATGAACCACTTTTGGGTCCCGTAGCACCGGTTCAGAACCACTGCTCTAAAAGACCCAGGAGTCACATTCGCACCCCATATTAAATGTCCCTCTTGACAGCAGATTTACATGGTTACAGGGGTCCAATTTGAATGTTGTGTTTACAAGCTGCAACACACATTACTACCGACTCCAACTCTGAATGATTCATTGTTTTCATGGATATTTTTTGGCTAACTGAATGCCTGAATAAGTTGTTCAGTTAGGACCACGCTCAGTGATCTTAAAGGACAGACAAGCATGACGACTTAACTTTGAAGAAAGCTAAAAACAGACAGACGAAAGCATGAAACTTGTAGTTGTTTTATTTATTTCAGATTTAAAATTCACATTGATTTCAACAATAGAGCATTTTTACGTTCGTACACGGCGATGACGTGTTTTTCGCACAGAGCCCAACTGGTGGCAGAAAGCTAGCTAGTGGTAGTTGGCGGTCAGTTCACATCAGAACGTTATGGACCATCTGGACGCCTTCAACAATTATATTTATTGTTTGACAGTGGAAGACAAGTTGTCTTACAGTGACACGCTAACCTTTAGCAATGGGGTGAGGTGTCCTGACCCGCTCTCACTGTCGAGTCAGTGGGTCAAGGATCCAACTAAGTTACTATAGTTACAGTGGCGGTACATCTATGAACACCTTGTGGAGAAACCCATTGTCTACTACACTAAAGAAAAACTTGAGGCATACATAGCTCTGGACACATACAGTTTGTTCTTTCTGGTCATGTCCAGGACATTGAATAAATACTGAGATTACTGATGGATTTTGTGTATTAAAGACCGACATTACTTCATAGCTAGCGTCTAGGACATAAAATGCAGCTATACAAGACGTGGACTACAAATAAACAAGTCAAACACACACTGACAGCAAACTGCACTTGAGTTGCTGAGTCAGAGTTAACTCTTTGTTCATTGTTATATAATTGTTTAGTGTATTTTAGAACAATGTAAATCCCTTTAAGTACTCCAAATTGGTCAATAGGGCGCCAAGGGAACGAGTCCTAAAACCTGGAAGTAAGTTAGCATTTTAGCGCCATGGGGTCTATCCTCTCAAAGTCAATGGGGATTTTTTAATGGGTTTGTGTTTAGACACCTGAAATAAGGTCTGTGGTTAACACAAGCTCAAGAGGTGTTTGCGTTTTGTTAGACCACATAAACTACGTTAGGTAATACCCCCACTTGTGAATGTTGAAGTTTTTACGCGTCCTAAAAAAGGCACTTGCTAACAAGTGGCTAAATGTGACTACAGTGGTTGTTGGGGACATTAAACATCATCACGCCAGACACAAACGCCGGGAACTCTCTCACTAGTCCACCTTCCAGCCTCAGTCATGAAAACTCTTCTAGATTTATCAATATATAGGCACATATTAGGTTAATAAACAATGTATTAAGCTACGGTTTCGCTAGCTTGTCAAAACCGCTGATTAGCATATCGGAGATCGTCTGAAGCATAACGCTAGTGACGCCAAAATCATCCGACCGTGGTGTAGTTTGCTGTTGCATAACGTTAGCGTTTCTCTTCTGCATTAACGCCTCAAAAATAAAAATGGTGTTCATTTGTGAAGATGATCCTGCTGAACAAAACACCTACTCATCAGAAACGTGTGTTTGCCTCAGAGCTTATTTTCTACAATGATCCAATAAATCTCATTGGCTAATTCTCCATAGACCCCATGGCAATGCTACTTCTGGGTTGGCCTTCAAAAAAACGTAATTTGATTTGTTCTCTTTAGCCCAAAAGAAAAGGATACTCTCATGAAAAGATCACAAAAGAAGGTTAGAGAGTTACGAATAGCAAGTTGTTTAAATTTAGAACAGCAGAATATTCATGTAAAAGACATTTAACTGAATAACTCATCATCCAAAACTCCTTTAATGTGATTTAGAATCCACCAACCACCAAGTTTTATGCATTACTTTTTTTTGTTCACACACATACCTCACTTGGCACACACACACAAAAACACAAACTATCATTGTGTGGTTTGATTATGCATCCAGGGGCACGGGACACATGGACAGACATACAAGATTGAATGCATAGAAGCATATCTGTGATAAAACCACACAGTCTCCTCTGTTGGAGTAAAAGGAGGTGGGCTTGATGTAGGCCCAGTCAAAGTTCGTCAGGTTCAGTGACCTCTGACAGTGCTGGTCGCTGAGCACCACCAGGGCTCGCACAAAAGCGTATTTGGCTGAGCAGCTGGTGGCCGTCACTGTGCGCACCTTGTCAAAGTGCAGCAGGAAGCAGGGGTCATCCTGGAGCAAAAGAAACACAACGACATAGAATTACTTTTTTTTTTTTAAATGCAATACATCCTTTTTAAAATCAGAGCTGACACATTGATTCACTACAATGTAAGGTTGTCCAAATTGTCAATACATTTAGATTCGATACCAGGTGTCTTAAATGATACAGTCTCTTCTTTTTAAATGATGGATAGTATCCAAAGGTACCGAAGCCTTAAAAAAACTACAAATCTTCAGGCATTTTTAAACCCAAAGCTGTCGAGAGCTGGAGAGAGAGCAGCAGTAGTCCCTTCAAATTCAAAGATCGGTGCCCTTTTGGCGTCATTAAAGTTACATTTATATCTCTTACAGACAGAATGCAGAGAAGCTGACACAGAGACGTTGGCAAATGTATTTGTGCAATCTGCAGTCGACAGTGTGTAGGAGTTTGCTTGCAATTTCTGGAAATTAAAAACTAGAATATCCCCAATATTGAGGTGTCTAGACTTCAGTTTCTGTTGCCATGGTACCCTGTGTGGCCGCACTTGACAAAGGTTCAGAGGGACTGAAACGTAATAAATTAGTGTGCATGATTTTTTCTTTTCAATGTGATAGTTTTAATGTCCTATACGCATCTACTTCGTGAGATAGTTGGACATGTGCACACCTCCTTTAAAACATTGTGGCCATGCTATCGAATCAGGTATTGACACTGTTTGTATTTTTGCTAGTCTGGTATAGAAGTCTAAAATTGTGGGAGACAACCCTAATAATGACTCCAAATATGACAAAAAGGGAATAAAAGTGAGATTCATGAAATCAAATATTGGAAATCTGTATAAATGTTAATCTCACAGCACTTTGGTCAACTGTGGTTGTTTTAAAGTGCTTAAGAAATAAAGTTGGATTGGATTGGATGCCATGAATTAAATTGAATTAGAAATGAAAACCACTGTTTGACCTGTTAGTCAAAGATAAAGCAATAAAGACTGTGACATTAATACTTCTTTGTAAAACACAACTTTCTACATTAAAACAGGATAAATGTATCCTCACTTTTAGTATCCTCATCCTGGTACAACTCCCTCACCACCAAACACAAAACAAAACCTCTCCCGTATAGTTCATCAAGCCAGCAAAAATAATCGTTTTATCCCAACCTACCCTCTCTGAACTGTATGACCGCTCTGTGATCAGGAGAGCCACCCTGATCACAGAGAACCCCTCTCACCGCCCTAAATTTTGATTCCAATTACAGAAAACTGATAACTGATATCCACACAGTAAAGTCATCGGTGTAAGCAGTGAAAGTGTGAAATGGGAAATTTGAGTTTGGAATAAATAAAATAGTTTCAAATGATTCCAAATCATAAAGAGTAAAAGTGTGATTGTGACAAAATTTCAAAAGTCATTCCAAATTTGTTTTCATGATTTAATTATTCAAGTCCAAGTGGGCTAAGAAAAAGATGCACAAATCAATGAAAACACTTGAATAAGTGTGATGAGTTACCACATCGGCATCTCGTCCGTCCACTAGAGTCAGGTCTTGCAGGGACCAGACCTCCGTCCTCCGGTAGCACTCCTGTATGCTGGAGCGTTTGGTGCTGGACTTCTTGGAGCCAGACTTCAGGGGCGCCTGAGATATCTGACATCGCACTATGCTCAACTGCACCACTTTGCCCTTAGCGGCTGCACGGGGGGGAAAAAAAGGAACTTGTGAACAAACGTAGAACAATAGAGCTTTAACATATAGCATCTCTATGACCTTCAAAGGAAAATTACACACAAAACAGGGAGACTAAAATATCTCGATAGACCCCCTGGAACCATCTTTATATTCATGAAATGAACTACAGAACAAATATCTGATCAACGACAGATGTTCACCTGAGACGCAGAGAAAATGTCTTCCGTCCAATGGCTCCTCAATCTCAATAAACTCAACCAGTCTCTGTTTCGAAGGTCGGAATAAAACTCTCTGCATCTCCTCCTTCAGAAGAGACGACATCACTGGAGACGGAGGAACACAAGAATCAAGACTTGATAGGAGGGGTGGTAAAGGAAAAAGCCCTTAAGATGAGAAAGTGAAGGCGAAAAGACAACAAGATGAGCGGCGAGAGACGAAAAGTCCAAGCGAGAAAACGATGAAGCGGGTTGTGACACAGAAGGCTGAAACCTGGCAGTGGTCGGGAGGGAGCTGCTGGTCTGACCGCGTTTAAAGTATGTGGTTGTGTGTGTGTGTGTGTGTGAAATGAGCTCATAAACACACACACACACACACTCACAAACACACACTTCACTCTGCAACAATCAGGTTTGTTGATCAATGTTCATGTTTCATTAAAGTACTGCCTACATACCAACCCACCCTGGAGGGATTTAGCAGAAAGGGAGCAATCAAAGGCCAATCTCTTCATCATTTCACTCTTTTTATTGCTTCAATTAAGATCCATTACCCAGATGCTCAGGTTTCCTGCTAATATGGATCTCACTCGTGGTATTTACTTCAGTTGAGTGTATCTAACCCAAAGAGTTGACACACTCCTGTGCTGCATGTGTACTGTACCGTTGTTGTTCTGTGATTTATTTTTTCCTGTATTGCACACATTGAACGTCTCTTTCCTGCTCTCCGCTGTCTTTCTGTCTCCTTCTCGCTCACATCTAGATGTTGATATATCTAATGTGGCCCGGCGCCCAATCGTTGTCTGTGATTAAACGGTTGTTGTGTGGGAAAAGGATGTCCCACAGCACTCTGCATGGTTTCCATTACCCTGTAATAATTCAATCTCTGGGAACAGGTACAAGCAGGGTGAAGCACTTAAAATGGAGGAATTTTACAAGTGCCTAAATGATGCTATACTTCTTTAGTCATCACAGCTCCACAGGACAATTTTTGTAGGTGTACTTCAATAAGCTGAGAGAACACAATATTACACTTTACAAGTGTGTTTTCTGAGTTCAACTTGAGGATAATGGCGTCAGAGCAGCATGGGAGGGACGTCTCTGTAAATCAAACCAGGGCGAAGGTTTAATTTGATTTGATGTCAGGAGAGAGTGTGGCTCCATTGGATTGGATTTGTCACGCTTGTGAAAAACAAAGATGGGTCGCTCCGCTGCTAAGTGCTTTATTGTTGTTGTTGTTGATGGTTTCTGTGGGTGTTCTCTTGAAAGGCTCTTTGGCTCTGAGATGGAAAGCTGAGCGGATGGGCAGGAAGCAGCGAGGTAAGGAAAGATACAAGTGTTGAATATCATGAATAACACATGAAGGGTTTTTTGAACTTACTTATCATAAACTTTAACCCCAGTGTGTTCGCTGTGTGCAATGAGAGGAGTCTGCATCATGGGACAATAACTGGCAACGGTGTGTCGTTTAAAGACCTCAAAAGTTCCAGTTATTGTCACTTGATGAGGCTCATTTAAGACACTAAAAAGAACAATGCAGGAAGTACACAGGTAGCATAGCACAATCAGAGTTTTGCAGTATTTCTGTCATAGGTTATCGAAGGCTCTGAATATTGGCTGCAATCATTGTCCATTTTCATGACACATCAAAGCGTATATATCTGTATGTGTTGGAAAATATACAGAGTGAGCTTTGCTGTTTGTGGAAACACACAGTCTAGCTTTAACAATCAACAAGCTATATAAATATATATATATATATCTCTTATAATACTGATTAAAGACGGGACGGGAGGGGTTTGGAACAATGCTTAACATGATTAAAGAGGAGGTGAATAAAGTTGAGGAGTAAAGTCAGATGTGCTCACGTTGCAAGCAGGAGGAAAGGAGGGTAAAAAAAAGAAAGAGCAGCTGGAAAAAGGTGGAGAAGAAAAGGCTTTCAGGAATTTAAAATGACTTTTGAATTGTTATCAAGTAACAAAAAAAAGGCTGACATGAAGGATGCAGAGGAATACCTTTTGGAAAATAAAATAATGTGAAAAGGACGATATGAAAAGAAAATAAGATTTGAAGAAAATGGAAGGTGAATATTTAAAAAGCTTTATATGTTTTGATGAATTACAGAATGAAAGACACTGATTATGCAGGACGGGCTGCTGAGGAGAAGAAAGATGTGAAAGGAGAGAAAATAATAGATAGGGGGAAAGCGTGAGAAAATCCTTAAAAAGCAGATAACGATTAATCCGAGGGAGGCAGAGAAGAAATGAAAATGATGACAGAGAGGAAGAAGAGCGTTGAGGGGGCAACTTGAGTTCACAGAGAAGAAGGAAGAAGCAGAAGAAGAATCCTGAGATGGTACAGAGGTATAATGAATCGGCCAATATCCACCCTGTTGATCGGCACATCTGCAAATACTGTGGCATGAACCGATGTCAGCAGCCGATGTTTATTTGTTGTGCCAAATCGATGTAATGCTGGCTTCTAGTACACCTAAGTGCTGATTCATAGAAGAGGTTTTTTAATTGGGCAGATGACGTCGTCTGTTGAACAAACTCTGACTTGTTTTCATCAAACATGAGAGAAAATGTCGGCATTGTGGGAGTCTTACACCAAAAGAAATCAAACCTCACAATCGGATAAGATGCTACTTCAAACATCTGTATTAGTCCTACTTTTCCAAATCGTCGCAACTCTACTATTTGTATAAGGAATACAGATTCTTGACTTAAAAATGTGCAAATTTCATGGAAATATTATATTTGCACCAAAATGCTTCAGCTCGTGTACTGACCAGAAATAATAAGAGATCATATCTGCCCTTCATTAGCGTCTCTATCGTAGCTTCATACACAAGTCATCATGTTGTAACACGGACGAAAATATGAGAATATTCAACTCAGGAAGATATCAGGGACAGCCTGTCCTGAAATGTTCAGGATTGAATGTTTGAAACAGGCTTAAAAGTAGTATGGGAGGTAGAGACTTCCCCCCCTTTTAGGAACCATCTACTGGTCCGGGTCAGACAGCAGACAACCTCTCCACACTTAAGAGTAGACTTAAAGCTCTTCCTTTTTTTGATAAAGCTTATAGTGAGTGCTGACTCAGACTTGGACCAGCCCTGAGTTATCCTGCTATAGGCTTAGACTGCAGGGGGTTCAGACACACTGAGCTCCTGTCTCTCTTTCTTTCTCCCTGTAGATCATTTCAATTCTGTGGGCCTGACTCCAGCGTGCTACAACTATTAATATCAGTCTTACCTTTATCATTATTATTACCATCCTCATCATCATTATTCTTATCACTGTTTTAATGCAAATGTTTATCTTAGAGCGTCTGGACTCCATCTGCTAAAACTGACATTATCAGTCCAACCTCCATTTTCATCATCATTATTTGACATGCTAACATAAGACCTGTGGACTTTAAGGGTCATAAATATTAGAGATAAGTCTATCTTTATTAAGTTGCTGTTCCTGCTCATACGTTGACCAGCATTATTGGGCAGGTTTGTTCCTCTCTTTCCTTCTCTTTTTGCAAACCGTACACAGTCGTATCAGATGGCTGTTCAACATGCGGTTTCAACCTGTTAAAAGGAAGTACTCTTTGCCACTGTTACTTTGCTAAATGTTGCCAAGTGTGTGCTCATGATGGATTAATGTTGGGTCTCAAGCATAGACTGTAAATATTAAAGGACGGAGCCTGAGTGACGTCACCCATCTGTTCCTGCAGGGGGCTCTGGAGGCTCATCATCAAAGCGGCTAAACCTCATTGTGAGCCTTGCCCCTAACGATGCATCAATGATTTATAAAATCAAAAGGGATGCATTGTAAAAAAAAAAGTGTGTGCCCATGAGGTCAATTATTAACCAGCCCTATATTGTTTTTTGAACCAGGCTCATTTTTGAAAAGGGTATTAATGCGGGGCACAAGGAGCCGGCATCAAGCTGACACTTGATGAACTTCAGTTTTTTTTATCACTTCTGCATTGGCTTCATTTAAAAAAAAAAAAAAAAAAAAAAAAAAACTAAAGTAAGTTGCTGCTGGTCCAAAGGGGTATTGTCAACCTGCTCGTCCTGTAAAGGGTCTTGAGATAACATTTGCTATAAATCTGGCACTACACACATGAAAATTGACTCACTGATTGAATGATTTCAAAATGTTTGCACTGGTGTTACAAAAAAAGATTTAAGTCTGCAATGTTCATTCTGTCTCCAAAGTGTTGGTCAGGTAAGACTTATAAGAAGATAAAGTTCAGAGGTGATGACAGCCGTGTCTCGTGCTCTCAGTTCAGGGAGTTTATCAGATCAGTGACCTCTGCCCCAGTCACAGCAGCACTGCAGTGATTCAGTGTTGATTCAACAACACAATGCAGCAGTTTTTACAGGATATGACACATAATGAGTCGATCTGGTGACACACACAATCAGGTTTATAGACGGGCAGTAATGTGGCAGAGGATGACGAAGGAAAGTTCAGAGTAAGAGTTGAATTCAATGAAGGGTGTGTCGACAAAGAAACTCAGAAACAAATGACAAAATTAAGAAAGCTATTTTTAAAAGTAAAGACTATTGAACTCTTTTGAAGACGCATCACATTTCTTAAGATACTTAAGGCAAACTGTCCGAGATGTAAAGTAAAAGAAGGAACATTTATGCATCGCTTTTGGCTCTTTGATTTGCTGAAAGTTTCTAGAACTCTAGAAATAAGCTTTGAAAATATAACTTCATTTAATCTCGTTTTTATTTACGGAATGATGAGCCCAATATTCAGTTAGATCTTAAACAAACTGCAGACTAAAGCCCGGCAGATTAATCGGCTGAATGATAATCTATCAGCCAATATCAGCATACACAGTGACTTTCAGTATCGGCTAATTTTATCGCAGACATGAGCTGATATTACTAGATTTATTCACCAGTCAAATATGATTCCCTTTAAGTATAATTGTATTAAACTAGCAGTTGTCTTTCTGGCTGTCATCAGCAGAGTGTGTTATAAGGATTACAACAAGTATTCTCACCTATGATTCTCACTCTTCAGAGTGTCAAGCAGCGATGTACGTTCATGCGTCGTTACTTTCCAGTTGACCATCTTGTCTTTAATTCATATCTTTTCCACAAGTGTTTAATAAGTTCATTTGAGGGATCAACGCACACTCAGAAAATAATTAGGAGCCCGACTTGCCGATCTGACATCAGAATCGTCATCACACGAGGGGCAGAATATGTTTTGTCAATCATAAGATACTGTTTTTATAAATTCACATATTGCACATCAATTTTTTTTCTCAAATATCACTTTGTAACATTTACATTTCACTGATCTTCTTTGTAGTGTTACGGCTGTGTGTTTCCCTGTACTGTTTGTCCCTTCTCCCTTTCTGTCCTACAGCCCAGGTGAAGCTACTAATTGCACAACAAGGTACACCTGGCCTCAGTGCTTAAAAGGCCAGCTCTGGCTGCAGAAAGAAAGGCATTTTGAGGAGGCCTTTTAGAGTTGGGACTTTCTGTGCGTCTCATTCAGGGATTGTCTGTTGTCTATAAGTTACTTTCTAATTTGATCTGTGTTATCATTAAGTTTAAGTTATAGTAATAAATCCCTTTGTTTTGACTTTTGTTAAGGTGTTTAGTGTCTTTTAATGGGTCAATGTGTGGTTTGTTGTTAGACCTATAGGCGGGGCGTGACCGGAACATCAACACTGTTTTTTGCTGTCGTTAAAACTTTTAGACTTTCCGAACTGAAATCTTGTGAACACACTGAAGTCAGAAGAACGACTTCCCAACTCAGAAACTTGGAGCACCCGAGCAGCACCTGAACGCAGCACAATTCACCCAAGTCAAATTCCCTGTGTGTGTGTGTGTGTGTGTGTGTGTGAGTGTGAGAGAGAGAGAGAGAGAGAGCACACTTGGCCAATAAAGCTGATTCTGATAGGCCAGCTTGCTAAGAGATGCATTCTGTTATTTTGGAAAAATGAATCCTTCCCCTCCCCCCCCCCTGACCTTTGAGCTGTTTCAAGACCAAGTTTCAGACCCTTAGAGAAACTGAATTTAGAAAAACACAACTGATGACACATTTATTTTGACCTTTTATTATTTTCCTACTTTGAAAAACTATTCTCAGGTTTTCAACAAAAAAAAAAACCTGGAAAAGGAAGACTTTGAGCTTTTATGGAAACATGAATATATCATACATATAAAGACCTTTTGTTACTGTTTTTTTTGTATCTATTGTTTTTTAGTTTTTTTTTCAAATAATAAAATCTATGTGTATGCACATTTACATTGATGCAAGTATGCCGTAAGTTAATTTCTTCTTATTTTATTCACGTATGAATATGTGTTGTTGTTTTATTTAATGTAAAGTAAACAGTATATTTTGTATTGTCAATAAAAAAAACTTCTCATTCAACATAATGCCTCATTAAATAAAAAAAAAGGTTTCTTATCTTAAATGCACAATAACATATTAACGGGGGAGCCTCGTCACACTATAGGTACCACGTCATGGTCTGTGGCGCTTCTGATTGGATGTCGATAAAGGGGGAAACCCTTTGCCATCAGGCAGGGCCATCCCCATCCTGACATGCTCTGCACCGTCCTGGCCACCGTCCAATGTCACATTCACAGCGAATACACCAGTAACGTACACCATGTTGTCCTGGAACCGCTACAGCGAAGGTGGTCGTGTCTATAAATAGATTTGAACGTATATTTACACAACATTATTATCACATACACGGCGAGTTACAAAAAAAAAAAAAAATCCGTTTCCGTCCTTTTCGCTTTAAATGCATTCGTGTTCAGAAACGCTGCCTTGTTCCTTTAAAAAAAACCAAAAAAACCCATTAAAGTTAAAAAAAACAAAAAAACAACAACAACTGGATGTCTCTGAGTTAGGAAGTAGTCTGGCTGGAAAAAGCCAGAAAAACACGCGGAGTCATTTCCCACTCTGAAGACAACTCAGCGATCCCCTCCTGTTTCTGCTCTGCTACTGTACTTGCAAAATAGTGCGCCCTACTGTCTCCATTGCGCATGACTGTACGTCGTAATATGAAGTAGGCCTCCTGTTTTTCTCCCCAACCCCGGAGTCCTCCCCGGCCCCCACCGCCTCGATGTCGATGCAACGTTCAAGTAAGCAAAACACGGAGGTTGCTGTCGATTACTCGGGAAGGTAAGGAACCCCCATTTTTACGCGTTTTTCTGAAGGGTGGCCTTTAATGTGGTTGTTGTTTTCTCATTCCTCTCTCTCTTTGCGTGCGGAAGCAGTCGGACTGCAGAGGGAGGCTTCGGGACTGTTTCCGCACGCTTGAGGGAGAGCAAGGCCCAGTGACCCACATTCAGAGCAGCCAGTGTGTGTGTGTGTGTGTGTGTAAGTGTGTGTGTGTGTACGAGTGGGCGAGCGAGTGCGCGTACGCTCCCCTCTGCGTGCCTTGTGCGTGTGCGTGTGTGTACATACATCTGCCGCGAAAATGTTTCCACCATCGCTGCTTTTGGACATTTCTCCGCCATCACCTACATAATATGTGTGTTTTTTTTTTTTTTGTCGGCATTCGCGAGGATCTTACTTCCCCCCCCCCCTCCGCGCGCCCCCCCTGCGCGGATGTTTGTGCTCGGTTGTCTCGCGGTGTTTTGAGGAGCCCCACGGTAAATGATTTTTCTGAGATTATTTTGTGTCTTCAATGTCAGTTTGTTGCGTGACAGCTTCGAGGCTCGGCGCCAGCTTGTCATGACACACAGAGGGGGGTTTTTAATTCCTCCTGTGTTGCTTGTTTTTTATTCATTATTCCGCAAAACGCGTAAATTGTTTTTACGCACCGGGAGAAAAAAAAAAAAAAAAAGAAAGTGTGTCAGTCCGCAATTTGTGGGAGGAAATCTCTTTTGAGTCGGGACGGTCGATTCTCGGTAGCAAGCTTAGTTAGCATGCTAGGTTGGCTAACGTTAAATGGGTTGCTCTCTTTTGGTTGTATAACGAACACCTGTGGCACTAAAAAGGCAAAATAAACCCCCTCACCGTGCGTAATGGCTGTTTGAGGCTGCTGCATTACGCGTCCTACTCTGGACCTTTGTTAATGTCGGTGTTTATCATTGGGTGGTGTTGTACAGTTAGCAGGGAATAGCTCGATGAAGGAGCTCAGGCTCCACCAGGAATACATGACTGTAGGTCAGGCAGTGGCGATTCTAGAGTCTGTTGTGGGGGGGGGGGGGGGCCCTGGGCAAAATATTAATTGGGGACCCCTCCAACCAGCATCACCTGTATGTCTGCTAGTGTCCTCTTCTTCTTTGTCGCCTGTAGAGAGCTAATTCTTTCATTTTTCTTCGGTGACAAACTTTGGGTTTCACTGTAATAATGCATGTAACACATAGCAGGGCAGAAGGGGGTGTGTGCTGTCAGATGAAGGCCCCCCTCCCCCCCCCCCCAAAGGGAGGTTTTATACTGTCATTGCAAAATTTGCATATTTTGGGCCACTGCTTTGGTTTAAGTTTGTAAGCACTTGTGGGGGGGGGGGGGCCCCTTGTTGGTCTGGGGGCCTCAAGCAGTTGCCTGTTGCCCTGCAGCGCCTCTGATGACTGTGGGTCAGGCCGTCGTTTCCCAAAATGGGAGACCAGAAAAAACGAGGTCCTTTTCATTCTTAGTTCATCCAACGCAGCAACTCTGACCTTCCTGTTTACCGCCATGCCGTAAATCAAAATAATCACATTCACAGGGACACGTTTTGATTCACGTTTGATGAATCTTAACAAATTCCCTTCACACTCAAAGATTCATACATTTACTGAAATCAATTAAATAATCAAGATGCACGTTGTCTCCTTGTAATATTTCAATTATAAGGATTTTTCTTCTTCTGTGATTCTCGTACATAATCCAGGTTTACTGAGCTGTGGATCTGACCCAAATATATCTTTAGACAACACCTTGGAGTTGTGCAAGGTGGCGTTTTAAATTGAATTTGTGTTAATTGAGAAAACATATATTTGATCCAATTGTCAAGGGCATTTGAGCTGGAATGATTTGTTGTCATCTTTTCTTGCAAAATAGAGGACGGCAATCTGTTCAAGCTTCCCAACTCTGATGATAATCTGCTTAGATGTGTTTCATATCATGTTGAATTGTATATTGTTGGGGTTTTTTTTTGGACTGTTTGTAAGAGCGCCTTTCACCATAATGAGCTCTGTTTGTCGGTGATCTCCCTTTATCAATCAATCTTTATTTATACAGTTATTTATACAGCACCTTTCAGACAAATTAAATTGCAGTTCAAAGTCCTTTACAAGAGTACAGAAAAGTTATTGATGAAAAAGTAGTTTATAAAATCATTGAGAGACTAATGCACACCGATAAGAATAATAAAAAATATATATAAAAAAGAAAATACGACAAGAGCAATAAGATATTCAAATTAATACATAGGAGAAGAATATTTAAGATTGTAGCAGGATAAAGAATCACTGCAAAGACGATGACAACTCTTTCCATAGTTTTCCCCCGTGCCGAGCCCTGACCTTCCTGTTTACTGTCATCATGTCGTAAAGCAAAAACAATCACATATGGGAGTCATAGGTTACAGGTGTATAGGTTGTTGGATCTTCTTATCAAATATGGGATCTTAACAGTGAGATCCAGTTCTCCATGTTGCACAAATAAAGATGCATATAGGTACCGTAAAACTTCTATTTATAGCCCGGGCTTTTATTGACATAAGTCTATGTAACGACAACTGTGTCAACACGAGACGGGCCTTTAATTATTTTCAAACAAAACTCAAGCAAAGTAAAGATTGGGATGACTATGACACCAGAAAGAATATTAAACTATGTATAACATGAGGAGATTGATCTTGTTTTGTACGACAGTATTTAAAGCTGTTTCAGTGAACCTGCACACACACACACACACACACACACACACACACCAGCTTTATTCCCTCTTTCTCTGACAGATGTTGTTGTTCATCTTTAATTTTATGTCATGCTGCTTTTTCTCCTTATTTTTCATCAACAAACTACTTCTACAATAATACATATGAGGCTCTAAAGCAGACATGCCTTTATCTGTCAAAACATTCAGCAGCACCAGGCTAGAAAAGGGGACTGAGCCTCAAAGTTTGATTGGCTTTGATTTTAATTTTTACGGCACCAGAATCATTTTTATAAACAAGATGCACATTGTCTCCTTGTCATCTCATTTCAATTACAACCTAATTTAATTTAGGTTTAAGGCTGTGAGTCTGGCAAATAATATCTTTGGAGAATACCTTGTTTGGAGCTGTGCAAAGGGTCATTTTCATTGTTACTAAATGATTAACTGAGAAAACCGAAATTTCCCCCTGCAGGGATCAATAAAGTAGATCTTATTTTATCTTGAAAACGATTTTCTGATCAAATGATGGCAGAAATTGAGCTGGAATGATTTTTTTTTGTTGGTTGGTTAATTGCCGTGGTCGTCTTTCCGAGCAAAATCAAAGACATTCATTGGTTCAGGTTTCCCCACTGCGCTGATATTCTGCCTGTGTTTGCGTTTTTACATCATTGTACATTTAAATTTGATGGTTTTATTGGACTGTTTGTAAGATCCGCCTTTCGTCATAGTCTGAGCTCTAGGAAATTGTGACTAATGCTCCTCGAGAGATATTAATGTTCCAACAATTTATTGATTCAACAAGTCAAACAGGCTTTATGAGTTTCGCTTCACCCTTACTTCCTGTTTTTAGGCTTGCAGAAACCCAATGTATTTCCATTCCCTGTTGGCTTGTGCCCATTTGCATGCACATTGAATAGTGAACACGGGCCCATAATGGTATATGCCTCTGGGTGAGTGACACCTGGGTTATTTGTATTGCAGGTGAGGTGTGGCTCTCTCACGTGAGGATTTCACCGTGCCTGGAAGGGTTGGCTCTAAGAAGGGGGATAGTTAATTTGCCTGAAACGAGACATTCCAGAAAGTAAGTTGAAAGCGTTTTTTTTGTTTGTTTTTTTTGTTGCATAACTGGGTCAATCTGCTCTGAAGTATTTCTCAGCTTACATTAATGTAAGCATTAATATCAGTTAAGTTCAGGTTTTCCTCGCTGTACTGGTTATTCCTAGTAAGAGGATCCAGGAACTTTCTACTATCTGGATTAATGTTTACTGAGGGAGCTTTTTGTTGTCCTCACTCCCGTATTATCTGCTGCAGGGTCTGATCTAAAATATGATGAATTACAGTAAAATCCTCATCGGTTGGTTTGCTGCATCTCACATTAAAAAAATAATTTTCTTTCCATTTGTATCGGACTTCTTAGCTGATAAAAAAAACCACAATGTTCTTTTTGTTTTCAGTTGCATTTGGACTCAGTGCATCGAGTGTTTTTTCTTGTCCTGCGTCCCTGCGGCAGTTTGAGATGTTTAACTGCTGACCGTAAATTAACCTCTTGACCCCTTTGACCCCATCCTTTCTCCCTCTGATTTACTAATTAGGTTTGGTTGACCACGATGTCGTTCCCGTGGTCTGGCTCCCTCTCATGACCCCAATGACCCCGACACCAGTTGTGACCAGAGAGTCAGCTTTGGCCCAGAACCCGGTCTACAACCCCTAAAAAGACTGACCGAGTGCATTGGCTGCATTGGGGTACGAAGACTTTAACACATTTACACATATTGTATCGTGATGCACTTTTATTATACAAATGATTTTATGTTGAGTGTTTGCATACCCTTCTTTTTGACAGAAAACAACAACAACCATATTTAGACATACTCTCTTCTCTAACACATGTTGGGACATATTGATCTACGACTGAGAATTTACTTTAAAGAGGACATTTTATCCCCCTTCTCCACCTTTTCAAACAGTCCCCCTGTGGTCTAAATGAAACATCTGTGCTATGCTTTGGTCAAAATATAACATGAATCAAGCACCAGAGGAGGTTTGTGACCCTGTATAAACCAGCTCTCTCAGAACGCTCCGTTTTGGTGTGTGTGTCTCTTTAAATGCAATGAGACCCCCCCTGAGTTTTCCCCGTAGACATCACTCCTCTGTAGAGAGAATAAAAATGGTGGACCTGCGCTAAAGTTTTGTTCTAGGCTGGGGGTGGAGTCCATGTGTGGAGATACCAGGGGAGGGGAGGGGATTATTTTATTTTTTTAACCAGAATCCCACTGTGACATCACAAGGAGAGCACATTTGAAACAGAGCATTTTTCTCTGTGTTGTAAGACTTATGCAGACCACAAATAAAGGACTGGATGGGTTTATTTCACATTTTGTGGGTCAGTAGACACTCAGGTTACCCAGATGTATGTTCAAAAACACTGTACAAGTGGATTTTTCATATTATGTCCCCTTTAAGGTAATGATTGCACATTGAAGTATTTAAGCATTAAATCTATCATTACTTTGCAGTACAACAGATAAAACAGGAGCTCTGATTTTAGACTCCTGCTTCAGCTTGCCGAGTGCGGGAACATTCACTCGAGCTTCAGCCAACTAAGTACAGCGCTTGTTTTTTGTTTTTTTCTGTCTCCTCAGGTGGTCTTCCAAATGCCTACCTCACGCCTAAAGAGCAAATCACTGCAGCCACAGCCCTGATCAGCAGCCACCATGACATCAAGCATCGGGTAAGCTGTACACAAATATGTATACGCCCTCAATGTGTCACAATGTATCTTCAATGACCTGCATGTGAACGAGGCGTTTAGGTAGTCATGGTGCCAGACTTTTACAAATATTGATATCTGTAGAGATACCGCCGCAGCAAAAATACACAACTTATTTATTTATTTACATTGCTTCCTCATTAGTTGTCGCCGTGGTAACAACTACTCTTCCTGGAGTCCATTCAAACAAGACAGCAAAAAACATGAATAATCAAATTCATAACATTAGTGAAGAAAATAAAATACAATTAATTCATACAATCCATAATGTCATGAGTATGAAAACTTTTTCTACATTAGTCAATAAAACATCATTCATCACATACGTATACAACATGAAGACCAAGCTTCTTTTTTAATAACTGCGTTCCTTCATCTCTTTTTAAAACTCCTCTTGTTAGAGATCTGGGTTAAATGTAGCGACAGTTTATTCCAGTTCATCATCTCACTATACATGACGGTTCTCTTTAAAGTATTAGATTTAGGCAGGGGTAATGTGAAGCGCCCAAATAAAGCTCGTCTTGTGTCATAATTACGTCTGATATTTGTGTATGTAAGCTGGGGGTATATGTATGTGGTATGTTTTCTCGAGAGAGAGATATATATATATATATATATATATATATATATAAAAATAAATAAATTGCATACTTAGACTTCCAGCTTACAAACACAAAGTCACCCAGTAATGGAAAATGTCTTATTTTAGTTACTACTCGCTCTAAATTGCACAAATACAATGTCAGCTGTCAACGTATTTGTGCAATTTAGACCTCTCTCTCTCTCTCTCTCAATATATGCACAGATAAATCAAATATTCATCAAAGTACATAAATAAAGCAGTGTGCGCTGTCAGGTACACCTGCCAGGTGTTGGAGATATCTTGCTGCCTCTCTCTCTGAATTATAATCGTAAAATGGAAGAGTTGGGATGTAAAAAAAAAAAAAAAGCCGGATTATGAAGGTGTACTTCCTCGTCTGAATCATATACAGATGTTTTAATGTAAATCGTTTTTTTTAGTGATATTGTAGTCTGTGAAAGTATTTCAAAAACTTTGGGAATGTAATTCATTTTTATCTGAA
The DNA here is from genome assembly GCF_963930695.1 of Labrus bergylta. Taxonomy (NCBI): domain Eukaryota; kingdom Metazoa; phylum Chordata; class Actinopteri; order Labriformes; family Labridae; genus Labrus; species Labrus bergylta. The sequence continues at coordinate 31,449,990 of NC_089195.1, forward strand.
TAATGAATTTTCAAAAACTCAAACATCTCTCTCTCTCTGTCACATTCTGTTGATTATGTTACAAATATGACTGATGATCTGAAGGGTTTTTTTAATGCTTTGACACTTCTCCATTATATTAATTATTAAAATTACAGCCATTGTACAAGTTTTAAAGTGACCACCTTTTTCTTCATTCCTCAACACAAGTCTGAAACATGTTCAGTTTGTTCTCGTGTTGATTTGTTAACGCTTATTAAATCCAGTTATTATTGTGCTAATGGAACAAATGCTCCTTTATAATGTCCCATTAGTGTTTTATAATGATAATGATATTATTTTGATTTTATTATAATTAGAAATATGATTTGATTATAATTGTTTTGAATTGTTTAACCTCAATGTGATGATTGTAATAAATAATGGTTGATATCAAATAGCATGACACACTCAACCAAAATCTTTAGACAAGACATTTTTTTTTCTGCGTCTTTTGATATGAAATACCTTCCCCCCCAAAAAATCCCTCTTCCAGATGTCATCCATCGGGGAAAACCAAAGCATTTGTATTGACCTATATTACTGGGTAACGCTGGCAAGATCACGCCCTGTTACACAAATGCACTGGTAACCTTCTTGGCAAGCAAAGCACATTCCTCCCCTCTCTTCCTCTCTCTCTTCCTCTCTTCCTCTTTTGTGTGACCCAAAAATAAACGTGCTCCTGGCATGTAGGAATCCTCTCATTAGCCAGCGTCCGTCATTCTATTATTAACAAAAAAACATATCTGCTTTCAAAGCCGCCACACACACACACACACACACACACGCACACAGGAGAGCGCAATAAGCCCGGGAGAGAGTTTAAATATTTCTTCTCTCTCCTCCTGTAGGGATGATTGTAGTATCTTTGATGGGTTGATGGAAGAAGATGAAAAGGACAAAGCAAAACGGTAAGCAGCATGTACCGAGGAATGAGCTGGCGCTGCGCTTGGTGTTTGTCTCACATTGTTTTTTGGAGATGGTGACTCATGCCTGAACAATTTAAAAAAACATAAACAGCCACAGAGTCTAAATAAGCATGTTGAGGGTCAAATGACACAAATGTTTACGCTGTTATTTAACCAAAACAATCTCCTCTCGAGTACGACTGTGCCACATTTTAAAAATACGATCCACGACCGCTGGTTTTCATTTCAGTGTGTCCCGAAACAAGTCTGAGAAGAAACGGAGAGACCAGTTCAATGTCCTCATCAAGGAACTCGGCACCATGTTGCCTGGCAACACCAGGAAGATGGATAAGTCCACCATCCTGCAGAAAAGCATCGACTTCCTGTGTAAACACAAAGGTGGAGCCTTTTTTTCTTTTTTTACTTTCTTCTCCTCACTCCCGGTTCTAATACCTCACAGCGTGCATCATCCACTCTACAATGTCTGCACATTTATTCTTCATTGTGATCGCAATTCATGAGCATGCATACGTCTGAGTATGAACAACAAGTAAGGAAAGTGCTTTCCTCCCCATCATGAGTACATCGGATGAATGTCGGGATATTGTGGCCATGCTTTCTAACCATTTTGATGCAGTCAGATAAAACTCATGCCAACTACCTCATATTCATAGATCGGGGGTATTTGGTATTTCCCACAACCCCACAATACGATACCTCAGTGGTTCTCAACAGGTGGGTCGCGGAGCCATTTTCAGTGGGTCGCGAATGTGTGCCTGGAAAAAAAAAGAAGACGTGAAGCGTCTTTTAAACACATTTGCTTTGTTCAGTTTCTTGCTGAGATCCAAACTGCACAATTATTCAGCAAATAAATGTGATTGTTTGAAAAATATCAGAAATTTGGGTGGTGGGTCCTGAGGCTAGATGAGTTGAGAACCACTGCGATACGTATCAGGATACAGAGGCCACAATACAGAACCTGTCGTGATGTACATTGATTTTGGATAACGACCACGTCCTGCACAGTATTCACTACAACAGCTGTTCTTTACTGCTGAGAATAGGGATGGGAACCTTTGGGTGTCTCACCATTCAATTTCGACTTTCGGGGTCACCATTCGATTCAGAATCTATTTTTGATTCAAATCGATTCTGGATTCATGATTCAAAATCTATTTTTGAATGAGTACATACTTCAGGATCTACTCCAGTCATCTCTTGACTGGCTGAATTTCTTGCTGCTCTATTTGGCATTCTACTGAGTTAAAGAGGTAGCATTAGCACTTAGCAGGGAGTGACTGATTAGCCCAAAAGAGAAATCGATTTTTAGAAGTTATGAATCGATTTAAAATCTCCCAAGATTGTCTTTGCTGCTCATTATTTCTTCATGCTACTGCTCGATGAGACTTTGAATTCCCCCCATGGCAAAAAACATTTTTAAAATTTGAAATGGAAATATCAAATCATTCGACAGCCCTTATCAGAATGAATAATATTGCTTTACTTGTATTCTGAGATTTAGCTGCTCTATATCCACTAATCCTTGTTGAACACTGGGATTCTCTTCGGCGGCTCAAATGTTTGTTTTTTTTAATCCTAGTTCTTATCACTGCCATGCATGGACGCTCTGTATCAGCTGACACTTCCCCGGTGGACTGTGTTAGGCGATCTGTTTAACTGCCTTGTTTTCTCACTGAGCCTTGTAACCATGCAGACAGTTTCTCTACCTTGTCGTCCTGTGTTCCCTCATTGTTGTCTCTCCATGCTGACTCTGTGTTGTCCTGTTGCTTCTGAAAAGTAACATTAGCTTTTTCCTTTCCCCCTCCTGCAGAGATCGCAGCCCAGTCGGAGTCCAGTGAAATCAGGCAGGACTGGAAGCCTCCATTTCTTAGCAATGAGGAGTTTACCCAGCTCATGCTGGAGGTCAGAAATATCATATGTGTACCTTTTATTCTGTTTTTAGATGTATTGACTCCGTTACGTTAACGCCTGCTCACGACCAGGAACGAGTTTGTTTCAAATTCAACCCTTTGTATTCAAAGAGGAATGAAAATGCTTCTGTACCATTTTCATCTGATGTTTGTTCTAAAGCTGACTGATTATAGTAATTTACTTTAATAGCTGTGTGGACGCACAATTTAGTTGTCTTTATCTTCCCTTCCTCACCAGGCTCTGGATGGGTTCTTTATAGCAATAATGACTGACGGGAACATCCTCTACATCTCCGAGAGTGTCACCTCTTTACTAGAACACTTACCGGTAAGAAACATTTTGTTCTTTCTATTATTGGTTATGGACTAAGATGTCCCTCCCGTCAGGCAGTCCAACTCACTTCAGTTGTGTTTGCAATCACATCATCGGGTTATTTTAGTTTTTCTTTTGGCAGAAGGTGAAGGTTGTACTGATCGAACCCCTGACTCCATGTCATGGATTTATTTTCTTTACCCATGTTGAGATCTGTTTAGATCAGTCCAGATGTGTTTGTTCACAGTCTTATTTGCCTCTGAAGATTTATTCTCTGGTTGCCCAACAGACCTGTAGTGTTGCTGCTGTGGCTCAGTTGGTAGAGTCTGTCCTTCAACTGGAAGGTCGAGGGTTTGACACTTAACCCAAATTGCTCCAGCTGCTGCAATGGCGGTGTATGAATGGGATTATTAACTTCTGATGGTCTCACTACAAAGCAGCCTCTACCATCAGTGTGTGAATGTGTAGGTGTGACCTGCGGTGTAAAAAGCGCTTCGAGTTGTCAGAAGACTAGAAAATAAATATACAAGCTCAAGTCCATTTATTATATTAATCATGTAATCTGAAACCTGTTGAGACATCTCAAGATGGTGCTAGAAATACAGCTGTGTGTATTTGGTTGACAGAGGTCTTAATGCATCAGCTTTTGATGTTTTAAATATCCCAACGATTTTGAACAAATACACTACATGCAGATTTGTGATATTTAATCATGAAGAAGTCAGAAGAGTGAATTTCCGTTCTAAAGCAGACTATATCTAGTCAGTAAGTTTTGTTAAAATGTTCGTTTTACTCTTGGGGCGACGAGTTTTAAAATCTGCCATTGTGACAACACTACTACTGATGATAACAAGTGTTTGTTGAGCACAGTGAAAACACAGACTTCAACCATGATTAGTGTGTGTGTGCAAGACAAAAAAGGGTTTTGGACAAGTGAACTGATTTGTGTGTGTGTGTGTGCTCCACAGATGGACTTAGTGGACCAGAACCTTTTAAACTTCCTGCCTGTCGGGGAACACTCCGAGGTCTACAAGGCTCTGTCGACACACCCCACTGACCCTGAGAGCCTTAGCACGGATTACATGAAGAGTCAGTAACACCCCGAGTTATACTACACTGTACTTGATGCACGATGACCCCTGAAAATTCACCTTGTGTGTGTGTGTCTAAGTGTATCGTTTATCGTTCTGGTTTCTCCAGCTAAGAACCACATGGAGTTCTGCTGCCATATGCTGCGAGGGGCCATTGACCCCAAAGAGCCCCCGGTCTATGAATATGTCAAGTTCATTGGCAACTTTAAGTCTCTCAACAACGGTACGTCAGGTATTATTATTTATTTGAATTCTTCACTAAATTAATCATCCATTTCTTATTCAGTGTGACAAGCCGGTGTGTTCAACCAAACCCTGCTCTGTTCTTTGTTGTGCAGTCCCCAACATGACGAGGAACGGTCTAGCGGGGGTGTTGCAGAGATCACTTCAGCCTGCGTTCGATGACCAGGTGTGCTTTGTAGCCACTGTACGCCTGGCCAAACCTCAGTTTATCAAGGTACCCTGACAAACACACCCACATTATGCAAATTAAATCACACTTGAGTCGTACATTAGTCAGACTTTCGTCATCTGTGTGTCTCCCCCCCCCTCCCCCTCCCCCCTCCCCCCTTACCTTCACAGGAGATGTGTACAGTGGAGGAGCCCAATGAAGAGTTCACGTCTAGGCACAGTCTGGAATGGAAGTTCCTCTTTTTAGACCACAGGTACAAACACACGTTGAGCTCTTTCATGGCTTCTCATGTTGCCAGGCAACTCGCAGATGTGGAGGAGAGTGTTGGCGAGGTCGTAGAAAAAGAGGCCGATGGCATGCCATTAGAGGGACAGCCGCATATCTCACCGACATGCGTCATCTAATACCAGCAGCATGTGCCGTTCTCTACCGCTTGAATGAAATTACAGGGAAACGGAAAATATCAGGTGCAATCAAAACATGCAGCACAATGTCTGAGCCAATCATGAGTGTTAAGAAGGGTTCAGATTTGAGGTGCTATCACCATGGGGGCATCGGGTCAGGATGCAGGAATCCAACAAGACTTGATTTTTATGTAACAGGTTTATTTCTTTCAAGTCAGGTGAATCATAAGGGTAACAGAAGACACACATGGGACTGAATCATCCATGCTGAAAGACAAAATAAAATACTATTAGTACAATGAACAAGTCAAATCACATTACTTTCTGAAAGGAAATAAAGATAAATAAAGTGCTTAGGACAAATTCAAATGGACTAAATAGTAACTTACTATTGCTGAACTGTCACCTCATGTGAGGATGAAAACATGAGTGTAAGGGAGTGCAGGCTTAAATCAGGAGCGGGCAGGTGAATTCAATCTAATTAATTAGTGACAGAGTGCAAACGGCAACCAATCAATGGGGAGAGGAGAGAGTGAGAAACCAGTAAGCGTCCTAAAGGAGGTGCAGTAGGAAAAAAGAGGAAGTGAAAGGAAACAAAATAGTGAACAAATAGTGATCTTTACTGCAGTAAGTGTGCCGATTTAAATGATCAAAGCTCTGTTGATAAAAAAAAGCCTTTCAAACGGTTTTCATAAGGCAGACGTTTCTATGATGCAAAGTGGGATCAGGTTCTTTCTGACCGGCCACAGAGGCTCGGCTAATGTTGCGTTCCATGATGCGACCTCGTGTCTCGGAGCTGAGCATGACGTCGCACGCAAGATAACCGCATTCCTGTTACGAGTTGGCAACAAATGGGACGCCTCCAGGAGTGCCTTTGTTTTGTTAGTTAAGACTAGGCGATAACGACACACTGCGTGATAGTCCACAGATAGAACATGCACGATACTATCGGTGTGATTGATTTAATTAGATTAAAAAAAACCAAAAAGGACGACGTTGCTTCTTATCACCATAGTTACAGCATGTAGCAGCCATGTTGGATTTTAGCTCAGGCTACTGAACGTCCTCTTGAGTTTCCAAGTCGGAATTGCGACTTCATGGGGGCGTTTCTGAGGTCCTATCAGAAACGGCAACTCAGAATTGAGCTCTGTGGTTACATCGGCACAGATACGGCTACGGAGTTCCTTTTTTTTTTTTTTTTTACTCTTCTGTCATCACTGATGGTAACCAAAAGATTTTTGAAAAATCTACTGCAGAACAGGTACATGTACAATCCAAGATCAGTGGTGTTCATTCACATTTGGAACATAGGTGGTGCTAGACGCGTGGCACACCACTGTAAAGATCCACACACCAGTCGAGTGATGGGCAAATGCCGCTGCCCTTTAGCCGCATACCATCAGCCACTTTTCAATCCAGGCACCGCTGCAGAAGTGGTTCTCCTGTCTTTATACTCACTGGAAGTTAAAGCGAGACAACCCGTCATATGAGATTCATTCAGTATTCATCGACCATCACATTGAAATAACTGACATTTATTGGCTATATAAACATTTTGATTCACCTGGATGTTTATGTTTTCTCCCTTGCAGAGCTCCTCCAATCATAGGATACCTGCCTTTCGAAGTTCTGGGAACATCAGGGTACGACTATTACCACGTGGACGACCTGGAGACACTAGCCAAGTGTCATGAGCACTGTGAGGGAGTTTTTCACACTTTCACTTTAAGAGTTTTATTTTTTTGGATACATTTTCGTCTACTTGTTGTTTGTAACTTCTCCGCTCTTGCCTCTTGCCTGTTCAGTGATGCAGTACGGTAAAGGGAAGTCTTGCTACTACCGTTTCCTGACTAAAGGTCAACAGTGGATTTGGCTCCAAACGCACTACTACATCACCTACCACCAGTGGAACTCTCGGCCTGAGTTCATCGTCTGCACGCACACAGTAGTCAGGTATGCTAGCTCACTTTTTTCTCTGCACCTGTTTCCTGATGGTACACTGTCCGGCTTATTTTTATTTTTCATTACACGTTAGAAAACCGATGCTAAGAATCCATTATAATAAAAAGAAAAGCTTCTGGTATTCTGGTACACAGCATTTTGAAATGTAGCTCTCTCCTATGCACCATCTTGTTGCTTCTTCACCTCCCTTTGTTGTCGTCCACGCAGCTATGCAGAGGTGAGGGCAGAGCAGCGCAGAGAGCTGGGTATTGAGGAAGCAAACCCAGAAGTTACTGCAGATAAGGTGAGAAAAAATGTTTGCCTTTTTTTTTTTTTTTTTGCAAAAATCAGTCTCTAATGTGGACTGACTCCTCCAACAGGAAGTAGAAAGTTGTTGTTCTTTTTGTTATCCATTAACTTTAACACACAGCTCAACAAATCTCTGACACTGTGACTGTTCTCTGATGTTGGAATCCTTTTCGGTCACTGATTACATCAAGATAAGATGAAACATTCGGACAGTAAATGACTCTTTTTGGCCTGTCATGTGTTGATTTTTTTCCTCTGTTTGTTTTTTTCAGAGTCAGGACTCTGGCTCCGAGTCACAGTTGAACACGTCAAGCCTCAAAGAGGCTCTGGAGAGATTCGACCGCAGCCGCACACCATCGACCTCATCGCGGAGTTCCCACAAGTCCTCATCGCACATCTCTGACAACACTTGCACGTGTAAGGACCCGCACATACTTACACGCTGCACGTTGTTCATGTACAAAATGAGTTATAACAATTAAAAAAAAAACAAAAGGGATGATGAAGCTCTGCAGAAAAGAAGGTATGACATCATGAGCATGGCCTGACTGTGATTCTTAATCATCAATGACTCTTGTGTGCAGCAACGGCCTCCAGGCTACACATGGACACGGCCACGCCCCCACGCCAGTCCCTGGCCTCCACCATGGAGATCTCGCAGCGCCGCTCATCCATCAGCAGCCAGGTGAGGACTCCACTCGTTGTAATCATGGACGTTGTGTTTCTTCAGATGAGAATGTGGTACAGAAATTCATTAACTTGCACGCTTTAATTCTCTCAATAATTTCTTTGTTTTCAGTCTATGAGCTCTCAGACCACAGGGCAGAGTGTAACTCCAAGTATGATCACTCAACAACAACAACAGCAGCAACAACAACAACAACAACAACAACAGCAGCAGCAGCAGCAGCAGCAGCAGCAACAACAGCAACAACAACAACAACAACAACAGCAGCAGCAGCAACAACAACAACAGCAACAACCACAGCAGCTACAGACAAACGTACAGGTGAGAATGATTCTATCCCCACAGGGTTTTTAATTTAAATATGTTATAAATATTATATTAATGTATTTAGGTTGGGATGTCACGCACATCCCGTCTGCACTCTGCATGCACACACAGTCATTACACTAACTGACCCGTTCTATCTCTCTCTCTCTCTCTCTCTCTCTCTCTCCACCCACAGCCGGTGATGGAGTTCTCTGCCCAGGTGAACGCCATGCAGCATCTGAAGGACCAGCTGGAGCAGAGGACGAGACTGATCCAGGCCAACATCCAGCGTCAGCAGGAGGAGCTGAGACACATCCAGGATCAGCTGCAGAAAGTGCAGGGAACGGGCATACAGGTATGACGCAGACCCGTTTTTTTCTCTCGTCGTTTTCAGTCTCTGGGTACTGAGTGTAACTTAATCCTACCTTTATAAAGCTAAATAGCGCTAATGGTGTCATAAAATAAACAAGAGGGGTTTGTTAGTTTTCTGAAAGAGGTTTTCTTACTTATGGATTTATGGCATACTAACCTTTTTAACTTCATTGTAAAGCAGTGAAGTGTAGCAGTGGCATTCAGGATATTCAACATATCTTATTTGAATTGAAAAGTATGCAACCCCTCGTTATTTTTTTTTAGTGCTTTGATCTCTTCTTTGTGTTCAACCTGGCTTTGCCTGACCTAGATCAGCACAGGAGTCATGCATAATATATTCTTTTTTGTTCTATTCGGAGAAAACGGCACCACCTGAATGTGTAAAGAGATCTTACTCCTTGAAGGGCTTTCACACTTGCAGAAAACTCCTGTGTGAACGCAAACAGCCACATTTTTCACTCAGACTCTCCTGCCGGCCCCCTAGTGTTATTTCCGCACAGCAGGATATTATCTGGAGAGTTCTCTGTGAAAACAGCTTCAGTAAATCATAACATATTAAGATAAAATAGAAAAACAAAGATGAGTTCCTGCTAACCGCTGTGTCCTGACGTTTCCTTCTTGGCAGATGTTGCTGCAGCAGCAAGGCGGAGCGATGAACGTGCAGCTCCCGCAGGTGGGGCAGGTCCAACAGACGACGACTCTGACCAATCAAGTCCAGCAAACAACAATTAACCCCGTCCATTCAGGAACTCAGCAGCTCACCATCCAGCAGCAGGCCCCGCCCCCTCAGCAGAACCTCCAGCAGCAGACCAACACCCTCACACAGGTGGGACACACTCCACAGATCAGAGCCACGCCTGAAGTGTTTTATTTATATGTATCTGTAGGTTAATAAGGGTGAAAGGTCAAACAGTGTTATCTCATCGATATCCTGCGTCCGCCCGTGTAGTGTAAACTTTTGACTCTGTTGGACACAAACACAACGCTGTTCTTTGATGTGGTAATGTTTACATCCAAAGGAGATAAGAACAAGAGCCGCAGGGCAGCTTGTTAGTGTGTTATCATGTGACAGATTTCCCTGAGAACAGTGACAGAGTAGAGCTGTTAACACACAAACCATCACACATTCTGCAAAGACAGCCTCTGTACTGCGCAGTTAAGAAACGTCGACCCGTCTGAGGTAGTCTTATGAAAATAAAAATCCACTCAAAACAGCCACAGATGCAAGACGTTTCACAATATGTTTGCATTTCCACAAGTCATAAAACATAATGTAACACTACTTCAAAGGCCTTTTCCAAGTCATAAGCTGTTTAACTTCCAAGTTCACCTCTTTTGTGTAAACATTGAGCTGCAACCTGTAACATTAAAGGCAATGCAAAATAAACAAACAAAAGCTGCAGTTCCTTGAGTGTCCACTTGAGGCTGGCTGCAAAAGTCAAGGGATCCCCATTAAGACCGTTATTAAAATGTCCATTTTTACAGCAAGAAATAAACACGGTTACAGCCTGGTAAAAACTGTACTGAGGTGAATTTACAACACATTCCCTTTGATTCAATTAAAGATGATAATTTTGAATAAATAAACATAATTAGAGTTGCTTCTGACTTGACTGACAGGTGGGTGCGTTGTAGCTGTTTTCCAGGAGGCTTGAGGCCCGTTACCTGTTGCTAGACTGATCGAAAAGTTTATCATTTCCCAAATTCAACTGCCAACAATCAGCTTTAAAATGCCTCTTCAGAAATCAGTGTTTGACATCAGTGAGAGTACGTCCATGTTGTATACAGTCTGAGATTTATACCTGGCAAATGCAAAGAAAATGAATTTGTCATGGGCTGGTGATGTTTGTAGAAAACGTAGAGTGCAAACTGAAGAAAACATCGATTATCAAAAAATGTCATTTCATCGGTTCTAAGGAACTTCTTTAATGGGGCCACCCTGCTTTCCCACGTTGCTTCTCTCCAGGCCCAGCGTCAGCCCCAGCAAACCCAGCAGCCTCAGCCCCAAACCCAGGGCTCTGTATCTGCTCCTCTGTACAACACCATGATGATTTCACAGCCAGGGCAGCCCAACGTGCTGCAGATCAGCACCAGCCTGCCACAGAGCAACACGCAGCCGGGCACCGCTGTGGCCACCTTCACACAGGACCGACAGATACGGTAGGAGGATGACAGCCCAGCCTGTGGGATATAACTCCTTATCTTATGCCAGACTTGATCTGTATTCACTGCTTTTTATATTATTCTGTATTTCCCCTTTTTTCTTCATTGCATGCGCCTCAGGTTCCCGGCAGGGCAGCAGCTGGTCACCAAGCTTGTGACGGCTCCAATGGCATGTGGAGCAGTCATGGTACCCACCTCCATGTTTATGGGACAGGTGGTCACTGCGTACAACCCCTTTGGAGGACAACAGGTAAAGGGCGATGCAGTGTTAAGTCATGGCACAGTTAATGGCACCGTTAATGGCACCGTATGCAAGATCAGAATAAAAGCACCACTATAGTAAGAGTCCAGCCGAGCGACCATGTGTGAAGAGCCCAGCTGGTCAGTGCTGACACAGTGTTGTTGTTGTTGTTGTGGTGTGTGAGTGTGAAATAAAACGGAATAAAAAGCAGCCCATTAAAGGGGAGAGTTGGCTTCTTAGCTTCAGTAAAACTCTCCTTTTATAGATGTGGTTTTGAAAAATCTTGTTTTTGTATTTTGACCTGAACTTGCAATGAACTGAAGTTCACATAAACCTGTTAAAAGCAAAATCTTCTGAGGTCTGAAAGCAGCTGATCGTTGTTTAGTTTTGAACGCTTTGTCATTTCAATGTAGCACATAAAGCCATGCATGTGTTGTATTACGGTGTTATGTACAAGAGGTCCTCATGCTCTGGCCCGGTTAGTCCTGGAGCAGTGTGAGTGCAGGCCAGCGGGGGGAATGGGGAGGGGGGACGGTGTGGGACAACTGGGCTTAGTGTGAGTGTGCCCTGAAGAACAGTTGGTGGTAAAACAGTCAAAATGATCTTAAAAGTTATTTTCATCTCCAGTGTGTTCATTTAGAAGGATTAAAACGAGATGAAGAAGTGGTGCTAATAATAGAGTTCTCTCTCTGAACACTCCTCCCCCCCCCCCCCCCCCCCAAGAAAACATGATGTCTTCTCCAGTTCATTTGTCAGTGTCTCCCTGTGCTGCTCTCTGTTAACTCCTGTGTCTCTTCAGCAGGGAGGACAGACACAGACCCTGACTCTGCAACCAGCTCAACCTCAACAAGGCCAGCCCGACAACCAAAACCAAACAACTGTAGTGGCACAGAGCGGCCAGCAGGGGCAGCAGCAACAGCAGCAATTCCTACAGGTACCAGTAGAGGGCGGCAGAGTAATTTATTTAAATGGACATCCTAATAAACAAATACCAAGATACTCTTTCTTTTTTTGTCTGTAAGAGTCTCTATCATGCAGGTCATTATCAGGAGATTAAAATGTTTATGCATTTTAATGTTGGTGTGTAAGAAGATTGTTTTTTATTACCATAAAGAATAAAAAGAAAGACTTCATATTGTAATGATCTGTCACTGGTTTTTTTGTCAGGGCACTCGTCTCCTCCATAGTAACCAGTCTACCCAGCTGATTCTGCAGGCAGCTTTCCCACTCCAGCAACAGGGGACCTTCACCCAGGCGACCCATCAACAGCAACCACAGCAGCAGCAGCAGCAACAACAACAACAACAACAACAACAGCAACAGCAGCAGCAGCAGCAGCGGCAACAATCTCACCACCAGAGGCACCAGCAGCAGCTGAAACCACAGCCCCAGAAACAGCAGAAAGCCCCGTCGTCGCACAGGACTGACAGTGTCAGCAGCCAACCGCAGTAAAGCCTGGAGGAAGATTTCTGGAAGTAGAGACACGGGGGAACTGAAACTCTTTTAACAGATTGCTGCATATGTGTTTTTTTTTTGTTTTTTTTCTGGTCTTGTGGCTGGAAACAAACGTTCCCTTTTCCCCCCCGAAAAAATCGCTGCCCTCCCTTCCTTCATCTGAAAAGAAGTGAATCATAGGAAAGAGGAAAGCCTGTGAGTCTGTAAGGAACTCACCAAGGATTGTCACCATGGCAACAGGATGGATAAAAAACCCCCCTTTTTCCCTCACCAGAGGCGGGACTGTAAGGGAAGAACACACTTATTGCCACGGTAACGGCAGACTTTTTTTTTTTTTTTTTTTTTAGGTGTGTCAAAGAGGACTGAACTTGTACAGATTTACTGTATGATAAAAAAAAAACAACAACAACAAACGTGTAAATATCCAATATAGCCTAACAGGAAACAGAAATGTAGTATTTTATATGATTGCATGGAAAGAATAACTGTGTAAGCTTTTATTAGTCGCTTTTGAAAAATTGAATTTTTACTTTGTTCAAGTGTTTTCTGGTCAAAGACGGAGCAGTGACGTGCTCTCTCAGAAACCCCTCCCCCCCCCTCCCGCCCCGCCCTGCCCCCTCTCTTCTCTTAAAAAAAAAAAGAAGTCCAGAGTAAGGCTTTAAAGTTCTGTCGGTTTGTTTTAAAAAAAAAAAAAGGTTGGGCTTGGGTTTTTTTTTTTTTTTTGTGGAAGTTGTGTTTTTAAACAAAGAGGACAAAGAGGACTGTCTCTGAGACAGAAATGGCTCTTTTTAAACTTTGTAAGAAAACATTTTATTGTTTGGCAAGAAAAATCTACATTACAGTTTAACTGAACCATTCACGGGACGATCACTGGACGTGTAACGGGTTTAAGTGATTCCAAGTGCCAATAACATTGGCAGTTTTTTTGTTTTGTTTTTCTTATTATTTTGAGCAAACTATTCAAAGGCGTCGATATATTTTCCAACAAGATATTACCCCGTATAAAAGTCCATGCGTGTGTATATAGTAGGGATTATTTTTTAAAACAGTCAGAGAGCCCTATACGTAACAAACAGTATATCCTCAACCTCCTGAAACTTTAGCACTTGATGTGGTTGTGTACAGTAAATCACTGTCAAGACCTAGTTGTTTGTAATCTGTGGTGTGATTCTGTGAGCTAGTGTGTGTTTTTGGGAATACAATCTTTGCGTGCATGAGTGTCCGTGGTTGATGTGAGTGACTGTGTGTGTGTGTGTGCGTGCGTGCGTGCGTGCGTGTGTGTGTGTGCGTGCTTGTTGCCCCTTGTGTCTTATAATAAATGACTTAGTAAGGGTTTGAAGTTGCTGGATGGTACTTGTATTCTCAGGAATGTGGGAAAGTTATTCGCTTCTGCCTCAGTCTGGAACCAGACCAGGAAGGATTAAACGGTGATGCTGCAGAGACCGGAGGAAAACGTGACGCAAAGGGGTGGTGTGTTGATTTAATCGAATTTGACCCAGTTTCTAAAAAAGGAAAAAAAAAGAAAAGCTTTTTCTTGTTGTTTCCTTATCAAGAGAGTGTGGAGGGAGAAGTCTCCTCAGTAACAGTATAGCTGTTATGGAGAAATCACCACGATTTTGAAGACGTCATGTACCAGCATTTCTACTGCCTCGCTTATCTCTGCAGCATCGGCGTTTCATCCTCCTTACTATTCCTCCGCCTCAGAAACCCTCATGCAGTTCAGTCCCCCACCACCCCTCCATCTCTCAGTTCTCGTACAGCAGTTAAAACCGGGGCTGCGTCCGGGTCCGTTTGAAAATGGAAACGGGTTCAGCCCCTCTACTACAGATGAAAGCCATATCAAACAGAAAAGCCTTGGATTGGAGGAAGTGTCATGCTTGGCAAAGGAGCTTTTAGAATGTGTTTGTCCTGTCTCAGAGTATAGTAAAGACTGAGTGTGAGCGTGTGTGTGTGTAAGGGCGCATGTGTGTATGTGTGTGTGTGTGGATATAGCGTCTCCGACTTCTTGTATCACTCGGGGGTCATTATTGGTTTCCCCTGGCGATAGCCAATCAGTTCTTGCGTTGCAGTATAAAGAAATAATTGTAATATTCAAGAAACTTCCTCTCCAGTTGGGCTCAGTATTCTGCAGGCCCTGTGTGTGTGGGACAGCTCAACTTGAATACATGTTTGTGTGTGAGAGAAAGCGTTTGTATGCATGTTAACCGTCACTGTAACCCAGTATATTTTCATATGGAAACAAGAAGTGTGACTGGAAAAAAAAAAGAGAGAGTCCATGTCAGGCAATGCAGAGCGTTGGTCACCTGACTGGTTATAGAGAATATGGGCAGTGTTATTGTTTTACAATGACAGACTGCACACCTTATCACAAACCCTCAGAGAACAGTTCATAAAGTAGACCGGCTGTGTGTCCGACTAAGCAGTAAGGAATAGAAATATGTGTTTTAAAGTAGAGGGGCTTACTATTTGAGCGTGGCCTCCACCTCATCACATCGCATACTCAGATCCTCTTCACGAGTTTGTGTTGAAGGCATCACTCTGAAGGGGTTCATTATGAGATGTTTTAGTTTGAGTCACTGATACCCAGCCCAAAGAATGTAAAGGTGTTTTAAAGAGACTAATGGATGTTGTAACTGTTGATTCTTGGGGGGAAAAAAAAACCTTTTTAACAGGCTTTATGATGAAGGAAAACAAAGGGGTATGAAAACAAAATCATGTCAATAGTCCATTTATAAGAATCTGAAATACAATCACATTTCGCAGGCTCGGCATTGTAACAGAACTTCTGAATGTTTCACCATAACGAACTTTCTGTTTCTCGATCTTGCAACGATCCACTGTCAACAAAGGGTTGGAAAAAAAAAAAAAAAAGAGTTGAAAGGTGATGAAAGGTGTATAGGGTATTTGGAATTGGTCACGATAGACAGGACAGCGAGGCCCCCTTCTCCTTCCCCCCCCGCCCCTCCATAGAGATACACAGATCACCTTTCCACTACACAATTTGGGTTCTAAAGAGTTCTAGTCCTAGTATAATACTGTACACACACACAAAGCGAAGAACACCAGTATTCAGTGTAAAATGGTGCTATGCTTACCTGTACTGTATGTATGTATATCCCTTCTGCTCTTGAACTGTGCTCCTTTATCTACCCCCCCCCCCTCCCCCCAAAACGTCAAACGTAATAATAATCAATATTTTGAAGACAAATGTTTGCTATTATTATATTATAACCTCCGCCCTGCCCCTTCTCCCCTCTTGGTCAATTTGAAAATAAAAACAGTTGCAAATATTATACGTGACACATGGCTGCTGCATCTTGTTTTTTGTTGTTGTTGTTTATTGTTAGAATTTGATGAAGTGTGGCTCTAGAGATGGCGGTGCTCATCAACTCCTTTTGTCTGCGTTAATGCCTGTTAGTTAGTTTTTATATTTCTGCAATATTTCAAGCTTCATCGTCTTGTAGGTTCCTGAGGATCGTTGATGCCGCTCGCCTGCTGCTGTGGACATGCCGAAGTGCTGAGATCATTATCATGCATAAAAATACTACAATTCTACATTTCATTTAGCAGACGCTTTTATCCAAAGGGACGCTCATCAGAGAGTAAGAACGACACGAGAAATGATCTAGAAAAGAGGAAACGATGTCAGTAAGTGCAAACGATCAGCTTTGAGTCCGATTGGACACACAGGTGCTGACAGGAAGTGACCAGAGGCAAAGTCAAACATGAACAGCAGTTCTTGAGAGCTCTAATCAGTATAGAAACCATCTTCAAATCATCGTTATCAAACAAAATCATCATCATCATCATCATCATTAAGATCGTAGGTATTCATAAAGAGCTGGGTCTTTAGCTTTTTCTTAAAGGTGCAGAGGGACTCTGCAGATTGAATGGAGTTTGGAAGTTTATTCCATCAGGGGGGGCGACAGGAGAAGAGTCTAGTTATTACGTCTTAGGACCCTGTTGTGAAGGCTCTGTGCAGTGCCTGTCAGCACCTGTGTGTTCGATCGAACTCAAAGCTGTTTGTTTGCACTTACTGATGTTGTTTCCTCCTCTCTAGATTCTTGCTTGTGTTGTACTTACTCTCTGATGTACGTACTTTGGATAAAAGCGTCTGCTAAGTGAATTGAAGAATTGTAAAATCCCCTTAATGTGGCCCTAATACTCCCTCGTATACAGCTGCTATTGCTATAATTCTTATTGTATTTCATATTTCTACGTTTATCATTGGCATTATTTTAAGTCTCCTTTATCCTCTAGGTTTGTGTCTATATCATCTAATTCTTTGTCTTCCTCTCTACACCCCAGTCTCAGCCAATCCAGTCGCTGCAAAGTGCTGTCTTCCAATGACTCTCGATCTCCTCAAGGTTTCTTCCTGTTCAAAGACAGTTTCTCTCCGTCGTTCTCCAAGTGCTTACTCATGACGGATATGAATGTAATGTCTCATTATATAGATTGTGTTGTGATTTGGGGCGGTCTAGTCTACATAAAAGGAATTGATGAGCTGAAAAATGAGCGACAAAGGACACACTCCAGTCGGTTTTACCATCACAGGTACTTTCTTTATTATTACAACAAGTCAATCCAACAGTATCAAAACTTCATGATCCTCAAAACCAGCAAACACAAGCTCTCTGCTGGCTGCCCTCTAAGCATTAACCATGTCACAAACCAAATGATATTCAGTATTATGAAAAAATCTAAAGGCACATCTCTATTGTATTTACATTGCATACAGGTTCGACATAAATCAAGTAGAAAGATCAACACAATCCACCATAAACACCTGGCCGTCCTGGCTTTACGAAATAAACTAAAACAAAGCTAATCCTAAATAAAACAAACATCCACAATACACCAGTCGGTCTTTGTAAGTCACAGTATTCAAAGCTACTAGATACAGGTGTGAATCAGCACTTCCCCAACATATGGCTTTAGTTTTCATAAGGAGTAATCGTCTGCATGCCACCTTTTATCGGGCTCATTTTGACCAGACATCAGGAGTAGGGCCCGACCGATTCAGGATTTTTGGGGCCCGATACTGATATCGATATTGGGGAGGGGGAAAAAAATCTGATACCGATATATCGGCCGATATCTTTCTTAAATCTATTTTCAATCTGTAGAGAAAGATCAAAATGTAGATATACACATTTATTGCGTTGATCCCTAAAATGCAGATGCAACCCAAATACATTTGAGGAAAAGATAGACAAGATGGTCACTGAACTGGAAAGTAACTGAGCATGGACGTGCATCACCGCTTAATACTCAGGAGAGTGATCATGCTTGTTATAATCCATATAGCGCCCTCCACTGGTGACAGAGAACTGCTCGGGAATTAATCTAGTTATATCGGTGCATATCTGTGCATAGAATTAGCCGATACCAATAGTCACTGGATATGCTAATATCGGCTGATATTATCGGCTGGTCGATATCGGTCGGGCTCTAATCAGGAGTATTATGACTTTTCTATTTTCAAGGCCTTTTAAAAACCAGCTTTGAGGGTGCTGCTCCTCCTCGACATGTGTTTGTCTTGTGACTTGAATAAGGTGTAAAGGTGACAGTCTGATGTGTTGGGGAGATACACTGTTTTTGCTTTCATGCCAAGGGTTACATGAGAAGAGTGATACTGCTCTAGTGTCTGTAACATTGAATAGAAAGTACAGCCATCACCAGTTAGCTTAGCTTTTTACTATAAAACTGTTGTTTTACCAGGAACTGCCAAAATGTTCTGGACTTTTTCTCTGCATGATGCTGATTAGGGGTCTTCACAAGTGCTCAGAGTGAGAGACTTTGTTGCATGTTTTTGAAATTGGAGCCGTTCTCTGCCAATTCAGCACCATGGACAGGGCCAGCTGTCACTGAATTGACTACTCAAGGGAGACGCTTTTTCAGAGCAGTTAGGCCTCGTTTCATTTCCTTCATTTTTTTTGGACTTGTTTGGGTTTCAGATTTCCACATTGGCTTTTGATCCAATCGGCAATGTGGGGTTTTTTGGAATGGGCTGCAATGTTGTTTTTTGACTGACAGTGCCCCATATCAGTGGATGCACACTTTATCCAGTTAAAGATCCCATTTTATACACATGTTCACCTTTCATGTTGTCAGTCTGTGAAACCTTTAGAGCAGCTTTGCAGGATTTGCGGCTCAAAAAACTCCTGATCTATATTTTATATGAACGTGTAAAAAAACAAAATTTCAAACTCTGCCTGAAACGGTTCGTTTAAGCTGCTGTCTCTTTAAGGCCCACTCTCTTCTGATTGGCCAGCTCTCTGTAAACCTTCCCGCAGAGCAGACAGAACGCTGCAGGGCTGCCAGAGGAGGGCTGCTATCCAGTGCTGGAAGAGGACAAATTTTGTAAGAGGTTTCAACAGCTCCACCTGCAGAGGCTTGACGCCGTTTCATGACACTCTTGGTTTCATATCGAGAAACTATCGCATGATTTGCAGAACAAGCTGTTTAGCGCCCTCTGCAGACTTAACCTGGGATTACTCCAACATACATTTAACCTCATGAGCTCCAACTTTTCCCACCTTAAGTATGTACTCTATGTGAATTTTTAAATGGGGACCAGTTGGGTTCAAATCAGGTCACCAGTCAAGCAGCATTTGAAAGATTGACAGATACAACCTAACTGTTTCCACTCTTTATGCTTAGCTAGGCTGAAAGCTAATGGCTCTGGCTCCATACTTAATGCACAGACTGTGTAGGTGGTCTCCAGCTTCTCATTTAAATCTAGACATAAAATTCACATAAGTGTTTTTCCCAACCAAGAAAACCTTTCAAAGGAAAACAAATCTGACAAATAAACAAACAACAATAAAAAAAACAGTTGCAGTGCACTCATCACAACACCAACTCTCTTTATCTAATCCTTATCCCAAGGTCAGGTTCTCGTCCTTGTATTCTGTGTTTTCCCCAAAGCATTTGAAGATGTAATCTAAGGCTGAATGTGAGCCAGAACTCCTCGCGCTGCTGCTGATGGGTGCAGTTAGATCTGATGTTAGTGCCGGAGTCTGCTGTATATAGACGTGCACCTGAAATGCCAACCACAGAGATCAATACGCCATCGGGGAGATTAGATAGAGGCCAATACTGAGAGCCCAGTGCAGGGTCCTTTATTTACAGTATCTGTGTGCATCTTGTGTGTGTGTGTGTGTGTTTGTGCATCTGAAGGTTAGTTAGACTGAATGTGTTGTTAGTTTGATTCCAGGGTGGGCCTGGCTCTTGAACTTTGCGCGGTGCGAGGAGTGAATGATCAGGGAGGTAGGGGAAGTTGTGTTTCATTGTAGTGTTTATGTTTGTATACGTGTGTGTTTGTGTGTGTGTGTGTGTGTGTGTGTGTGTGTGTGTGTGTTTGTGTGTGTGTGTGTGTGTGTGGATCAGACATAGTCTTGGAAGACGTCAACAGTGTTCTGCAGTAAAGGCTGGGTGGGTGCTGTCGTGCTGCAGACTGAGCTCAGCCTCCGTGATGGCGCCCTCTGCTGCTCTGCTTGACCAGTGTTGTTGCTCAGTCTCAGGTACACCTGAGGACAACAAAACTTTAGGTTATTTAGATAACCCCAGTTCTCCGAGTAGTATGAGTGAGGCTTATGATATGAAAGTGAGCATTTTGGGAAACTTTGCATAATTAAGTCTTTAGCAGAGAAGTTTGTGAGCAAATAAATGTTCCCAAATGTCTCTAAAAGGGTTGAACATCTTCTGTCTTTGGCCTTTGTATTTATGAAAGCGGTGACTATGCAAGGTTATGAAACTGAGTAAGTATGACACACAGTCCGGTCAAGACCACCACAGACTGACGGCCTAAGTGAGTGACACACCCAATGAACACAAGATGATGATTTCTTTTTGGGGGTTGTGTATGGTCTTGGTCTTGTCTCAGTCTTGCCCTGCCTTGGTCTTGGTCTTGGTCTTGACTCTGCCTCGATCCCTAAATGTCTTGGTCTTGTCTCGGTCTCGGAGCACTCTGGTCTTGACTACAACACTAGCCTGGGATAAATCTAAGGGTCGCAAGATGAATACAAGTGACTTAATTATAATAAAATACAACAATCACATTTGAACTGTTCCTGTCTCCTGTTTAAAATTCAGTGAATCACAAGAAGACACGGCTTTGAATGAACAGATGATCTGTTGGTCTTTATGGATTGACAGGGTCTTTTGTTAGAGCCTTCCTCTCTTATAAATACCCTTTGTCTTATGAACCGGATGCTCCAAGTCTTTCTAACATGCTCCGCGTTACGATTCTTTAGTCTTGTAAATATTAAACGTGATGTGAGACATCATAGGGGCCTAAAACTCCTATCATAGAATAACTCTTCTCTGGATTCATTTGTTTTCATTCTAATCTGCACCTTAACTTTTATTATCTAATGAAGAGAAAAATGTCAAAAAACAATCTCTAGAAAAAAAATGGTCAAAGACGTCCATCATTTCATTGTTCATACTTACATTTTTAGTATTTTCCGACAGCAGCAGCTCCGTCCTCTCCACCAGTTTCCTGAAGGACGGCCTCTTCAGAGGATCGTGGTTCCAGCAGGACAACATCATATCGTACCTGCAGAGGTCAGATTTAGTTTCAACATGGGGGAATGTGAAGGCTTACCACGGAGTATGGATACACAGCCAGTAAACAAAATAATGGAAGAAGTGTGTGTGAATATCTCCGTTATTTTGACAGCATCTGTTTGTGTATTGAGACATTGAAGTAATTAATATTCTCAAATGGTAAATGGATTTGATTTTTTCAATTATATTGCAGCCGGGAGAATTAGGGCTGTATAGATAAAGCTTTTAAATCAATTCATGGAGTCTGCAGATATTGTGACGCTGACAAAGGATCGTCGAATGTTGCAGCCCTCATTAGGAAAACAAATTAAGAACACACACTTACATTTCCACAGGAGCAAAGTCAGGCCTGTTCATCCTGTGGCCCTCCTGAATCATCCTGTAAAATGCAGAGCACACCTGCATCCCCGGGTACGGACTATTACCTGCAACACACACGTACAGTTTTCACACTTTATACCCCATTGTGTCTTTATAATTATAAACTCAGATGGTGATTTCTGGAGATGCGTTTCTTATCTCACAGTATATTTCAGTCCACAAAGTTGTGTTGTTGCTTAGCATAATCAGAGCCGCTTATACAGGCCCCGGGTTTTAAACGGATGATATTAAAAGCTTAGTGATTATGAAACAACTGGAAACGTTACCCAGGGAGAAGATTTCCCAGAGCAGGATGCCGTAGGACCAAACGTCGCTCTCGTAGGTGTAGATGCAGTCGAAAATACTCTCAGGAGACATCCACTTGACGGGCAGACGAGCCTGCAGGAGGGGAGAGCAGCGATCACAACAGCAGTATGGACCGTGTTCCTTTTAGTTTCATTACTTAAAATAAAACAAATCCCTTAAAAAGATTGAGTTTTTCCATTATAGAGCATTCACAAGAAACCCTTTTTGACAGCTGAGACAGTGAGCAGGAACATTTAGTTCTTTCCTTCCGTCTGTGTAAATGAGAAGTTACAGTAAATCACTCCAGAGGACTAAATTATGAGGATTTATTTTACTTTCTTTTCTTAAAGGCAGGGTTGGTAATTGTCGAAAACTGGCATGATTTTGAAAGTAGCATTCCCTTCAGTGCTTCGTCTGCACCCACCACCTCCCCTCTCTGCTCCCTCAAAAGCCACGCCTCCTCACTTACATGCACGAGTGCCAATACTCCAGAAGCGGAGCTCAGCTCATCGCTTGCATTGTGTAGAAACTACGTCGTCTCATTCAGCGGCATGTAAACTCTAAACTTTATCATAATACATGTAAAAAAAAAAACTATTAGACTATTTTACTACTCACAACAGCCAACGACAAACTCAGAATAAACTCTGTCATCGGTGACGCGCTTTGAGTGTGGGCTAATGCACGCAAGAGGTAGAGTTTTTACAGGCTTACAAACTGATACAGATGACGGATTTTCTTTGTTCCTTTTTCAGAGAACATGAGTTATTAATTTCTGTCAGGACCTAAAGACAATTACAACCAAAATCTTAAAAAGTATAGCTGGAGGAAAATTACCAACCCAGCCTTTAAATTAATGTCAACATGTTTTATTTTTACCTTTCTGTTTAAGATTGGAAAAAGGACACAATTAGATAACGTCAGTCTGATTTTTTCAGACTTTTTTTTTCACTATTTTCATTTTTTCCCCATGTTTGATAAATATAATAATAATTTATTTATCTGCATCCCTACAGCTTTAACATCTAATTACTGTGTACATTAAACCATTCAGGTTCATTAAGAAGATTTATTAAAGAAAGAGAATAAATAAAGGGAAAACAGGATCAAGAATGAGTGACTCACATTGCCTCGGAGCACATAGCTGGCGTCCGTGGTGATATCTCGTGCCAACCCAAAGTCACAGATCTTAGCCACCCTGCCGTGAGTCAGCAGGATGTTTCTGGCTGCAAGATCCCTGTGGATACACTGCACATACACACACACGCACACACACACACACACACACACACACACACACACATACACACACACGCACACACACACACACACACACACACACACAGAAATAAGCCCTGACATCGTATCCAGTTTCTCCAGCGTGCGTCGGACTCACCGCATACACATTCAAACGATGTGAGGCGAGTGTTGTTACAAACCAAACACAAAAAGGCCAATTAGAGATGATTTACACAATACATCAAAGGAGTATCACTTCATATTTAGCAAGGGAAATTAGAGAAATTCCATTTGACTTATACGAATATACGAAAGAAGATGAGTAACAAACGTTTTAGTCGTGTTTCAGGGCAGTAACAGTCTAGACATTAATGCATTAAAGTGGCCTAATCGAATTAAAGCGACCAAAGTGCAGAAGAAGAGGCTGAGCCAAGAAAACAGGGAGTGTAAATTAAAATTTTAAACTACAAATATCAGAGCTTAAGAGCCCTAATATACGTCTGGAGCAAAGTTTCTTGTCTTGGCTGACAGCTGAGGTGTCTCTCTCCTGTTTTCTACCTGAGCAGTTATCTTTGAAATGAACTTGCACCCCTGTTTGAGCCATGGCGTGAGTTTGTCGTAAAATGGGGTGTGGTCAGGCTCAAAGGTGGCGCGTTTCTGTCTTGAGGAAGCAGAAATCAACTGCACTTTAGACAAATTAAAACCAGGTCTAAAGTCTGAAATCTGTGACGCAGCGTGTTCCTGCTTTTTAGAGCTTGTGTTAAAAAGATCGGCATAATTAAGTTCATAACTGACGTCCACTGAGCTTTTTCCACACACATACAGGATGCACAACAGCGCAGCTACTCCACAGTTTAATATCAGTGCATTTGCTGATGCATTCAAATTACATTTTTAATGGGACAAAGGGCTCAGAGATGGCGACCAACACTAAACTCTACTCTACTCCATGCATGCTCACATCAGCTCCGCGTGAGTAAACGCAGCAGGATATTACACGGAGAATTCACCTCGAGCCAATAGGAGGGGGAGTGACGTTTATACACTGTGATTGCTGCACGGTGCATAGAGTGTCTGCACGCAACCACTACGATCTCTGTGCACGTCAACACGCCTGACAGGCATAGTCTCCCGCTGTGAGGAGCTAGATATTTTCAGGAGTGCATACTATATGTGAAAACGGCTTTATTGAGTGTTGTTACTCACTCTAACACCTCCCCTTCTGCAGTCTATCAATCAATCAATCAATCAAAGAGGCATTGGTATTCATTTCACTCGCTTTCCTAACCAGCTAAAAAAAACACAAGAAAGCTGAATTTATTGGTGTCACATTAAAGGATCGAAATGTAAATGCAGCGTCAACCTGTTAAGTTCTGATCTTAGAGGAACTATTAGCAGACAGCAACCCATGCACATGTTGGCCCTGAGCCATGCTATGATTTATAAACTAGCAGCAGCTCCATTAAATCTCTGCTGTAACTACTCTATAAATAAAGCACACAGCCTGTGAACGCCTTACGTTCTTGGAAGTGATGTACTCCATCCCTTTGGCCACCTGGTAGGAGAAGCTGAGGAGGTCTTCGGCGTCCAGAGAGAGCTCGTCTTTGTCATCTAGGTAAAGATCAAAAAGTCACTCCAGCATGGAAGGCTGTTAGTGGGTTGCTAAAATTGAAGATAAGGAATGTACAGTTAGACTTTCTACCTGACTGGGAGCACCTTTCTTTCTCAGAGGGACGCATGGTCATATATCCTGTGCCAGTCATATCTCTGCTGCATGGTCACACACACCCACACAAAAAAAAAAACCACACAAAACCATCAAATGCTGTCAACCATTTTCGCATTGGCAATCGGTATTTGATCAAACACACATTCAGACGTACCTCGGAGGCTCAGCTTGGTTCGAGACGTTGCGATAGTAACCATCGCCAACCTGGGAGTTAAGGAAGGACTCTCTCTTTCTGCGCAGGAAGTTGAGGAGGTCTCCATAGCAACAGTACTCGGTGATCACCAAAATTGGGCCTGGCAGGATGCAGACATGTAAAAGAAAACCATCCTTTTCAGTGGTTTTTCAAAGCACATGACAGCAAATTACAATGAGAGAGAAACAGAGACACAAAGCTCTAACAATGGAGGCCAGGGAAGATTGTGTATGTCATTTGTTTTGTATTTTAACATACTGGGGGAAAAAAAAAAAAACTCAATTGGGACATTTTCATGCCGAACACCAACAAGAAAAATCTTTAGTCCTGAGAGCCTTTTCCTTAATTACCGACTCATGCATACTTGTGTGGAAACTTAATTCAAATGCTGCATTATAATCAATACTGAGGGCTAGACAGGTAGAGAATATTGATCCAATGCACAGAAGATTTGTGACCAGTCAAACTGCATCACGTACTCACTGTCCAATATCTGATTTTGATTTTTGAGTAAGTCAGCACATCAACCCGTGTGCAGGATCTCTACATACAATCACTGTAACACACGAGTCAGTCAATGAATATGTAATAAACATGTGCCGGGTGCAAGAGGCTTACAGTGTCCAGACCTAATCAAACCTCGTCTTCATGTGTAATGAATTCAGTTTGGTCTCACCTCCGACGGTGCAGGCCCCCAGCAGGTTAACGATGTTGACGTGGTTTCCGAGGTAACTGAGCACCTTCAGCTCTGACATCAGCGCTTCCTTCTCCGTAGCATGAGCGTTGGCTAGGATGACATCATCAGGACATTTATAAACTCTTACACAGTCTCATATATTGCCTAGACAAGCAGAGACGGACTGTGTCTGAAATCACTCCCTGATATACAGAGCACTATAACAGTTATTTGTCCACTTAGATAAATAATGATTTGTCCATATGAGTGCTCTAAAGACAATAATTCAACCAATTTATCCAAAATAAACATGACATGATACAAGCTCTGCAAATCACTTGCAACTCGACTCAAATATTCTTCCATGCTGAGTTTAAGTGAGACAGCAAGAGGACACAGCTAAGTGGTCTTAAGAGAATTCATTAAACTGGAACTGTAAAAGTGAGGGAATGAATCCCTAAACCCCCAGTGGAGCGTTTACCCTTGAAAAACAAAGGCAATGACACATTTATTTAGCTTTATAGGATAAAAAAAAACTGCTACAGGAAGTGAGAGTGAGATGATAAACAGGGCAACACACACACTTACGTTTGAGCATCTTAACAGCGACGGTCGTTACAGTATCTGCAGAGCAGAGTCCGTATGCTGTGGCCCTCACTACCTTTCCGAAAGCCCCAGAGCCCAGGACTTTACCTTTAGGGACACACACACACACATCACTTGAAAAGTTAAATTAACAAACTAACTAAATGACATCCGATCATTACTGTATGTGAATCCAGTACCATGTATTTTTAAAAGGATACAATATCCATCTTTAAATGATTGAAGGCATCCAAAGTACCCAAGCTATTTCCCTTAGGGATTAATAAAGAAGAAAAAAAATCAAATAAAAATAGAAGTTAAACAACACCTTCCACTGGTGAAAGAAAAAAGGAGCAAACCGTTTCCAGTGAATAATTTAGACGGGAGTTTACAATTTTTGGTATTTCTTAACAAGAAATGACCCAATATTGAGAGCCTAGGAATTCTATATTTTTTGCCATGGTATCAAAACCAGGGGCGGGGCCAGGGGTAGGCCAGGGCCACTCTAGAAGTTTAATTGGCCATCCCAGTGCCCCTACTAAAATCCTGAACTATGATTGGCTATTGTGCCTTGTCAGAGGTGGGACTTGTGTTTAAATCAAGCATTTGGGATGTGTTCAACAAGCTGCTTGTAGCTTAAAAATGGTTTATACTTAATTTAATGAAACATTCTAGTTTCATAGTTTGCACGTACAACATCAAGGCCTAACATCATAGAAGCAAAAGAAAAGAAAATAGTTTGAAGGGACTATAAATGAAACCCAACATGTTTGCATGTTTACAGACTGGATTTCTCTTACACAGAATAAACCTAAAACAAACACGTTAAAGCTCTCATACCAAAGCGAAGCTTCTGTCGAGGGAACTCCCATTTGGAGTCATACGGCAGCTGGGTGGGGTCAATATATATGTAGTTGTTGCCATGGATACTGTCAATCACCTTCCACTGGATTTGGAACTTTGGTTTCTGTTCAGGTTTGGAGGAATTCATACAGAGAGATGTTAGATCATCTTACCTTATATTGTTTATGTGTGAGTACATAATTGTGTATCAAACGTGTGTTCTCATCACTCCTCCACAACATTTTAGATCACTCGATGCACTTAAGTTGTCAGTCTAGACTTTCCCCTGATGATCCCACTGCGAGGCTGACTCATCTGAGTGCAACAAAGGCTGCACACCGTGGGGGCACGATAATGGCCTGATGCACGATCGGAGTGTCAAAAAAGCCTTTAACTGCAGCATGTGTGCACTCTGAATGGATGATTGATTATTTCAAATTCATTAGGACACATTCATATGGATTAAAAAAGGCTTACTGACACTTTTCTATGATGAATCTCCTTACAACAAAACTAGTCTGATCTCAAAACGATGTTTCTAACTTTAACCAAAATCAAGATGGAGGCATGAGTCAGTAAATAAGAGTGGGTCTTTTGCCAAAAACGAATGCTTATTTTTCTGTAAGATTACATATCAAATGGATGTGAATGAACGTAAAGTGTTCTATGAAGTAATTTATGGCTTCGATGGCCATTGATTTATGGGCTTTATGAGAGATTTATGATCATACTTTTACTCTGATTAAATTATGTTTCTCCTTTGAAGTAATGATTTTGCAATATCTTTACAACATTACCTTCATGTATTTATAGAGCAGCACCACCAGAATGAGGCTGAGACCGATGCCAGTGGCCACCAAGCAGTTGAGAAGAGGAGTGAAAAGCTTGTGAGGGACGAGGCGCTCTGAGAAGAAACACACGAGTGATCAGAAAATATGTTGAACATTTGTAATAAGTAAAACAACATTTTATTGGTAGAAAAACACACACATGCTCACACACTATCACACCCTCTTCCTTTACACACATTCTGGTACAGTGCTGAACTGGTTTGCATCTTAAGGTTGGAGACTACTTAATGTCTATCGGTAACTTTACATCTGAACACACAAAAATTACATGTGGAGTTCCCCAAGGCTCCAACCTGGGACCTCTTCTGTTTAACAGCTACATTATCCCAAGAGGGTGGCGCACAAATTGAGAGTATAAAGGACGCTACATGCTACTTTAAAGCATAAAATGCTATAAAATTGTCCTTAAAGGGTGGTGATCTCTGTATTCCAAGCTAACAAGCTAATCTTTTGAAAGAATCCCAACTGTGAATGACAGGGGCAATTTTCAAGTCTTTTACTGTTGAAACCTCGCTTGGTTTTTGATTTTGGCATTTTTGCCCAACAATAAAATCTGGAGGATTCAGTGATGACGAGAGAAGAGCCCAGAGAGACTCTGGTCATGGAAGAGATCTGGCGATTGGCCAACTTTAGGATCTGCCACAGAGGACATCTGGCTCGCTCAAATCTTTGAAAACCAGATAAGAAACCATCAGTAACACTACACGGGTAGTAGGTTTCAAAATAGCTAATTGAACTCCTTCGATCCCAAGTCCAACATTAAAGGACTAGATTTTATTTTTAAGGGATTTTTCTATTTGATTTGTTACTTTGAAATTGGTCTAGTTTATTTCTATTTCCTTTCATATTTTGAGAAACACATTGCAACATTGTTTAATTGTTTAATTGTAGTTTAATTGCTGCAAAAATAATACAGCTGCAAACTGTTGACCTCAGTTATACTTGCACTAACACTGGACCTAGGTAGATGTCAGGGCATCTGTTATTCCCACTGGCTGAGTATCAGAAGCACTACTAATAATACGCAGCACCTGGAAAAGCTCTCTAACGTCTTTAAAGGTCTCAATAAAAAAATCTATCCGACCCACTTATCTTCAACAAACTCCCTTTGCTGTTTTTAGTTGATCTTCTCTTTGATTAATTAAAGTTTTAATGATTCTTAAGCGTCCTTTCTGGCATTTCTTTTCCCTTTTCCCTGGGGCTTGTAAGTCTTGTGTGAAGCAATTGCATTGTTGATAAAAATGTGCTTTATAAATAAACTTGCTTTATCTTGCCTCTAGTAGACAGCTGCAGCACTATTGTTTGTGTTGAAGAGGATTAGTTGAGCTACACCATATAATCCCAGCCTGCACAGTCAGCATTCACTAATCTCATTCAATCTGCACCCAGATATCACGCACCTGGCCTTTGCAGAAACAGAGTCTATGTTTGTGTGTGGGTGTGTGTGTGTGTAAGTGTACCATAAGTGTGTACTAATATATCATCTTTGTACATATGAGACAACATTTGTCATACCACTGATGGAGAACAGGGTGTAGGCCTCTTCCCCTTCCGTCCTCGCCACACACTCCAGGGTGTGGTAGTGTGCGTGCTCCTTGCTCACGTTCAGTCGGCTCTCCACCTCGCTCCTACCAAAGGCGGACTCTGTCACAGTGATCACCTCCGTAGTCTCCCAGTGGGTGGCATTGGGCAGATGTGAGCACCTGTTGAAGGGTTACAAAGCAGCCAGCAGTCACATTATCCTCTGTAACTTCTACAACGAGAGCAATCCCTAGTGTTTACAATTCAATGTAATGATTAAGAAATCACAGGAGAGACTTTTTTGACTGGTACAACATGTTTATGATAAAACACATTTTACAAAACTTTTGCTTACTTAGATATCGTCTCATATATTTTTCTGTGTTTCCTCAAATTGGAATAATTCGGTTTTTTCATCTCTGCATTTCTGCACTTCAGCCAACTTCAGTTTTCTTCCAACGTCATTTTATCTGACAGATAATCTTTCTCACTACATTCCTTAAGTACTTAAGATTCTGTTGTTTAAATTCTGTCACTCTGTCTCTAGAATTCCTCAGAAGTTTTTCCGATTGCTTTTCTTAAATATTTTACGTAGATCTACAGATCTTTAATCATTAAGTTGCTGTGAGAGAGAGAGAGAGAGAGAGAGAGCAGTGAAGCGCCATTCAAATTCACATGTCAGCTGATTCCCAAATCCTCAGAGATTTGACAGAGAAATGTCGCCAGTCTATTTGTACAAATTAGACAGTGTGCAGGACTAAATTCAAAACAAGACACAACCCAATATTGGGTGCCTAGAACTTCTATTTTTTGTTGTCGTGGTTTTGAAACAGATTTCTTTATTTGTTTTATTTTTACTAGTATGGTATCTAAATTTAAAATTCTGGTATCGTAACAAACCGATACTAGAAAAAAATCTACCCGAACTCCCCTAGATCCTAAGACGTTTGTGTAAATAAACTAAAGCTACTATTACCAGAATGAAAATTAAATATCCCATTACTTTGAGATAATAAAAATGCTTTATGACATCATTGTCAACCACAGCCCTTCCCTTTGTTGATTTAATAATCAGTTATTATTTTTGATAAATAACTTGTTCTCATCATAAAAGCCAGACGCCTTTTCAACCAAACTCATAAAAGGCTTATTATTCCTTGACCAAGAGTCAAAACTGCCAGCTGGCTTATTAGTCTGAATGCTAATGAGACTATAAGATGATATAATCCTTTTAACAAACTTTTGTTTCAGCTCCCACGAGCATCTCCCGCTCTCCGAGGAACTGCCAGACGAAACAACAGAGGATGAGTCATGTCTGAGATTATTGTGAGAAGAACACGCTGCTGTTCAGTAACAGCTTTTTAATATGCGCCAAAGAATCCCAAGTTTGTGATAATTAGTTTAACATGTCATTTGTGAAAATAGACGGTTTACCAGTCTTCCAATAAATGAAGGAAGCGAAGAAAGAGTGCAGGTGGCGGAAATGGAAATCATCTTTTTACTAGTCTTTTCAATCACATTAAGGAAACCAATTAATTAAACACTCTGACTGGCAGTTTCCAAAGGATTAGTGTGCAGCACGTTCCTTCAGCACACCAGAGCTGATCGTGCCCTTTTTAGTCAATGCTCATGTTTCCATCGCAAGCACAGCGGTCCGCCAGCGCCACCGCTCCAAGCACGCGTCAAGCAGAACAGAGCAAATCAACCCGAATAGGACGTCAGACAAGGGAATGCATAGAGCATCTGCTCAATTTCAAAATAAAACGCAATCTCCTGATGGTATGTCCCGTCAATTTTTAACCATTACGTCAAAACAGGCACCTAATGATCAAAAAAATCTACCTCTGAAAGACAAATTAACCTGTTGTCTTTATTCCCTGTGTGATTTTGTAGTTCTCCTGTGATCTTGTGAACCTCATGGCGGTGCTTACACTTCAGAAATGGAGCCCTATCCATTGGACAGGGCAAAAGCAAAGCAGGGAAGGAATGCTGTGCACACGGCTCCTGTGGAAACCACCAGTAAAAGTATTGTGATTTATATGTTAGGGATACCTTGTGTGGGGCAGCTCACAGAAGAACCAACTGATTTTAGGGACGGGGTATCCTGCAGCAATGCACCGCACCTGTCCATCAACAGGACCTTCCTGGGCAACGATAACTGGCTTACCTTTTGGAAAAAAGTGAGAAGATTCATAGAAAATAGAGATACATAATGAACACTTGAAATGCATAGATACTCAAGTTTGTTTGTATGACCTTGAGTAATGTGAGACAGCTGTGAGAGCTACTTACTGTTGACATAAACGTGGAATGAATGTTCCACGGACGCGTCCTTGTGATTGGCTAAGAACTTGTAGATCCCGCCCTCCGAGCCGAGGACCCTCACGAGTCTGAGCTCGCTGATGTATCTGATAAAACAAACATGCAAATCCTCTGTGTGCACATGTACTGTATGTGTACCTGCAGGTGAAGTATTTTGAACTCCCTGTACCTGTATTTGCGGCGGTGGATGGTGATGACATGCTCTGTAGTGTTGAGCAGCTTCTTGTCGTTGTACGACCAGGACAGAGAACTCGGAGCTGGATAGGCATCGAACTCTACTCTGAGGCTCAGGCTCTCGCCCTCTTTGACGTCAGCCTGGACCGGACTCTGGGATCCTAACATGGTGATGAAGCCCAGCTCTGGAGGACATCAGAAAGACACTGTCATGATTTGTTCCTTATTTGTATTTTATTTATTTCACATGTTGCTGAGTTATGCTATAAGTTGAATTTTTAGAGTTTCCTGTATTCCTTCTGTGTTTTTTAAATGTTGTATTCCCATTTTTTTTGATAATTTACTGTATTTCCTGTTTTATTTTGTAGTTTTTGCCCCTGGTTTTTCATGTCTAGTTTTGCTTCCTGCCTTTGTGTGTTTTCACATTTATGTGATTTAGTGCCCCACCCTGATTGTCGTCACCTGTGTCATTAATCTCACCTGCGTCTGTTGATTACCTAGTGTGTATTTAATCACTGTGTTCCTTCCCGTCTGTGTCAGTTCATTACGTCTTACCGTGCCCTCTTCACCTGTCTTTCTGGATTTTTCCTTGACCTTGTGGTTTTGTTTTCCTCCTATTTTTAAAGGATTTTTTCAGTATGAATGGACATTGTTGTATGAAAGTGAGTGTTTCATTTGAAGTTTTGATATTTTATTTAAAAAAAAATTGTTTGTGTAACGGGTTACACAAAGAGGCGTTCTTTAACTAAGATGGCTGGACAAAGCCTTAAATTGCAGTTTGAGATATCGGGTAGCACAAAGTTGGTATTGCGCTTTCTCTGTTAACTATGGCGGCTTTCTACTTCAGACTGTGTGCGCTTGCACATTATATGGAGCAACAATCACCATCTGTCTGCTTCAGTCAGATTAATATGAGAAGTGATGATGAATTCCTGTAAAATAATGTGGTAAAAAACATCACTGATGCTGCACAGAAGAAGAGGGACGTTGTGTAAAATACATTCTTTATTCACTTTAATTATTTCTAATGAGATGACTACACACTGTACAACTTAAAAAAATAAAGACTTAAACTACGATGCATGATTTAATTAGGTCAGATAGCCGATCACTTTTATTAACTATGTTTTTGTTGTAAATCTAGTAGTATTAAACTGACTTTGCAGAATATTAGGAGCAAAGATTAAAATAGATTCTTGAGATGATGCGCCCTCATCGCGGTTTTCCTGAGTAATTTCTGCTGATATTAATAGTGTAAATTTAATATGAAACTAAAGTGTAAAAAGGAGAGGCAAGAGATTGTGGATATATAAATATTTACATCACTCAGCAAGTGTCAGACAAAGAAAATGCAGGTGTTTTATTAATGACTGTCAATGTACTGTAAACTAGTGTTGTAGTGAAGACCACACTAACCGAGACCAAGACATACCCGAGTACCAGAGTGCTCTGAGACAGAGACATTTAGGGATCGAGACCAAGTCAAGACCAAGACCAAGGCAGGACGAGACAGAGAAAAGATCAAGACCATAAGTATCACAGAAAATCCATCAACAAAAACTAAATAAAATTAATTTAAATTATTTATTCTTTTACCAAGAGGTGTTTTCCTTCTAATCACAGAAATTATGTGAAAAAATTGCCAATCAGTGGTGGTCATGACCGGTCTTGATTTAAAATCCGGAGTCCACCCTGTGTGAGACCGAGTAAAATAAATTTCAATTCTGAGACGAGACCTTCAAAAAGTGGTCTCCTGAGTTCGAGTACTACTATTATAAACTAAGAAACCTAACTGGCTTTGCCTTTCATGTGACGTTACAACCAAAGATCACTTCTCAACACTGGTCAGTCAACTTCATGTCTGACAAAGCGTTCAGTCAACCAGTTTGTTTTCAATCTTAATGTTTGACTTGTTTGAACAGAAAAAAATCCCCTGTACACGCCAATGACCCATTAAAACCGGTCATAAACGCTCACCGCAGACTTCCAGCTGCAGTTCCGTGGAGCTGGAGCCTCTCTCGTTGTGGGCATGGCAGCGGTAAGTTCCAGAGTCTGATTGGTTGACGGCTGGGATGAAGAGTGAGGTGGCACGTTGATAACCACGGGAACCAGGCAGCATGTGTGAGGCGTTTGATACATTAGGATGCTGCGGGGAAAAGAAGCAAAGGTGATCAGATATTTATTTAATCCAATTTCTTAGTGTTTTTATATTTTCTTCTTGTTTAAATGTATTTTGGTTGCACATATTTCTTGACGTTTATATTTCTGTTTGTATTTCATAATCTTGTTCATAATTCTCATTGTCATTCATATTTCAAAGTGGAGCTTTATATTTCTCATTGTTTATATTTCATATTCATATATTGTAGTTAGAAGTATTGTTTTATTCCTGTGTCTGTTATATTTTTATTTGTGTGTAATGCTAACCTCCCCTCCCCCAACTATATTCAATCAATATTTATTATAAGTACACCGTTCAGTAGATTTTTCTGTGAACTATTATTGTTGTTGTTGTTGTTGTTGTAGAGTTTCCATTCAATCCAATCACAGTTATGCTATTTTTTCCATTTTATAAAATTAAGCTCATCATCATTCTGCCCCCCTTTTAAATATGATTCTTTCTCTGCCTTTAGTTGACATCACAACATCAACCAACCCATAGAATCCAAGCTCAAAATCTTTCTGTGACGTCACATTTCCATGTTATCCATTGTAATAAATAATTGTCCTAATTCACTTATCTCTCCTGATTGAACACTAATAAAACCTCACAACATAGCATCATATAAAGCAAAGGCGTTATTGTGTATTTGATTGCATAATTTTAACTCTTCTTCACATCTTTAAACCACTAAATCTTTTTTTTTTAATGATAACTTCTCTGTTAACTGTTGTAGATGAAGCCCTAATAAATTTTAATATTTGGCTGTTATTTGTATTTTTGATGGTACTTTTGTTTTCTAATATTGTCTGATTGCAATCCTGGCTCTTTTCCAAACAGCCAGGATTGCAATTAGTCTTACATGTTGGCAAACAGTTCCGGCAGAAATACATGCATCAAGCTCACCGCTGCCGAAGGGAAATCCCACTTGAGGCTGAACTCCAGGTTTATGTTTGTGGAGCTGCAGGTAATCCCAAACTGCTCTCCTTTCTTCAGGATGACGCTGTCTTTCTGGGACAGAGTCACCAGCGGAGTCACCTCTGGCACTGGATCAGGAGGCAACATTATCAGACGTGATCAATGTGGTCATCTTACTTACATAAGCTCACTGACAAAAGCCTTGTTCTATTTACTCCCAAAGCATTTCCTCTTGAACTGGAGTCACAAGGACTTTTAGGTCACTTAGTTCATGATCTTTGCACCGTTTGCTCTGAGTAGCATGACATTAATGAGTCTGAAATTATTCTATTGTATGAGAAGGCCTTCAACAGTAAATCATCCATCAGTCCGAATTAGTGAAACGAGGATGTTTTTGCCGAAACAATTATTTAAAATATTTTTAAAATATTAGACATCTGAGTCGATAAATAAAATGACTTTTGACGCAATTGACTCCTCTTATTGATTCACAGCAGTTCATTAAAGGACAAAAACACAGTAATGCACGTCTATACTCACATGGCAAATCGCCAAGGTGCAGTATTTGCATATGCGACACTTGCAGACACATAAACCCGGATGAATAACTTCCAACATGAACAGCCTGCTGACGTCAATTCAGCGGTTGTGTTTGACCAAGACTGTGGTAATTCTATTTACCCTTAAGCGCTGCCTTCATGCACCGTTACAAAAGCTTTGTTCAGCTATGGGACTCTAATCCCCCGGCCCTCCTTCACGTCTCTTTTTCCTCACTCCCTCTCTCCATCAGTGAGAAGGACATTACAACCCCCAGCCTGTCTTGGCTCGTCTCTGTTTAGTCTCCTTTCCACTGCAGACCCAGACTGAAAAATGCTGATGCATCGCAGGGACAAACAGAAATAAGATCAGTTTCCACTGACGCAAAGTCAAAATGCTTGAAGGGCACATTTACTATTTATATAGATGAGAAGAAAACTTTTGGGCTTAACTGCTTTTCCCAGAACACATCTACAGGATGGATAGTTCAAGGAGGATTGTTCATTGCAGTGACCCTGAGCACCTAGCCAGAATGCATTATGGTCTCTGAAGTCGATTTGTAGCCATAGCAGTTCAGGGAACAGCAATGTTAATGTCTCTCAGTCTGTGGGAGACAACAGTTAGATGAACTCGTCTGAAGTGTGTTTTTCATTTAACTTTGTCGAAGGAAATTAACATCAACTCTGTTGTTTCCTGGCGTGCTTAAAGATAATTAGCATATTGAAAGAAGTGGGACCAGTTGTATCTACAAGTTTGTAGGTCGGCCAATTCAAGCATCATAAACTTTTTTGTAAACAACCAAGATGGCCAAAATCGTTGTTATTTCACGCTAACCATCTGTGTATAATAACAATAGAAGATATCATTTTATATCAATATAAGCTAGCAGCCTACCATTATACCCATGGTCTGTATAGAGCATGGACACAGACTCAGAGACGTCATCCATTGGATTCTGAAGGGCAAAGAGGTGGAGCTGAGGCGGGCCTTAAGCGTCCTGGCAAACAGCTACAAGACGTCCACCTGCCCGTTTACTCAACAAACCACCTGACTGTGTAAATCTGGGAATAACTCTTAAGGTTTTATGAAACCGAAATCGATGAGCTACAGAGAAGTAGGACCCCCGTACCAAAGAAGAAAAAGCTAAAGATACAGAATTCGTTCCAGGGTGTTAATATGTTTTGGGCGTTTTAACATGCGTGCTAATGGGACATCCTGGGCTTTTACAGCCAGCCTCAAGTGGACCCTCAAAGTTTATTCCACTTTCACATTGGCTTCGTTTTTCAACACCACTTTGTGCCTTTAACATACCACATGTTTTGGTACCTCTGGTTGGAGCTCCTAAAGGCATTTTGGAGTTGATTAAATCCCATTGTGAAGAAAAACGGGCTAATTGAGCCTCCGCCCATTTGTGTATTGGTTTAGTGATAATACACTGATAAACATACAGACTATACTTGTAGACAGAGCTAGCTTTGTTTTGTGTTGTTTGCTTCACTGGTAGACTTCCTTATGGCCATTAGCAAATGCTAAATCCCAATCTCTTCAGGCAGACATTTTACACTTTAAAAGAGGAACCATAAGTTTCCCTTTTGGTGGCTTTTTATCAACTGCTGCACATAAAGCTTTCACTCTAACTCATCTTTTATTTTTTAATCAATTCTCACCATTGACCTTATAAAACAAAGACTCTTTCAGGTCACCCATTGGTTTTCTGAAGGGGAGTTATGAAGCCCAACAATGGTTGTTGGTTTAGACCTTAATCTATCAACAGGCAAAGAGGTAGAGCTTCAGCCTCCTGGCAAACAACTACAAAGCGCCCATCTCTATGTAAACTCAGCCGCACCTCTAATTATGCAAATGTGTGAATGAGCTTTAGGCTAAATAAAATCAAAACAGTTGAGTAATACGACAAATCATCTCATGTACAGTGTGAACCTGCACCTGCCTTAGGTGGACACTCAGGCAGCTGCAGATTTTTACACATCCAAAAAAACAAGACGTTTCCGCTTGTTTGTGACCTACATTACAAATGTGGTTTTGCTACACCTTAACCGTTGATATAAAAAGCATTAAAAATCTTTCACTTACCAAGTCGCACATCCATAGTGTATTTGCTTGACATCACTTTGACTCCAGCGAGTTGTCCCACACAGATGTAACAGCCCTCATACTCCTTCCTCACATTGCTGATGATGACGCCTTTTTGGAGGTTGCTATGGTAAGTCATGCCAGAGGGCAAAGGCCGTCCGTCGCAGGTGTCCAAAGTCAGGTGGTTGACCTCAGGGTCGGTGACGAGACAGGGAATGGTGCAGTTCTCACCCACGCGCACCAGGATGTTGTTCACCATGGTGCGCTGGAATGCACTCTGGGGGTCTGCATGGATGAAGCAAGGCAAGGCAAGGTTATTTATAGAGCACCATTCATACATAACGCAATTCAAAGTGCATCACATAGTTAAAAAGATTCTTTAAAGAGCGAGTTGTAACTTAATTTAATTTATTTTGTGTGCTTGGTTTTCTTATTAGTAATAGAAATAGAAATGGATGTACATTTGGATTGATCACATGTACGACCACATGCCCTCTCTGCACCTCAAACTCACCTTTCACATAAACATAGATGGAGCTATGTTCAAGCGTGCTGTTGTTGATGCACACGTAGCGACCCATGTGGAAGACCTGCACCGATGACATCCTGACGTAAGCAACCCCGCCCTCCTCCGCCTCCCCCTCCAGCCTGCGAGCCCTATCTCGCTGCCACCTCAGGCTCGACGGGATGCTCGACGGGATGCCAGACGTCGTGGCGTTGTCATGGCAACGCAGCTCCAGCCTCCCCTTCTTGGGAACTACTACATGAGGCCCGCTGGGGGAGATGACTGGCTCGCACCACCCTGCAAACAGAGGACATGCAGTATGTTCGACGTATGCTGGATCTGGACGCTTATTTTTTGTCGTCTGTGGAGAGTTGAGTTTGGGTAAAATTCAAGCCCAGATGGGAGAAAAAAACCCTGCTGCTTCCAGTAACTTCTAAATGAATTAAAAGCTCCACAAACATAGAATAGAAGGGCTTTAGATGACCATCTGCAATAAAAACGTTTTCCTGGTTTTTGATCTTAATTTATTCAAGTGTTAACATGACGAATAAGACATCTGATCATTAATATGATCAGTGATAAGAGGTTTTTAAAATCTGGTTTACATGCCACAGAATCTTAATTTCCATCGGAGTACCCGTGAAGGCAAATCCATGTGTCTCAAAACCAGCAATAAGGGCTTTTACAAGTTTCAGCATTTGTGTTTTTTATGCACAATACATATCACAGTTGTTTCAAAAACCAACCCATAAAAAGATCTCTGTTCAGACACACACCCCTGAAAGTTTCAGGACAGCCCAATCCTGGTGTCATAAGACATGTCATAAAACAATGCTGTGGAAATCCAGGATGGCAAATAAAGCAACCAGAGATTGGAGAGTGGAAAAGAACACTCACATAAAGTAGAAAATTATATTCTGGCCTGAAGAAAAGGATGTAACAAAGATTGTGTGATACAAAGTGAATTTTCCTGAATATTTCCTATATTTCAATCAGCTCGCCGCAACCTCAAGCGTACATTTTAATGAAGCTAGCATAAATTCAGTCAGGAAGGCATTATATTTGTCTATCTCTCATTTTTCCCTCTCACACACGCTCACTATTTTCGCTGTCATTTTCTGGGGCTGTCATTGGATAATCAGCGGTCTCGGTACTCATCTAACCAATGGCATGGCGTTCCTCCCTCATTGTCAGCCTATCATCGTTCTGCTCCTCTTTTAAAAATGATTCTTTCT
Source organism: Labrus bergylta (assembly GCF_963930695.1). NCBI lineage: Eukaryota > Metazoa > Chordata > Actinopteri > Labriformes > Labridae > Labrus > Labrus bergylta. The sequence goes on from NC_089195.1 coordinate 31,489,362, forward strand.
CTTCTTTCTAGTTCCTTCATGCTGATGTTTTGTGCACCCTTCATCATCCATCAATTCTTCACCCATCCGGTATCAACAAGTCATCAGCTTCACCTCCACCACCACCACCAGTGTGTGGACTCCATGGGGAGACGCTCAGAATTGTTCATTCATTCTCCAAACACATCAACCAACCCATAGAGTCCCTGGCCAAAGTCTTTATGTCAAGTCACATTTCCATGTTATCATTTGTAATAAATAACTGTCTTTATTCATTTTTCTCTCCTGATTGAATTAGGATGTTACGTTGGACACCAGGAGGCATTATCTGTATATTTATGGATCTACGGACACAAGTCAAATACGTAAGTGGAAAAGTTGGGATGACAAATTCTGCTTTTTGTGTTTACATGATGCAGCTCACCTCGGAAATTTCTGGGAACTTTCAGGAGTTTTTGTGCATGTGTGAATACACCACATGATACTAGTAGGCATGTCAATACACAAAGAGCCAAAAGCAGAGGATAAGAGCTCCCATTAAAGATCATTTCATTAGTCTTCAGATAGTTATACCCACTAATCGTACGCCTACAAGGTAGAGGAAAAACAGCAAAAAAATCATGCCATTTTTTCCCCCAAAAGTTAATAAAGCTTATGTTAAGAGTTAGGACAAAGAAACATCCTTAAAACTGGTTAAAAACAAGTTTTTTTTCTTAAATGAAAAACAACTTTTTTGCCTGATCAAAATAGCTGTCAATTATTTATCTGTGGTCTACTTATTATTGCAGCTCTATAGGGTAGAGTATAGGATTGAAAATGGTCCCCTATGTGATGGTTAAATAGGATGTTATGATTGGCACTGAGCCCCTTAAGACAAAGTGCTATCAGACCACTATGGCTCAATTGAACAATCAATAATTATGTGCAGTCTACCCGCTGAGTAATCATACATTAAGGCCCCTAAATCCATTGCCTTAAGATGCATAAACTAAACCAACATTTTTCCTTAACTGTCAACCGTTTAACTGCCATCCCCCCTCTAAGTTATCTTTCTTTCTTTGTGCTTTTTTTTTTTTTTTTTTTTTCTTGCAGATTTCCACATGATAAGGTCCATTTAAAGAACAAGATTTTCATGTGACTGTTGTGCCTTTAGGCTTGTCAGGACTGAGAAGGCCCAGTGGGAGAGACATGAGGATGCAAATAAGCTCCCATTTCGAAAATACAAATATCTGATTGTGTTACTGTTTAGTATGTTTTATGGCCGCTTGCTATCTTTTTGGATTTGTGCTACTGGAGTTGCTGTTTGTGTTATTTGAGTAAGCAAACGGTTCCACTGCAGGAACCTGAGGCTGTTGTATGACTAAACACAAAGCTTTCATCGCACAGCATGTCAGAGCAGTTCAGATGTCAAGGTGCTGCTGGGTGTGTGTGTGTGTGTGGCTGTGAAAAAGATGTGTGTAGCTTCTGCTGCCGAGCTTGGGCGCACACAACTATAGTCCCCTTTATGGGTTAAATTATTAATGGTCCTCAACACACAAACACACACACACACACACACACACACACACCTGTTGCCTTCCAGGAAAGTCAGCCAAACACCTCTTTTACCTCGACAGACAGTTATGCAAATTAACCTGACAGGTTATTGGACTGCACCGTTAAACACCACATTATCTAAAACGTCACGCACACGTACAAACAACACCTACACTGTTGGGGCCACAACTGTACGCCCGTTAGTAACAAAACACGCAATAAAAACAAGCATGCGCAGTAACACACGCTGCATTTGTCGGCTTTTTCCACACCCAAATAAGTCTATATAAAGTGCAAAAAAAACACCACAGTGACACGAATAAACATAAGATGTGTTTTTCTAGGCGGAATAGCCAACTTAGAGGACAGACTTTTGCGCAAATGCTAGAAAATGTATGGATGGAATTATTAATTTAGTTGTAAAAAAACCCCCAAAAAACACAGTTTTATTAATGCGTAAAGTAGGCTACAATCACATCATTATATATTTTCAATAAACAGCATGTCTCAAGGAATATGAACATTTGTAAAACAATTTGGGGTAGAAGCGTAATAAAGGTCTAAAGTAGTCAAAATCACGATCCAAAATATTCAAGCAATATTTCAGTGACTTCTGTAAGGTGTGTTTCTTACCTGTTGGCAGCAGTATAAAATATAAGGTAAAGGCATCCCAGAGGCATCTCATGTTTGGGCGGTTTTCAAGCCTTTTACTCTACTCCATGCGTTTCGAGAGCGAAAATAACCATCCTGTGGTTTAAAAAAACAAACAAACAACAACAAATACACCGTATCCCCTTCTTTATATTAACACACAGCGCAGGTCCCTCCGCCGTAATGAGTGCACAAACACAATGATCCTGTAGGATGCAACTCTCCTCGCTACATTTCACTGGAGCTTAAAGACACAGTGCAGCGCTGGATCTCTGCCACTCCTTTCTGTCCCGCATTGGCTGGAGGCTGGCCAAGGTGATGAGTCGGTTACTACCGGGAAACAAAAAACACACACACAGCTCTGCCCAAACCATCTCCTTCCTTATTTTTTCTTTTTTTTGCCTCAGCCTTAAAAAAAAATAAAGACAAATCAACAGTAATGAAAATATTGGATGATAAAGGAGTGGTTGTTCTTTTTAATCTGGATGTCTGACTAACAATACAGTTATTTTCTTGTGACGGTCTTTTCTCACACTTCTTGGTCTCGGACCTGCTGTGATGATAACAGATTTCAGTTGGCAGGAGTTTCCCCTGCAGAAACCCCATTCAGCCTGTGATGCATTTTACCAGTCTCATATTTCCCAGCTCTAATCAACGTGATTGTTGAAGATGTCTCACTTTTCCCAGATTTAATCAACTTAATTTACCAATCAAAACAAGACCAGACACTGTTAACCCCCTCATGCTATCTGCACCCCAGGGGTGTGTCCAGGCTTTTGTCTGGACCGTGGCCCAGACTTATTTTGGGATGGCATTTGTGTGTGCACACATTTACCATCTCCACTAATCATTAACATCCATTAAAAGTTGAACACATAAAACACATGTTATATTTCTGTGCAGAGGCGCTGCTTGTCAACAGGCAAGGCAGGCAATTGCTTGTGGCCCCCGGCCGGTAAGGGGCCCCCGAGGGCTCACAAACTTTAAACCGATAGCAGTGGCTCAAAAAAGGCAAATTCTGCAATGATTTTGGGAAACCTCTCTAAGAGGATCCCATGTGACAGAGTCGTTGTGCTGCGTGAAAATATTCCTGGGAAAACGTAAGTTTGTAAATCAAAGTCACGATTATTTACGTTTATTTAGACCATAATGGTGATGTAAGAGGGGCCCCCTGTGAGATGTTTATTGGGGTAAGTAGCACAACAGAGTGACAAAATACAAAATCTACTTAGCTTAAGGACCTGTGACCATTTATGCCAATTTTTTTGAGCTGGTAGTGATTGTTTTCTACACAAAACACAGTTCAGACCTCGCTTTAGTTGTTTTTTGTTGCTGTGATCACAGCACTCTTCTTTTTTTTGGGAAGGGGGGGTTTAATGCAAATAGGACAGTGGACTGAGTAGGCAACTGGGAAGAGAGAATGGGGTATAAGATGCGAGAAAGGGGCTGAGGGTCGGGGGCGTACCTGGGTCATCTGCCTCGAGGACCACAGTGCTGACATAAAGAGCATGTGACCCAACCACTAGGCCAACTGGCGCCATGCTTGCAGCACATTTAGTTGAAAATATTTCAAATTTGTAATACAGCCACGCTGGTAGATGTCTTTTCTCCCCCAAGACGGGGCAGGGCTTCCAACATTAGCTTTGTCAACAACAATGTCAGACTCATCCATGTCCAGAGCTGCTGCTGATGCCAGGATACAATTCACAATTTACATTGTTTTTTTGTTTCCTTAAGTAAACGCAAATATTAAAGATATGAAGCAAATTACCTTATGGTCACCAAAGAAGGAAGCGAAAGTGCCAAAGAAGGAAGCGAAAGTCACTAAAGAAGGAAGCGAAAGTCACTAAAGAAGGAAGCGAAAGTCACTAAAGAAGGAAGCGAAAGTAGCGAAAGTCACTAAAGAAGGAAGCAAAAGTCACTAAAGAAGGAAGCAGAAGTTCCTTGACCCAACTTTTATAACTAGGCAACAGAAGCGCTCTGAAATTGAGGTTGTGAGTGCTGCCAGTGCAAAAAATATTTTTTTTTATTCTCTAATTCCTTAATGACTCAAAACACAATGTAAGTCCAAATAATAACATACAAGTGTTCACTTTTTAACTTGTCAAAAATAAATGAATGGGCAACCTTTTGGTAGCTATCGTTGCCCAAAAAGTGATTTTTGCTAGACAGTACAGGAGTTGTCTCGCACATTTTTTGATAGACTTTTTCTTCTCTTCTCCAAGATGCAATGCCAACCCTCTGGACATCATGCCCCTGCCTGCACTCCAGTAATCATATTTGTGCCATCAGTCCTTAAAAACACTTGAACCTGTTCAGAACAACTCATTTGAAAAAAGTAGCTTAAAAGAAAATCATCATCAAATGTATTCCTCACATAATACAGCCCTCATAGCCCAAGTTTTATAAAGAGGTCTGAAAAGTTCATTTTTGTATAATCCCAGATTTAGGAATATGAAAGAAAACACCGGTACCTTTGTGTGTTTTTTTTCTTACACGTGATTTATTTTTAACCTCAGTTCTGCGCTCTCAGCTCCTTTAATGCTCAGAGTTATTTATTTATTTATTGTACAGCGCATGATGGCAAAATTAGGCTAAACAAACAAGAAAAGAAACAGAAAATTATGCACAGTGATTCTTTAATTTATTCAACAAAAACACATCCACAGAGACAGTCTTTCTTCCAGTTGTCTGTGCAAGTGGAAACCAAAGATCACATTGGATGTATATTCTGTTCTCAGTTCATGTTGTGATACAGCCCATGAGTTCATCTTAAATTGTGCAAAATAGACTGTTTTGCAGTGGTGGGTTTTAAAAGGGTTGTTACAGATTAATCTGTGGTATTCACACATTCAGGAGTGGGTTATGGGAGGGCGCGGGATACTAAAAGCCTGCGGGGAGGGAGAGGACAGTGACAAACAAACCATGTGCTTGGGAAATATCAACACTTCCTTGCAGACAGTGATAAGTCAAAGGGGTTTTTGAATATTTGCAACACAAAATGTTTTTTTGTTTCTCACTTAAGAAGTGGGATGACTTTCGAGTCTGATTTTGCAGCTGATTTAGGACCCCTGCAGGACATGTAGCCTGAGTAAATCAAACTGGTCTGTAAATTATGTATCTTATTCAAACAGAGCTGAGATAGCTGTCCCCCCCTCTATCCAGACTTCATGCTAAGCTAACAGACTTAAGAGAAGCATCAATCTTTCCATCTCATGATTTGATTGAGCTCGTTTCACATTGGACTCAAATTGTAACTTTTCTCTGTCCACCCTGTGTTCCCTGTGTTGATTATTCTTTGTACATACAAAAGACATCCTCACCTCAAGGTGTCAAGTTGTAATCCGACTGTTCACTTACCCATCGTCCAGCTGCCCACACGCTCTGTGAGGATGTCACTGAGTGTGTTTTTGTGTGTGTGCGATCATCAGGATCATCCATATGTCTTTACTGTCCACCGAGTCCTCGTGTCATTTGAGTAGTTTATATGCCTTTGCCTGTTACATTATTCATTATTGAGGTGAGCGTCTATAGCAGATCTTGGCTGACTCACTATGACTTTGTGTGTGTGTGTGTGTGTGTGTGTGTGTGTGTGTGTGTGTGACTCACTCAGTGCTTTTAGACAGATGAGGACAGCGGCCTCACAGAGGGCAACAGAGGATTTATACAAGAAAAATAGCCACTTAGATTAGATTACGTAATGAAAATCATTCCTCCTTCTCTCTCTCTCTCTCTCAATCTATTTCACCTTCCCCTTTCTCCCCTTTCTCTCTCTCTCTCTCTCTCTCTCTCTCTCTCTCTATCTCTCTCTCTCCTCTGTCTGTGACGCACACACATATACGCACACACACCCCCTAACTCAATCACCTACAAATGGAGCTATCTCACACCCTCAGGCAGCGGGCCCAAATGAATACACCTTCTCTGCCTGTTTGCAAAAAAAAAAAAATCCACACAACTCTGACAGAAAACACACACACACACACACACACACACACACACAATTTGGACACACACTCATTGTTTTTCCTTCCAATGATTGGCCGAGAGCTGAGCGCAATCCAACACTGTTCTCTGTCTGCTGAGTGGACATTATAAACCTGATACATCTGGGTCCATCGTCTCTCCTATCTCACAGTGTCAGTGCAGAGGAGGGTTTTCTGATCCACTCTGTGTGGTTGTTAAGTGTCCATCCACGGTTTGATTGTGGTGTTTCACACATCAATTAAGACCCATTGAAGAGTCGGACTAAGAGGTGGGTCCAATGTCATAAAATAATAATAATATAAAGTTAGCAATCAAAGTAAGGCCCAAGTTTCAATCTGATGTCACCCATAGACTGTATGAAACATGGACGTATAGACGCTGACTTAGTTGTTCTCATGAGGCCTTTGGAAGCCAAACCCCATTTTGGAAATCCTATCCCCAATCCTATTGGGTAACAGGAGAGGGGTTAAAGATAAGGTGGGCATTAAGCAGCCTGGCAAACAGCTACAACACACCCACCTGCAGTCAACCCAGCCATCTCCCTAAAAACGCTATCCCCGTACAGGATTAAAGAAATTCACCATTCAGGACAAATGAATCTTTTGTATAGTCTATAAACATGTTTAATTTTGCTCTCAAAGTGAAGCTTATTTAAAGGCTTTATATGTGATTTTTTGATCCAGCAGATGTCGCCCTTGAGCACCAGCATGAAACAAAAACAACTCGCGCTGCATTGTTGTGTTAGCATGCTAATGCTAGCGATCTTTATTATGCTGGTATCTTCACACTGCATGTAAATTTACCTGAAATGAGCGTGATCTAGAAACACAGTTAAGCAGTGAGTACAGTATGTTATTCTTCTTTTCTCTAGTCCCTCAATTAAACAACTTTTATACACGAGGGGAGGAGTCAGCCGGCCGTCCGGGCGATGTAAACAAACTGAAGATAGGACTCTGAAAACTCTGAAAGCATCACAGACAGTGGGACTCGGGTGTTACACCCATTGTAGACAGTCATGACTCACAGAGTTATTTTCAGAGGATATACTTGATTTCTATTATATTTAAGTGTGAAGAATCACATATAAAGCCTTTAGCATTAGTGTTAGTGTAACTTCCTGGGTTTCCCAAGACTGCCTCAAGTGGACATTTGAGGAACTGCAGTTTTTTTTGCACTTCTGCAGTGGCTTTATTTTAAAGCTGGAGGTTGCTGGATGGTCAAACCCTGATTGAATCCAGTCGTGTTTGTTGCATTTCAGATCATTTCATCATGTCAAATTTTTATAATCTACACAAAGCCTCAGATGTCAAAGAAAGAAAGAAACAAAAAAATATTTCTTTTGGAGGGGGATATATATCAGGACTATTTCTTCTTCAGACCTGTGGAAGTGGTTGCCTGGCAACAGCTCCGAGCCAAGAAATAGTCAATGAAGTAACCCAAAGGAAAACTCTAACCTGTCAAATTTTACACTGGAGCTTTTTCAAAAAATGAAAGCAGAAGAAGGTTTATTTGTAAGCTTTGGTTGTATTATGCTGCACTTAAAGATAGCGTCACAACTTTTCTCTCACCTGTTTTTCAGACGTTGGGCTTAGCTTGACTATCAGGCTGCTACCTTCAAACAAGACTGTTAACAATCTCCTCTTTGGTATAAGGAAGTTAATGAGTGTATTTTCCAAATTGCCAAACGTTTGCTTATTGTATTATCAGAAAGGCGGACACATATATCTGCTTTTAAAATAGTTATTTTCAGAAAACTTTGAATACAAAACCACTCAGAGCTCAATCAGTTCTACTAATCTGAAGTCTAAATTGCTTACCAGAAGAAAAATGCAGCTTCTCTAATCACATTGTTAAACAATTAACTCCTATTCTGCAGAATTACCAGGGAACAAACATGCATCTATTTTCCACAACAGATGGATCTTTGTGCTGCAAAACAAAAGGATAGAAACGACACGGCTAAGCTGTCTAATATGGCATCACAATGTTAAAGCAACCATATGTTTGAAAATGTGCCAGGCCACATATCTTAGTAAGCTTATATCACCGTGTGTAATTACTGATAGCCCAATGATCGCCCTCTGTCTAGATAAACCTGATTAGTATCGACTGCGCTGTAAGCCGCCGTAATCCAGCGTAAGGAGAGAAGGATGGACGCAGGGAAGGAGGAGGAGGCAAGGAGACAAAAATGTCAGGATGGGAGGGCGAAGAGGAGAGGGAAATAAAGACACAACATGGTGCAAAGGGATTGTGAGCAGAGGGGTCAAAGACTAAAAAGAGGAAAGAAGAATAGCAGGAAAAGTCATGGGAAAAGGGAGTGAAGAGAATCAGAGAATTATGCCAGAGCGGTTCAGAGCCTGAGGGGAAACCAGAGGAACAACACATGAAGCTGTTCTGAGATCTGCCTCCTCTTTTTCTTTTCTTATAGCTCGGTGCTCGTGCAGTTCTCACCAACACCACGGCCTTTAATCGCTGTACTGTACTTCACAGCTGCAACAACAACTGAACTCTTTAACCTTCAGGATGTATCATTTTTGCAGATATATGTTGTGCTAAGCTGCTTTAGTTTTTGCGACGTGTGCAGAAGAAATTTGCAATCGAGCAAGGTTAATATCGAAAACTGACAAAATAATTGAAATCTTTTCTCAGTTCCAAAGATAAAAAGTGAGGGACCAATGGCTTAGACAATCGATTTTCAAGGCAGTCCAATAAGTTTGAATATTTTTAAATCGTATTAAAGGCAGAATGTGCAACATTTTACACATAAATAAATCATAAATCAAGTCTATCCTGTGTAAATGTGTCTCTGAGTCATGACTGTCTACAGTGAGTGAGAAGCTCGAGTCCTGCTGGCTGTGTTGTTGTCAGAGCCGTGTTTACATGGATGGCACGGCCTTGTGTATAAAAGCTGTTTTAGTCAAGAACTAGAGAGGAGAAGAAGAACATACTCACTGATTATTTGGATGTCACATAAGTGTCTGGTCATTCTGTGTCAATTTATGTGCGATATGAAGCTACGCGCTAACTAAAAAGCGCTAACATCAGCATGCTAACACAGCAACGCAGGACACAGGTGATTGCAGCTCGAGCGAAGGATAATTTTGTCCGCCGCTTGCAGGTAACGGTGCTTAAATATGGTGCGTTCTGATTGATAACTCCTTTGTGTGAATGCGAGTGAAGAGGGGTTGGCCGAGGCTTCAGAATAACAGAATTGTTTTGGTGTCATGCTGGTGCTCAAGGGCGACATCTACTGGATCACAAAGTTGCACATTTTCCTTTTAAGGTATTTTTTGTTAACATAAATGGAGCAAGAAATTTGTTGAAATTCAACCTATAGCTCAGCCTGGATCAACCTTTATGCTGTCTGAATTATTATACTCGCCCAGAACTACCTATTTCTGGTATAAGGAACCCCAGAAAATGGACTTTTAAAGGGTGTTTTGTTGTTCTTAAAAGATAAGATGATCTTAGAAAGCATTAAATAAGGAAAGGGGAGAAACGTTGATCACAAAGGCGGCTGTGTGAGGAATAGCAGATCGTAAAAGAGACAAGGCTGGGAGAGGCAGACTGAACGAGATAAATGCAATTTCCATGATCAGTTTAACTGAGAGACCATTGGCATCCTCCTCTCTCTACTGCCTCCCTGTGTGTGTGTGTGTGTTTCCTTGTTTGTGTGTGAGTGTGCTATAAACACACAAAGATCCTCACACAAGTCTGCACACGGTGTGATACAGTGGTTACTTGTGATATGAATCCCTGTGCTGTTCTCACATTGAGGGGAACATGAATCAATGTTTGTGTTCATGTCATGCATGCTAATGTAAATATCCATGAATCCTTGTTTATGGGTGTACATGCTTATTCCTTTCATTTCCACATTTTGTGTGAATGTCGTCCCGCCTCTGTATAATCACCACTGAATAAGGAAGTGATAATGGCTTAAGTGGTGGTGGAAAGACAAGAGTGAGAGATTCCACAGATCTCCTTCATCGCTTACTGACAAAAAAAAACGTAAGTGGCCTCCACTTAACTGGTCAATGGCCATAAATGCATTAACAACCCTCGCTGCATTAACAAGAACCCCAGTGGCAATCAAGCTTATAATGAGCCTGCCAGCTGCTGCTTGATTTCATAAACATATGGAGGGACGCAGAGTGCATCTCTGTGAGCAAGAACACATCACAAACTTTATAAATAAAGTGGGCTCGACTAGTCAAAACGTCTTTGAACAAACCTCCAGGAGAGCGGATGATTGCATGCTTTTGGCTATGTAATGCATTTTCTAAATAATCTATCTATTACATTTTTAATTTAAGAGAAGAGCTCAGCATCTTCAAAAAAATAAAGAGCACAAAAGAAAGCAGAACAGGCAGATTTATCAAATATAGGGCATTCCTTTGATTCATTTAACACAGCATCACTACAAAAATCACGATAGTTGGGTCCTAACATTTCACATATTTCAAACAACACCTGGCAGACACCTAGATATTTTCATATTTAAGAAATGGGCTCCACATTTTGATGAAGGCAGCTGTGTTTTTATGCTTCATATACTGACTGGCCATGGTGTTCATTTTAACAGTTTGAGAAGGTTATGGTCTCCTGGATCAGCAGGCAAAGGCCCGGGGGGTCCAAATGGTCAGGAGTCTAAAAACAATGCGTCATATGAGGATGACTGCTAATATGTTTTGGAGGGATTAGGTCAGAATACCTTGTGAAAGTCCTTTTTCCTTTTGAGGAACATGGTACAGGTGTGTGCCCTCATTTTTACAGCTCCAAGGTGTAGGCCCCAATAATCTAGTAATCCTCGTCCCATGTGGAACATCGGACCACATCGAGCTCCCTCCACCATTCCCTGTCCTCGTTGCCAGCCCCTGCACACAGGAAGAAAAGAGCAACATCAGCCACAACAAAGCAGCCTTTCATGAATTGTGTCTGATGGTGGGACGGAAGCATTTTTAAGGCATCTGCACCCAGCGCATGCAGGCCAACGTAGCATAATTTATCCAAGTCTTTGCCCCACAAGAAAGGGTAAAAATGTAAAACGACTGCTTCTAGATTACTGACACTATGGTTAGAGTTCTTTAGGTGCTGCAGGGAAGGACTCGCACACAGATGCACTTGAGTGCGAGTCCAAGTTTGGCTGAAACGTCTGCAACAAATACCTTTGTCTGTTCAGGCGACTAAGTTCTATAGGAACAGAGGTGCTGCCTGTCAACAGGCAAGGCAGGCAACTGGTTGGGGCGCCAGACCAGTAGGGGGCCCCTGAGGGCTCACAAACTTTAAACCACAGCAGCGGCCCATTATGTGCAAATTTTGCAATGACAGTAGGAAACCTTCCTAAGGGGGCCCCATCTGACAGCACTCACTATTTATTATATTGTACGCACCAGATATTTACTTATGAGCACGGCATAATTATCTTGTTTTGTTTTAGTAATTATCTAACCTGTGCACACAAATGTATATCCTTTGCGCACAGTCTAATTAACTTGTGTGCACTATTTATTTATATTTATTTATATATATTTTGTAACTTTTTGGGACTTTCAGGGTCTCTGTATAATCTGCTGTATCTGAAGTATATATATATTGTTTTAAATGCAAACAGTTTCGTATGCAAACTGTTGAATTCCCTATCGGAATTTTGTCCAATAAAGAAAATAAATAAAATAAACGCAGTGTGCCTCCTCCTCCTCCTCCTCCTCCTCCTCCGCCAGGGGGCGCTGTGATTTCTCTGCCCCATCCCTTCGACCTAAGCGGGACATTCACAACCTCTTCCGGGTTTTACGCAGACTCGCAGAGGCTCGGGATAAATCCATGGATGCAGTATTTTGTGGTTGTTTTATCAAAGTGCGGCTCCCCCGTTGAAGGGAGAAGGTGAAACAGTGCGTGTGAATCTGCGCTCGGAGGCTCAGCTGAACTGTTTGTTGTCTCTTTATTCGTGTGCAGCTGAAAACATGTCTGCAGAAGAAGCGGACAAAACAGGCACCGCGGATGCTAGCGCCGGTGATGAGGAGGAGGAATGGTTGTATGGAGGTAACAAAAAGAGGGGGCTTTCCGCAAACACAACTCCTAAAGCGTGAATTAAACACCTATTAGTGTGTTTTCTGTGTGAATAAACAGCAAACCAAAACAACAACACCGCCTGCTTTACAGATAATGTTACAGTTAGCTCTGAAGCTAAGCTAAAGGTTTGCTATAGTCGGCCTTTCGCAGCTGTGACGCGACAATAACATGATTTAAACTACCTTTGTGATGTGTTTAAATAGTGCTGACTGTGATTAAACAGCCTCTCAGTAGGTGTGTGTGTTTGAAGAGGTTGAGCATGGAGCTGTGGTTGAGTTTGCCCCTGTTTAAGTGACTTGTTTTGCATGTTTCAGATGAGTCTGAGAGCAAAGATGAAGATGAGGAGGTCAAACCAAACGCTGCAAGCGAGTATGTGACTTTGATTTTACACGTGTAGAAACATTTGTGTGTGTTTACTGATTTGGAAAAGTCAGGAGACACCTGTTTACCTGTGAAGGGGGCAGGTGTGAGTGTTCATCTTGAGTGATGAAACGTAAAATATTGCAGAAATATTAAATAAATATTGCACAGTGTGAAATGTAAAATATTGCAGAAATATTAAATAAGTATTGCACAGTGTGAAATGTAAAATATTGCAGAAATATAAAATAAATATTGCAGAAATATAAAATAAATATTGCACAGTATGAAATGTAGAATGTTGCAGAAATATAAAATAAATATTGCACAGTGTGAAATGTAGAATATTGCAGAAATATAAAATAAATATTGCACAGTGTGAAATGTAAAATATTGCAGAAATATAAAATAAATATTGCAGAAATATAAAATAAATATTGCACAGTATGAAATGTAAAATATTGCAGAAATATTAAATAAGTATTGCACAGTATGAAATGTAAAATATTGCAGAAATATTAAATAAGTATTGCACAGTATGAAATGTAAAATATTGCAGAAATATTAAATAAGTATTGCACAGTATGAAATGTAAAATATTGCAGAAATATTAAATAAATATTGCACAGTATGAAGTGTAAAATATTGCAGAAATATTAAATAAATAGATGTTTATTGCCATTTGCACAGGTACAGGACTGTACAGGTACATTTGAATTCTTGTGTGTTTCTCCCTGAGTCAGCTTCTACAAAAAAGTAAAAAATTATATATAAAAAAAGAATATCATTATAAGAAAAAAAGAGTACAAATAAAATAAAAAAATAAATAAGTTGTAGTAACAGCTAAGTGAATTAAAATAATCTGTACAGAAGTTATACATTGTATTCTACAATTCACTTAGCAGACGCTGTTATCCAAAGCGACGTACATCAGAGAGTAAGAACAACACAAGCAAGGATCTAGAAAAAAGAGAACAATGTCAGTAAGAGCAAACGATCAGCTTTGAGTCTGATTGGACACACAGGTGCTGACAGGAAGTGACCAGAGGCAAAGCACAACATTGAGGGCAGTTCTTGAGAGCTCTAATCAGTATAGAAACCATCTTATAAGTCGTCGTTATCAAACAAAAACCATCGTCATTACCATCATCATCATCAATAATATGGAGACCATCATCATTAAGTTAGTAGGTATTCATGAAAGAGCTGGGTCTTTAGCTTTTTCTTAAAGGTGCAGAGGTAAAGGTGTATTAAAGCAAAGATATAATACAAAAAATAACAAAGGGGAACACTGTACAATGAAATTAAAATATAAATATGTTTTCTTGTCTCTAACTTTCTACATGAGGTTATTGCCCATATTTTTCACATTATATAATTGCACTTTTTTTGTTTTTTTAAGGTTAATATTGCACACTTGTATTGCACTGTGAGGTGGTCAACTGTCCATTTAGTCTGTGAGGTGTGGGGTGAAGTACTTCCTTCCCATCTTAATGTCCTGTGCTACAAGTCTCGCAGCAGCAATTATTGTTAATTATTCCAATATTTTTGGAGCCAAAAAAAAGCTAAATGCGGATTTTTACAAGTTCAGAGAAAACATTTAAAGCAAAGAGCACCTTTAAACAATTGGACACATTGTCTACACGTGTCATTGTTCTTACCATTTATAATTTATTTTAATTTGTCACTCTCGTTAGTGACTCTAAATCGCCCGTAGGAGTGAGTGTGAGTATGGCTGGTTGACTGTCTATATGTCATCCCTGTGAATGACTGGATGGATTTTTAAACCCCAAAAACATCTTGTAATCTATCTCTGATGCTTCTTTATCTGCAGTGCACCCGCCGATGCGTCAACAGAAGATGCCACTGAGCACGCTACAGGAAACGGCGTTGCCTCCGAGGTAAATATAATGCATGCTCATGATCACCTACATTCCTCTTAAATGGATGTAACCTCTCCCTTCAAGAACATCTAACACATGTTGTGTTTTCCCTCCGTGCGTGTGTCAGGCCACAGGGGAAGCAGCAGGTGAGGATGTGGACAGTGACAGCGACAGTGATGATGACGACGATGACGTCCGTGTCACCATCGGAGACATAAAAACTGGAGCGCCACAATACACGTACGTTCAGTATAACTGATGGTCCTTCTTGGATTGGGTGTCATATTTGTTATGTATGTGACCGCTTTAGGTTAGTAGACCATGTGTTTTTAAGTTTTTGTTTTCTCTTTCAGAACGTACGGAGCGCCACCCGTCAATCTCAACATAAAGACGACAGGCTCAAGACCGTATGGACAAGGTGATTAAAAACAGCGTCTTCTTTTTGTACTAGTCGGATAAAAACACCTTGAACACTGGTAATTAACCAAAGACTGCCATGAAGAGATCACAAACCGTAACGTGTTCATCTTCAATTGCAGCCAAGCTGAAGGGAGTGGATCTGGACGCCCCTGGAAACATTAACGGCGTTCCAGTGCTGGAGGCCGACATGGAGTCGTTTGAGGAGAAACCCTGGAGGAAGCCAGGTCCGTCTGTGTGTGCAGCTTATAAAACTTAATGTGTTTTATTTTAGGAATGTGCAGTATTTAAAAAGAATGTCTGTGTTTGTGTTTCTAGGAGCGGATCTGTCTGATTACTTTAACTACGGCTTCAATGAGGACACGTGGAAGGCTTACTGTGAGAAACAGAAGAGGCTGCGCATGGGCCTGGAGGTCTCCACTCTCGGCTCAGTGACGAGCAAGATCACAGTAAGAAGCCACTGTGCTTACGTCTGTCACTGCTTCACATGTTGAACCAAATCTCTTCATAATCATCTTTCTCTCATCAGTTGGCTGGATCAAGTTTCTGTCTTTAATTAAAGCTGCGCAGTTTATCTCGACTTTATCGTTATCGTGACATGAGCTTGCGCAATAAATACATCGTGAAAGTCAGATTTTTTTTTACATGAATTGCATTAACATGTTTCTTCTTCTTCTTCTTTTTTAAGGTTCAGCAGGGTAGGACAGGCAATGAGAAGGACATGTCCATTTTACCTGTTCACACCTCCAAGCCAGACTTTACATCTCCTGTCAACATGTACAAGTCTTCTGTCAGTCAGGTCACCAGGTAACCCCTCTGCTCTCATCTTCACTTCTTTAAACATTTTGTTACACAACACAGGAGAAGCTTCTATTATAAGTTACATGTACAAAGAAGGGTTGTCACAACGTCAGGTTTTTCAACTTTGATACCATTCCCATAAAAATCAAATGAGAGGATACCCGTTTTGATATCTCATTAACAACATTTGAAGTCCTAGCCTCCCAAAATTGGGTACCGTACAATCCCAATCAAGACCGGTCAAGACCACCACTGACTGGCTACTTCTCCACTTCAGTACTCTGATCAGAAGGACAAAAAACAAATAATGAAAATTCTTTCAGAATTAGATTTTTACTCCACGGTTACGGCTGCAACCTTCCTGGTGTTGCAGTCTAAATGTTGACTTTTCAGGAATATTTATGGTCTTGGACTCGGTCTCGATACCTTCATGCTTCGTACTTGTCTTGGTCTCGCTCAGTGTGGTCTTGACTACAACACCTAATGTGGTCGAAGAATCAAAGTAACGATTTGACAATCTTAGTTCAGGCTTCAGAGACAGAGTTGTCTAAATGTTTGCTTCTAATAAGTCTGTTTATGTTGATGTGTCCAACTCTTGATGATTCATGACCCTTATGAAATCAAAACACACGTTAAGTCACATTTTATTTTGCAGATTTTGTGGAAAATTAACTTTTAAAAATGTTGTGCTACATGTGGATGGAAATATGTCTGAAATGTGTCAGATCGATGATAAGAGTAAATCTTATAAACGTCTAAATGTTAAGAAGCTGCTCTGCGTAGTGTGATAGTTTTAATGGAGTAAATGTCTTCAAACACCTGGTGGTTTCCAGATCTACAGGTGTCCCCCTTCACCATCCAATGAGCTGTAAGTGTTTGTGTGTGTCGGGTTAACCTCTGTCCTTTGTTTCCAAATGGTAGGATCTCCCCCCCTCAGTGGCCTGGCCCGCCTATCCAGGACATGTCCTATTATACGTAAGTGGGCGTGGCCTTGTCTCCTATCGCCTTGTACGGCGTGTGTGTGAAAGTGTCTTTTGTGTCAGATGATGCTCAGCGCCTTGATCTTTGTTTTTTATATTTTATTTCCAGGAAGACGAGCGGTACGATCGACGTGATCGGAGGACAGACGGCCACCATCAGCCGGGTTGAAGGGCGCCGCAGACACAACCTAGAGGGCAACAACATCCAGGTACACATTAGGGCGGGGCAATGAATCGCATATTTGATCGTCATCGCAATATGAGCCATCTCCAAAAAAAAAAAAAAAAAAAAACACATTGTGAAAGTCGTGAACTGAACATGTTGTCAACCTCTCTCCCGTCCGTTGCAGGTGATCTCAGAACAATCAGACTCTGAGCCGGCTCCAGCTAAGATACCCACCTTCTTCCCTCCCGGACCCCTCCCTCCAAACATACCCCCGCCTCCTTTCCTCCCACCGCCACCCAACGTCAGCACTGCGCCGCCCCTCATCCCCCCACCCAGTGAGTTTATCCTCATCATACTTCTTCTTTGTCTGTTGTTTTATTTGATCAGAAGCAGCCGTTATAAATCAAACAGTATTTACTGTTCCATGTCTTTCCTCTCGTGCAGGGTTGCCCATTACTGTCCCACCTCCTGGTTTTCCTCCTCCACCTAGTGGGCCCCCTCCCGCGATGATCCCCACTATGGACAGGTAACGCACACGTCCACACCTGCACACGGCAGACCGTACGATGTCTGGCAGCTTTAGAGCGTCCACACAAATCAAAGTAACATTTAAGCAGATGCTGTGTTTAATTTGTAGTTCATGATGACAATGATGAAAGAAGCAAGGGGGCACATATTGATTTCATGATGTCATTCCCTAGTGCACAAATTCTCTCTCTCTCTCTCTCTCTCTCTCTCTCTCTCTCTCTAAAACATGCTTCCTTTGTTCTTTTTCCTCAGTGGCCACCCTGGAGGTTATGACGGACGCTCAGTCCCTCCCTACCCGTTCCCTCAAGGTACAAACATTTACAACCTAATCTGTTTTTTTTACCTTAGCAGCACAACAAACGTCAGAACATGTTTTCAGTCCATTGATTAGATTTGAATGTTGTGATAGAGGGATAAAATAGTGACTTAAATTGGGTTCTTTTTAGATTTATTTTTGGGCTTTTTGCCTTTGTTGATAGGACAGTGGATAGAGTAGGAAATCAGGAGAGAGCAGGGAATGACATGTGGTAAAGGAGCCACAGGTCGGACTTGAACCTGGACTATGATAAAACATGATGTAAACACGGCTCTGACAACAACACAGCTGGAGGGCCTCAAGCTTCTCACTCACTGTAGACAGTCATGACTCAGAGACACATTAACATTTTTTAATTATTTATGTGTAACATGTTGCACATTCTTCCTTTAAACATCAACTATTTGCTTTAGAATCTCACATATTTTAAACCTGAGTGTTGACCTGTCGCTTTTGTCGAGTGTGAACGGTTTAGTGGCTGTCGGGTTTCCACTCAGAAAAGGGGTCGTGCGTTGGACAACCTTACAAACTTACACCAAGTGTAATGCTTCCTTCTTCTTTACCCGTTCAGGTGGATACCCTCCGCCCATGACTGGAGGTCCTCCTCCCTGGCCGCCCATGATGGACAACTCAAAACCCTGGGAAAACTACTACAGACGAGACGACAACAAGAGAGAAAAGGAAAGAGAGAGGCCACGAGAGAGGACACATGAGCGGGAGAGAGAGAGGGAGCACAGCCCGTCAGCCATGGGCTACACCAGGTGAGGGAGGATACACACATTACATCCGTCAGTCAGTACCCTTTAGCTGGATCTGTGATTATTTGATGGGTTCTCAAAGGTTTGATCGGAGAATTATGATGCTCTTTGTTCACTCACTGCGACATCCAAATCAACGAAAGCTTCTTTTCTTTAACTGTTACAGCGAGGAGGAGCGATATCGTTACCGCGAGTACCAGGAGCGAGCTTACGGAGAGAGACATCGGGACCGGGCCAGCCGGGAGAAAGAGGACAGACACAGAGAGAGGCGGCACCGAGAGAAAGAAGAGGGGCGCCACAAGTCCTCCCGCAGGTACACAAACGCATCGTCCAATCACTTCGCCCCTCCTGCACCATGTGACTGTTTTATTATCGTAGAGCTGAGGCAGCATGTTAAGAGCTTTAATGGTTGCATTAATATAATCTTAAATAACAAGCATAACCACTGTTTAGTGTTTACGTTGATCACAGGTGTTGTGATACTGAAGGAAGTGTTAAGCAGGGTTGTCTGCTAACCGTGGCTAACCGTTTGTTTAGGGATGAAACAATGAAATATGTGTCATGATACTGGGTCTAAAATATAATCAATATCATTTTATCACAATTTGATGTGGTAACCAGTGTGCAACTGGTGCACTCTTCGTGCTCTCTTTTTATTTATTTTTGGCTGGCCAGTGTTTTCTTCAGTAATCCGTCATTTTAATTTTTTTATATATATTTTTAATATAATTATTTTAATTAATTTCATGCGTTCCATCAGTCAAACTTACAAGTTTTTATCAACCGAAATAATACCGTAACATTTAACTTAATTTACACTTTTCAAGAGTGAAATCAGGATCACATGAGATATTTACATTTATAACTCAAGACACAACAGAGAAATCACATAAAATAAAACAAAATATATATATTTATCATTAAATAAATATAGAAACATGTGCATTAATGTCCCATTCATTCATGTTACACAAATCTCGTCCCTCGCATCCCACCCACCACCCTCTACCACATTAATACACACTACTACTCACTCACTCATCCTGTGAATAAATCAAATCAGCATTGGTATAAAATAAAATGACCATGTGAAGTCAGGGTGAGCAGATGATGTTTAAATCATGAAACCTGCATGACACCTGCCACCGTTGTGAATGTATTGTTCTAGCGCATGTGTTTTTTTTCCCACTCTGTCAATGACACTGTGACAGTCAGATTTCTGCAGCTTCTTTTTTCATTTCATGCCTCCTGAGACCCCCCCCCACCTCCTCCCTTCCGCCTGACGGGGAAAACTTCACGCTGTGAGAGTGTGAATCACAACTCAAGAAAGATTTCATGCAAAGGCTATCTTGAAATTTTCCTGGATATTCTCAGGAGTGCGTGTGTGAAAATTGCTGTTGCCGTTCTTTTGTCCCTTCTTTATTAACGTCACCTTTTCTCTCTGTCACCCATTTGTCATCCACCCTCTCTCCTTTCCTTTTCATCTTCCCTTCCTGACCTTTACCCTCCTTATATTCTCCCCCCCTCCTCACCTCCCTTTCCCCTTTCCACACGCTCATCCTTCATGTTTCCATTAGCAGCAGTAGCAGGAGGAGGCATGACAGCGAGGAGGGCGACAGCCACAGGAGACACAAACACAAGAAGAGCAAAAGGAGCAAGGAGGGCAAAGAGGCCAGCGAGGAAATCAGCGCAGACCAAGAGAACCAGGAGGCCATGGAGTAGTGCTCACCCCCCTTTGGTTTCTCCTCCCCTCTGTGTGTGTGTGTGTGTGTGTCTGCCCCCGCCCCCAAGTCTCCCACCAAGATGAAGATGAAGGAAAGTGACCAACAAAACCAGAGTGTCGCAGAGTGATCGATACTTCTTGTCACTCCCCTGTCAATCCATCTCAATACTCCACCCTGCTGTCGTTCATCCTCACCATCACTGCAGACGGAGGGCGGGAGAGAGGAGGAGAAGAGGAGGTGGTGAAGGAAGGCTGAGTTTGTCCTCTTTACTCTCGTCTCTCCATCACTGGCTGACATGTGACAGGGCATCGGTCAGTCTTTATCCTCTCCCCTCGACCCCTCCTCTCACAGCTGCAACCATTACGTCCCGCTCAGAGAGATTTCTCCCTCTTCAGTCGAGGCGATCAGCAGATTTAGATCTCTTCCTGTCATTTGTTTGTCCTTTTGTTCTTGTCCTGTAAGAAGACGTAAGAGAGCTCTCAGTTTAAGTTCAATTAAAAAAAAACACTTTTGATAAGATCTGTTTTGTCTTTTATTGGGATGAATATTTGAGAAGCATTTATTGAATGTCCTCTCGTTTATCTTTCACAGAAATTAGTCTCTCCAGAAAGAGTTCAGAATGTCCACTGAGAAGTTTTCCTCCTACTCACAGTGAGGAGAAATAGCCTGTCAGTGGTGGTCTTGACTATCTTGATTTAATATCCGGAGTCCGCCCGGTTTGAGACTGAGGCAAGACTGAGTGAAAAAATGTTTGATTCCGAGACGAGACCTTCAGACTCGTTTTGAGTTCTACAACACTCGGTGAAGATAACAAATAAATTACTTGTGTTTTAATCGGAAGAGTTTAGAAATAAACATTTATTGTAACCACCCTGATTTGTAATTAAAACTTTGACGTCTATGTGAAAGCATGCTCTGCATCAGCCTCCACTTCACCCCGCTGTTCGGAGACATTATGCCACTCATGGCGCAAAACAATTCAAGGAGCTTGCGAAAGCTCGTCAGGTGCTCACCAAGTCAGTGTCTCATTAAGTGGAACGAGGTGTGACAGAAATTCAACACACCCTCGCTGCAGAGCATAAGGAGATGTTGATTTAAACATTTAGAGTGCGCCCTTCATATTTTTGATCTGTATTTGGTCTACCCAATTCCCTTTCAAGGTTCGCAAAATGTATTGCTTAATAATGGAGGTGCTAGATTTGACAATTGAAGTCTGTTTTCTCACTAATCTCACACTCCTGCCTGATTGATCTGATTTTAAGATGTGCTTGTAAAGAACTTAAGAGCCTCATTGCACACAAGCTGAGACTGGCTTATCAGGGAAGTAGATGTTTTCTGTCCAGCAGTAACACTTAGATTATGTGTTTGGGATGAGGGAGAAGAGGACTTGATTTTATCACATTGTAATTAATTAATTTAAAATTCCTGTGAGGAGTTTTTCACCGGTTCTGAAACAAACTGAAATTAACCTTGATAACTTTATATGAGCTTCTAAAGCGAACCAGACTTCTCTAGACGAAGAAGATTAAATATTTCTTTATAGTATCTTCTGTTACCTTGGCGACCGAGTCGATGTCAGACCGGGTGATTGACAGCAGAGTGCAGAAATCGTGACTTAAAACGTTTTTCACTCTTAAGATTAATTGTGAGTTGCACATTTGACTTTTAAAAAGAACAAGACAAGACTTTGATTAAAAAAACAAAATCGACACATGTAAAGGAGAGGCTCAGGAAACAGATAAGAGGTGTCGCTTTGTCCACAAGGTGGCGCCAAATCAACACAACAAAAACTCAAAACGTTTTTATTTTATTTTTGGGAAACCTTGTCAGACAAAAAACAACACAGTTTTTAACAGTCCAGTAACATGTCTTCACCAAAACACATTGAAAGACGTTGATTGTATAAACGAGGCTGTGAGTGCTTTAAAGATCTTATTATCGTCTACACACAACATCAGCTGATTTGAGTACTCATCTTTTTATCATCACATTATCTCAATTATCTCTCGAGGGATAAACAACTAGCCGAGCATGGCGGCTGGTATTATCTGTGGGGGGGGGGGGGAAGCTGGGACTAGGCAGAGCTGTGACTTCACTGAAAGTAGTCTGTTTACCTGTTGTTTGTAAGTATTTAAAATGATAGTTTATTCAGAATTACCTCTAACCATTTTTTAGTTTGCAGAAGTATCTTAAATATCTTCAATACTTCTTTCTTTGCACAATAATTATTGCAAATGTTAAAAAGATCTGATTCACATAAAGGACTCACACAGCCACACTGTCGTTTTCACACACGCACATACACGTGATTTTAAAGTAACAAAAACTCGTACAGGAGAGTGAGGGAAGCTGAAACTTCATACGAACACCTCTCCTTTACAGTCAAGAAAAGATTAGTAGAGAGCATTATGACAAATATTCTTAGGATTCTAATCCCTTATTTAAACATTTACAACGTTGTCCACAGGGGGGCGCCAAAATTAACACAATCCAAAATTCTCTCAAAGGATCCGAGCTAAATAATGTGAATATATGCTCTAAACCTGTGGTTCTTGAAGCTCCCTGGACTTTTATCTAACTAAGAAAAACTAAGCCCCCCGGAGCAGCAAGAAAGAAAAAATTGCTGCTAAAAGTAACATCAAATGTAAATGTTGTCATGGATAAAATCCAAACAGAAAAGACACACAGAAGACCTTTGTATAAACTATCCAGAAAGTGTTAAAGTGGACGTATTCTCCCCCTTCTCCACCTTTCTACCAGTCCCCCTGTGGTCTAAATGAAACATCTGTGCTGAGCTTTGGTCAAAATATAACATGAATCAAGCACCAGAGGAGGTTTGTGACCCTGTATAAACCAGCTCTCTCAGAACGCTCCGTTTTGGTGTGTGTGTCTCTTTAAAAGAAATGACCCGCCCCCGCTGAGTTTTCCCCGTAGACATCACACCTCTGTAGAGAGAATAAAAATGGCCAACCTGTGCTAAAGTTTTGTTTTAGTCTGGGGGTGGAGTCCATGTGTGGAGATATTAGGGGAGGGTTTTATTTTTTTTTTACCAGAATCCCACTGGAGAGCACATTTGAAACAGAACATTTTTCTCTGTGTTGTAAGACTTATGCAGACCACAAACAAAGGACTGGATGGGTTTATTTCACATTTTGGGAGTCAGTAGACACTCAGGTTACCCAAATAAACAAAAACACTGTAGAAGTGGATTTTTCATAATATGTCCCCTTTAAAGAGTCACCAACGGCCCTCTGCTCAAGGGCACCACAGCAGTGCTTAACTTTTAATTTACTGTTCAGGTTACTTTGTTTGTACCTGTAGGTAGATTTGTTTGAAGCCAGCAGGATTGGCATCCATCATGAAACACAGATTATAAAAGAGCTGTTATAAGGAACAAAGCATTAGAGAGAAGGTCAACTATTTAAAATCTACCAAAACGGGGCAGATAGGAGATGGAGATCTCAACCAGTAAGATCAATAAAAAACACAAATAATCTCTTCAGCCAGAGTAAAAATAAAAAGAGAGAGATTAACAGGAAAAAGTATGCATTTACTGAATGCACATAAGAGCCTCTGAGCTCTCGGTTGTATGTGATCAGCTAAAGATTTCATAAATTCCTCCAACAGTTCAAAGTCTGTCCTCTTTGCACTGTTTGCTTTACTGACATCAGCTCACAGAGCAGAGGACACAGAGGTTGATTTAAAGCGTGTGGAAGGGCGGTGAAGAGGCAGAACAAAATCAAAGCATCAAAGTGTTGAAGGCAGACTTGAGGTTTGAAGAAGAGGCACTGAAGGAAGAATCAGTAGAAAAAGAAGATCAGAGCCATCTACAGGATGAAGACGTGCACTGCTGTTGTGTTCCTGAGTCTTCTCTCATTGGGACGCTCCGCTCCTCAGACCAGCTGTGACAGTCTGGTTAAACCCATAACTATCAGCAATGAAGAAGTAAGTTCATGTCTGCTTTTTGCATCTCCCATCTTTTTCATCCAGGTGCAAAGATACATCTTGTTTTCTTGTATTTTGAAGTCTGTTACTTCTCTGTCTTTTGCCTTTGAAATAATAATAATAATAATAATGATAATAATAATAATAAAGTGGTTTTATTTATGGCTTTTCTAGAAAATCAAAGACGCTTTGATAAGGGAAAAAAACAACCAAAAAACAAAAGTAGGACAAAAAAATAGTAAAAGCTGCGGCAGGTTTTGTGATGTAATGAGTCCAGTAGTTGTTTGTCTTCTGTTGCATAAGACGGCTTACCAAACTACGGGCAATGAACTGAAGCTGTGAAATATTAATAATAACTTTGTTTATACAGCACCATTAAAAACACACGTTTACAAAGTGCTTTGAAATTCAGCAAAAGAGCATAAAAAAGAACAAAAGCAAAAGAAGCCAAACACAGAAGAAAATAAACAACAGCAGGAATGTAGACTACACAAAATAAACAGAACAAAGAAAAAACAACCACACCGCAAAAGAACCCCTTCAGGAAAGTGGGGCGGCTGTGGCTCAGTAGGTCGTCTCTCAACCGGACAGTCGCGGGTTCGATCCTCAGCTCCTGTAGAAACATATCTGATGTGTCTTTGGGCAAGACACTTTACCCAAAGCTGCTCCCGCTGGATCGTTGGTGGCGCTTTAAGTAGTCAGAAGATCAGACAAATACTTCACAAGCTCAAGTCCATTTACCAAAGTACCAAACCAACATATTTAACCAAACCATCACAAGAACCCAACAACTCGAGCTGAGACCAAGAGATCCAAAGATTTAATGGTCACATATTAAACTCCTTTTCAACAAGTTCTCCTGCTGCCAGCCTCAAGCGGACCCTCGTCAAACTGCAGGATTTCGCACTTTCGCATCGGCTTCAATTTTCAACACTGGAGTATGTAAGTGTGCTGGCATAAGCAGAGGCGTTGCTTGTCAACAGGCAAGGCGGGCAACTGCTTGGGGCCCCAGGCGAGAAGGGGGCCCCCATCAGCTGACAAACTTCAACCCAGAGTCTCAAAATGTGCAAATTTTGCTACGATAGTAAACCTGTCTCAGGAGGCCTCATCTGACAGCACTCACTCTCAGTGCCCTGCCAAGCGCTGCAGCATTATTCCTGTGAAAACCTACATTTTACAATGAAGGAACATGAAGAGGAGTTATCTGTCTGGGGTTTAAAAAAAAGAAAGAGGAACTTAATAATGAATGCTGGTTGGAGGGGCCCCCAATTAATTTTTGCCTAGGGCCCCAACAGACCCTAGAATCGCCCCTGAGCGTATAGGTAACATGCTGCTAACTAACTAACAGGCTAATTCCTTTGTTCCAGTTGCTGATGTTGATAAATTAAGTTTGTATTATTAAGAATAACTTGTTTATCTGGTTATTGGGAGTCTGAGTGTAGTTATTCTGCTAAAATCCAGATATACATTATATACAGGCATCCTCTTTATCAGTTTGACATTCTTCAAATGCTTATTCCAAACCACTGGATGGCGAAAAAGGACAAAATTAGCCTTTCTCTCATGGCTACAGGTAGTTTCTATCCATCTGTAAATAAATGCACAACCTTATGTTGGACACTCATCCATATATTTACAGATCTATGGACACCAGTCGCATATGAATACAGGAATAACCGCTGCCTTTTTTCTTCATTGTCGTGTGTTTGTGTGTGTTCCAGATGTTGGGGAAGTGGCTGTACTTCGGAGGGAGCTCTGACATCCCAGGAAGTCGCTCCCTGGCTCACCTGATGACCAGCGTCTGGCTGGACATCACTGCAACCTCCCAGAGCAACGTCCTGAATCTTGTCCAGACTCAGAAAATGTAAATCACCGACACTGTCACACGAGGCTTCATGTTTCTGCCGTTAAGTAGTTTTAATGAAGTGGCAAAACGCCGGTGTTGAGACATGAAGCTAATGCAGAAGTGTAAAATCCTGTCTTGCCCAAAGACACATCGGATATGTTGCTGCAGGAGCTGGGGATCGAACCCCCAACTTTTCGGTTGAGAGAAGACCGACTGAGCCACAGCCGCCCCACTTTCCTGAAAGGGTTCTTTTGTGGTGTGGTTGTTTTTTCTTTGTTCTGTTTATTTTGTGTAGCCTCTGGAGCCCCCTGCAGGAACAGATGGGTGATGACACTCAGGCTTCATGCATTAATATTTACAGCCTATGGTTTTAACAGGCAATTAGATGATGCTCTTGTAAACTTGTTGAAGAAGGAACTTATTGTTTATAGTTAGATATCTTGATATCTATGACTTAAATATCCCCAAACATAAACACAAGACATTTTTTGTATAAAAAGGAGTACTCATTCAAAACTTAATGCTGATGGCCGCCCCAGTCATCATCCCGAAATCCTGAACCATGATTGACTATTTGCCCCATCAGAAGTGGGACTCTGAGCTGTGTCAGCTAATACCTTTGCATTTCAACGTGGCACATTTCCTTTGGTTAATATTTTTATATTTTAAATCGTGACTTTGGTCAAACATCCTCTTTTTTTCCTTTAAAATTTGGTTTAAGAAGATTGATATGTTTCCACTCTGTTACACAGCTTTCATTTTTGTCTTCACAGTGTCGACGAATGTTCGAGTTTCACATACAACGTGACTTTTGAAAACAGCACAATGCTAATTGGTGAGTAGAGATGTATCAGAGCGATACTTAGGAGTGGAAACTATCGACTGTTTTTAAGAAGTGGATTTAACCTTGTGGGCTCTGCTGTTCAAAACTGATCCAACGGGAATGAAGACATCGGCTAGGATCAAAGGGGGCGATCCCCCAGCATCAGGGCTGGCCCTTCTGTAATGCACATAACAACATGTTACCCCCCCAGCCCCCTGTCGTATTTTATGTTTTGGATCCCAGTAGGACATATATAACATTTTTTTAAATGCAACCTAGCAGAGGGTTGCATTCAAACTGGATAACTGGGACTATGAAATTGGACTAAAAAATTCCTTTTTTACAGGGAGGTTGGTATTTTACGACATCTTTGAAATATATTTTGCAGCAGACAGTTTTATTGATTCAATAAAGAAAGTGGATATGCTACGAATAAGGCTTGTTAAAAAAATGAAGGGTTTGTCCCTCCTAAAATATTACACCAAATAGAAACAATATCACACATTAAATATTGAATTAAAATTATCTGGGACTTTCAGTTTGTGTGGATTTTGGCGCCCACTGTGGACAAAGCATGTAGTGCGACGTCCTCTTTAGAGCACTGTTAACAGCATTCAGACTCTCACACATGTTTCTGTGTTTGTGTCTTCTTCACCACAGAGAAACCGTTCTACCTGAAAGAAGTCTACCTGCCGACTGACTGCTCTGACTGTCTGTCTGTGTATGAAGAAATCATCTCTGGCACGGACACTTTCAAAAGTCTTCTCCTTTTCAGTGAGTACAAATCGCTTAATCATTCCTACAACACGGAGCTGACTCTTATTGAACTTAATAAAAGTTTGATATAACAATAATAATAAGTCATATATTTCTAATAACATTTTCTCTCATCCTGATGTCCAGGCAAGAGCAACAACGTCTCGTCTGCTGCTGTAGAAATGTTGAAGACACAAGCAGTGTGTCTCAAGATGCCGTCACCCATAATGACAGAAACCGAAGAAGGTAACCTTTTTCATATCCAGTTTTCTGTTCTTTACTAACGTCATGCAGCACTGTTTTTGTGACCCATTTGTCTCCTGTTTGTGTGTACACAGAAATCTGCCCAGTCAACCTCGCACCCTCAGAGGGGCTCAGTGCCCTAAACGAGTTATTAGAGGCCAAGATGGGACATCGACTCGCAAGATTCCTTGATACTATATTTGATTTATTTGTGAACTGATGGAGTTTTGATCTCCCTGAAGTTTTTCATGTGGTAAAAGTATGACAAAGATTTTTTTTTTTCTGTCCCAATGCAGGCGAGAAAGAACATTGGAAGCAGGAATAATATCAATCAAACCAAAATGGCAGACCGGTAGCTTTCTAATGATCATAATAGTTATTGTATTAGCATCATTATTTCATGGCATTCCTGTTATGTTTAGACGTGAAAGCAAAGAAAATGGACAGAAATAAATTAAATTCCTTGTGAAAAGTTTTTGCCCAGTTTTTAAAGGAGCAATATGTAACTCTGACACCTAGTGTTTAAAATGGGTACTGCAGCCCAAATTCAAAACATTGTAGAGAGCTGTCTCCCCCCGCCCCCTCCTCTCTAGAGTCGATGCTCACACAGGTCACCATGTGGTGGACTCTGAAGCTTCAGTGTTTATCCAGCTCTGCATGGGTCTGTAAACCTTTCTGTGTTCTAACCTCTCTCCATTTTTCAAAAGCATCTCCAATATTGATCCTAGTTTGAGCACATTTCTGCTCGTGGAGCTTATTAGAAACATGCAGAGGCTTTTTATGTCCAATACCTTCTCTGGTCCAAACAAATCCAGACCGTTCTGCACCAGAATCTAAAGTTAGAAGGAGGACATACTGGCTGCTGCGTTGTTTTCAGAGAAGCCAGCACTTCAACATAGCATGTTTCCTTAATATCTGAAGGTAATGTTTCATGATTTATTTAAATCAGTAGATATCTTACATATTGCTCCTTTAAACTTACTCTCGTAACACAATAAAGGAAAAAAAAAATTAAGAAGGAATAACATCTGGGTGCTTGTGGCCTATAGTGTTTGTTTGTTCACACTGCCCATGTACAGAGGCTGTAGTCCTCAAATCAGTCAGCCCTGGTTCAAAATCTGGCCTGTGGCTCCTTTGCTGCTTGTCAATCCCCACTCTCTCTCTCTCCCTGATTCTCAACTCTGTACTTTCTCTATTATAAAGGCATGAAAAGCCCAAAATAAATCTAAAAAAACACAAAGGAAAAATCTGCTTTACCTTTTTGTTTCCAATGGTGTCAGTAAATGGTGAAAACGTGAAAAAGCTTCAAACTAACACCTTGCTAATCTTGAGCCAATTGGTCTAATGTCAAATGGTTCTCATTAGAGATGCAGAATAAACTTTTCCGTACTCCTATGCTCACAGAAGTTTGGTGTTAATCCCACAAAATCAACAAATAGAAAACTTTTTTGTCTGTGTCTTCCAATAAATAAAAGTGAATACCAGCATGATAGGACACTTTAAACCTTTAAAGGCAGGGTTGGTAGTTTTCGCGAAACTAGCATGATTTTGAAAGTAGCATTCCCTCAGTGCTCCGTCTGCACCCACCCCCTCCCCTCTGTATTCCCTCAAAAGCCACGCCCCCTCACTTACATGCACGATTGCCGTTGCTCCAGAAGCGGACCTCAGCTCATTACTGTCATTGTGTAGAAACTATGTCGTCTCATATCTCATTCAGCGGTATGTAAACTCACAGTATAAACTCTGTCATCTGTGACACGCTTTGAGTGTTGGCTAGTGCACACAAGGGGTAGAGAACGAGCAGGCGTCTGATTGGTTCATCAGATTGGTACCTCGTGGCAGACATTGGTCAAAGTTTTTACAGGCTTACAACTGCTACAGATGACGGATTTTCTTTGTTCCTCTTTCAGAACATGAGTTATTAATTTCTGTCAGGACCTAAAGACAATTTCAAACAAAATCTTAAAAAGTGGATCTGAAGAGAATGACCAACCCTGACTTTAAGTCTGTCACGAATGGTCAGTTAGTTGTGCGCAGTGTCCT
The DNA here is from genome assembly GCF_963930695.1 of Labrus bergylta. Lineage (NCBI taxonomy): Eukaryota > Metazoa > Chordata > Actinopteri > Labriformes > Labridae > Labrus > Labrus bergylta. Next base: position 31,519,176 of record NC_089195.1, read on the forward strand.
GTCACTGATCGCTTCAATGACCTATAGACAAAGAAAGGATAAAATGTACTCTGATCTCTGATCAGTGTGCAGCTCTAACGCTCTGATGTTATAGATTCCTATTGACACGGTGATACCTGATCCTGGATCTGTGTAAAGTTCATCGCCATGCAGCGTGTATGGCATGTGTCATGACATGTGTGTGTGTTCATGTAGAATGACCTGATCACAGGTAAGGAAGTGTCACTGTATGTGTGTGACTGACACATGTCATTAGCTGTGTAATGCAGTAAGGATCAGTGTGTATGTGTTGTGTGTGTGTGTTGTGTGTGTGTGTGTGTGTGTGTTGTGGTCATGTACACAAGTGGATAGGGCTGTAGGCATCACCTTTCTCCAAGGACCTGTGTGCTATGTGATACTACAGTGTACCTTTGTGTTGCAATGTGTGTATGTGTGTGTGAGCGATAGCCCCAGGTCCTGTTCCAGAGCGCCGATCACACAAACACACACACACACACACACATACACACACACACACACAGTAACAGAGGAGGACTGCGACTCACACTTATGGAAGCATCCAGAGCCTTCTGACAGGATGTAAGATTTTGTGAGTTTTCTGTCGTCTTGGCTGGGAGGAGAATGGAGATCAGAATAAAGTGATGCTGTGGATATGGAACCTGGCTGTTTAAGGTTTGCTGAATAATTCATCCGTCGGCTTGTGACTGGTGGAAAATGAGGAAGGCAGCGCTGATGGTTTGGATCAGCCTTTTGCTGCAAGGTCAGTTCTGCATACACAGCTTTGCTTGATTTCTGCTCATGTCTTCGCTATAGTGTTGTCCCGATAATTCGGACCCCACGGCAACAAAAATAGAAGTCTGAGGCACCAAATATTGTTTTATTTCTTCTTTTTAATCACTAAAAATTGCAACAAACTCTCACACACTGTTTAATATGTTTTGTGCAGTTAAGACAGTGACAACTTCTCTGCTCTCTGGATGTTAATCAGAGGCATAAACGTAACTTTTTGCTTGTTACCTCTCTCTCATATTACTTAAAAATCTGTTTTTTGAACCTCTTGCACTGTTCTGATATTATCAATCGCAGAAATAAAAGAGATTGTATTGTTTTAAAATGCGTGGTATCAAAAAGGATCAAAGAAATTGAAACATTTTGAAAAATCTTACACTGCAATCCCCCTGACATCTGTCTGTTTTAACCTTTGATCTCAGTTTCCCATGGTGCTCAGGGTCAATATGCCCGCAAACTTCTGAATGACCTGATGGAGGACTACTCCAATGCTCTGAGACCTGTGGATGACACAGACAAAGCTCTCAATGTGTCGCTGCAGATCACTCTGTCCCAAATCAAAGACATGGTACGTAGAAAACACGATATACATATCGTTAAAAAAAACATCGACAGGGACTGTGCAATGTTACCATGGAGTTAAGTGTGGTGGTGCACCATGTTGCTTCTTTGGCTGAATTAAACACTGGTACCCCAGAAGAGGCACTCACATCCGAGAATCAACATGTACTTTCCCACTACCTGTAGAAATAGTTTGTTTTGGTCATTTTCTTGGTTTGGCCACTTTCTTTTTCCATCATAATTGAAGCTAAACATGCTCGTCGATAACAACCAACTCCTCACTTTAGCTCAGATATGTGATCTAGAAGCATGCACATGTTTTGCTTAATTTGAGGTATGTCCAGTGCATCCTAATCTTAGATGAGGCCTCCATCTTTAGTAGTACTGCAAGTGTGTGACTTGTGGAGAAAGGAATAATAGCACAAAGATTAATAACGGTGATTCGCTTTGGTCTGTTTATTGTACTTTTAATTTGCAGCTAATGTATTTGACTTAGAGGGGTGTGTGTGTATGTGATGATTTTGACATGGTTGTGCAGTACTCACAGAGACTATGAATGAATAGAGAGCTCTCCATTGTTCGCCTCTTGATTAAGAGCTGCAGAACAAATGTGTGTCTCTCATTTTACAAACTAACAATGCTGCTGTCAGTCTTCTGTTCCTTTAAACAGACAAGTATACAACAGCACTGAATATCAGAGCGTAATGAAAAAGTAGCGATATGAACCTTTTTGTCTTTCTCTTTAGATTTACATGTGTTTGTATGTATGTATGTGTGTTTCTGTGTGTGTAGGATGAGAAGAACCAGGTGCTAACCACATACCTGTGGATCAGGCAGGTCTGGCATGATGCCTACCTGAAGTGGAACAAGGAGGACTATGATAATCTGGAGATGATCAACATCCCCAGCGACCTGGTGTGGAAGCCGGACATCGTCCTCTACAACAAGTCAGTAACAAGACAGAGTTTAATAAAAAAAAAATGTATGTGGGAAGATGATTAAGCACACACACAAATATGTCCTCCCCTGTGTGTGTGTGTAGAGCAGATGAGGAGTCTGGAGGTGCACCCAGCACTAATGTGAAGCTGCGATACAACGGAGAGATCGTCTGGGACTCTCCAGCCATCACAAAGAGCACGTGTGTGGTGGATGTTTCCTACTTCCCCTTCGACTGGCAGCACTGCAAGCTCACCTTCGGCTCCTGGACCTACAACGGCAACCAGGTGTGTTTAATGTCACGCATCCTCCTGTTCTGACCGAGTGCAGCCATTTGTAGGACTGATCTCTATTCTGATTTGTAGCACAAACACAAATACCGGACCTCCTTCAGTCGCACTCTTGCGAGGACAGTCCACCATTATGCCTTAAGGCTAACTTTATGCCATTATGCCATTAGGCTAACTTTAAATTTTAAACCTTTATTTTATCCAGGTTAGTCCTGTTGAGATCAGATATCTCTTTTTGAAGGGCCAAGAACAAAACACTGAAACTCATACAGCAAACATTAAACTATATGATCAAACCATCAGCTAAAACAGTTGCATACTGAAAGATTGGATTCAAGACTCTTCACTAAAGGGTTTGAAAATATTCAGGGTAACTGTTTTTGCATTCTGCTAGTTATTCCAAGCAACAGGTGAAGAAAACCCAAAACCTTTTTTTTCCCAACAAAGCTCTCACTTTGGGAACATCAAATTGCAAAATGTCCAACGACCGAAAGTTGCAGATTCCACGTTCAAGATCAAAATAAGGAAACACAGGTGAAAAATGTTATACAACTAGATGAAATGAGATTCAGTTAAAATCTAGACTTAAAATGTAGGTCTTGGGTTTGCTTTTAAAATGTTTACATTGTATTCTCCCCTCAGGTCTCCAGGTAAATTGTTCCACAAACGGGGGCCATTGTAATAAAAAGATATACCGTATAGGTTTTAGTTTGGACATGTGGAACAACATAAAGGCTTTATATGCAATTTTTCACACTTAAATGTGCAGAAATACAGTATATCCTCTGAAAATACCTCTGTGAGTCATGACTGTCTACTATGGGTGTAACACCCGAGTCCCACTGTCTGTGATGCTTTCAGAGTTTTCAGAGTCCTATCTTCAGTTTGTTTACATCGTCGGGACGGCCGGCTGACTCCTCCCCTCGCGTATAAAAGTTGTTTAATTGAGGGACTAGAGAAAAGAAGAATAACATACTGTACTCACTGCTTAACTGTGTTTCTAGATCACGCTCATTTCAGGTAAATTTACATGCAGTGTGAAGATACGAGCATAATAAAGATCGCTAGCATTAGCATGCTAACACAACAATGCAGCGCGAGTTGTTTTAGTTTCATGCTGGTGCTCAAGGGCGACATCTGCTGGATAAAAAAAAAATCACATATAAAGCCTTTAAAGACCACTTCCAGAAGACCTGAGGGCTCTGGTGGGCTCATAAGTAAAAAGCAAATGGGATAAATAGGTGGGAGCAAGACCATTATGAGATTTAAAAACCAATAAGATAATCTTAAAATCAATTCTAAAACAAACGGGTAGCCAATGCAGAGACTTTAAAATCGATGTAATGTGTGCTCTCTTTCTGGTCCTCATCAGCAGTCTCGCAGCTGAATTTTAAGCTGCAACTGAGAAATATTCTTTTTGTGTTTTTGTTTTGTGTTTGACGTTTTCATGTGTGTCCTCTCCACAGGTGGACATCAGTTTGGGCATGGACAGCGGAGACCTGTCGGACTTTGTGGAGAACGTGGAGTGGGAGTGTCACGGCATGCCTGCAGTGAGGAACGTCATGATGTACGGCTGCTGCTCCGACCCTTACACTGACATCACCTACACCCTGCACCTGAAGCGTCGTTCCTCCTTCTACATCTTTAACCTGCTGCTGCCCTGCTTCCTCATCTCCTTCCTGGCCCCGCTGGGCTTCTACCTGCCGGCAGACTCGGGGGAGAAGGTTTCCCTCGGGGTGACGGTGCTGCTGGCGCTCACCGTGTTCCAGCTGTTGGTGGCTGAGAGCATGCCGCCTGCAGAGAGCATGCCCTATATAGGTCTGAGTCATTATTGGTGTTCAGTTTAATTGATTAAAATAATATATTGGTAACAGTATCCATTGGTTTTTTTCATATGTTTTGAAGGTTGCCATATTGGAAATGCTATCTCAACCTAACTTTCAATCAATAGAGACACAGAAAGAGGAGGCCAATAAATGAGTGCTGCTGTGTATGCTACCTTCCTCTTTTCATGCATGTCTCCTTTTCTTTGTCCCCTCCTTTAGGGAAGTATTACATCGCCACCATGACGATGATCACAGCCTCCACCTCGCTCACCATCTTCATCATGAACATTCATTTCTGCGGCGCTGAAGCCAAGCCGGTCCCTCACTGGGCGAAGGTGCTCATCATAGACTACATGTCCAAAATATTCTTTGTCTACGAGGTGGGGGAGAACTGCACCACGCCAGAGTGTGATAAGACCCCACTGTACCCCGAGGAACCCTTGGGCGATGAGGACGGCTTCCAGGATGACCATTTCCACGACTACCGTTATGACAGTGAACCTTACAGGTACAGCAACGGCAATGGCGTGAGTCATCACAACAAGCGTCACAAAAGCCAGGCGAACGCCAACGGCAACAAGGGCCGTCACCACTACAACAACCACAGCAACCATGCCTCCAGACTGGAGAGGGGGGAGGGGAGGAGAGAGCACACGCACCACATCGGGAGGGACGAATTGGACTACCAGGCCCCTCCTCGTCCTCCAAACCTCCAGCACCTGAACGGAGGGCTGAAAGAGCAGCTCCTCTACTCCACAGAGAAACTTCAAGTCCCAGCATGCCCCTGCTGCTGCCCATGTGTGGAACATAAAGAGGTGCATCATAACACACACACAGTTTCTCCCTTCTTATCTGACCCCTTCTTGAGTAAAGTGTCAACGGCCCAATCGCAAACGAGGGTCAAGAGCTATCAAATCATCAAATGAGGTTCTCTGGTGCAGACGTTTTGATGCCAATTGTAATATTGAACATTTGTCCACAGTTTAAGTTGACCTGTCTCGTCTCTTCCTCAGGTGGTGAAGAACATCCAGTTCATAGCCAACTACTTCCGCGAGCAGAGGGCGACTTGTGTCAAGGCCGCAGAGTGGAAGAAGGTCGCCAAGGTGATGGATAGGTTTTTCATGTGGATCTTCTTCGTCATGGTCTTCCTCATGAGCATCCTCATCATCGCCAAGGCCTCCTGACAGACCCCCTCATGATCTTTATGATCACTATCACCCTACTTCCTTCCTGGACCTCAGTGTCGCTTGATTATCCCAATTTTTACTTTGATGCAACACCAGGGAAATCAGAACTGTTTTTACTGTGAAGAACTTATATTTGTTATGTCAGCATTGTGTTGCAAGTGTGTGTGTGTGTGTTTGTGTGTATGTGTTTGTGGTTTATAGGTACTTTGTTGGTTTCTGTTTTGACATAACGAGGACAAGGTCATTGCGCTCGAATCATCCATTAATCACAAACGCAGAACTTCATTAAAGCCTCTCGGTTAGTTAACGTCAGGTGTGCTTGCATGTGTAACGGAGCGGTGGAGCGGTAAGGCAATCTAGGCCTCGAACATGCATGGACTCTGCATTATTGATGAGCTAACAGCCAGACATCCACCTATAGGCATTACATTACATACGTTACTTTTTCAGGTGACCAGATGCTGCTGTTTTTCCAGAGTCAGTTACATGCGGAGCTCCGGCAATGAAACCTTTAACACTTATGAAACAACCTCACGAGTGATCGAGACAAGGGCAAATCCTGTGTGAGCCTCTCACTAATCATCATGGGAAAACATGTAAGGCGAAGAAATGAAACACAATTCAATCAGTCAAGGAATAAATTAGTATTTGTAGAATGCCAATTCACAACAAATGTTGTTATATAAATGTTAATGTAGTAGGTATCTTCTGTCTTCCTAATAAATCCTCTGTTTCTTAAACATACTTCTTTCTTAACCTAGAGTGACCACATGACAATATTTTATTTATATTATTTTATTTTAAGAGTCGGCTATGTCCATGGTAAAACTATTGTGTTGCTAGGCTGTCACTTTTTTATTAACTTACAACAATACACTTCACTTCCTGTCTCTTGATCACATGATTACACAAGTCTTACATAATAACAACAAATCTTTAAAGTAACATACAGATATAATCACAGTCAATATTCAACAATATTTACGAAAATTAACTAATAATAATAATTCATATATTCCCTACTATACCCTAGATCAGTAGTTTCAACTGGTGGGTTGGGACCTAAAATGTGGGTAGCGGAGCAATAGGAAATTTGTGCTTGGAAAAAAAATTGTCTTAAAGTTTTTTTAAATGTTTTGTTCTGTCTGAGGTCCAAACTGCACAACCTTTCAATAAATACATCTGATTGATGGGTCCTGAGGTTAGACCAGTTGAGAACCACTTCCCTAGATAATTATATAATTCCAACAGTATCAAACATGGCATTGCAGCAAGGCATTAAAAGGACAGACAAAGACAAAAGATGACACACATTAAAAAAGCTAATGAGGTAAAAAAAAAGAAAGAGGCACTGAGGAAACAGCGATCCTTGACTGATGCTCTTAGCAGCTTCCATTACACACAGAATAAAGTGCTGAGTCAACAAGAATATAACGGGTCGCTGATATTCATCACTAGAAATAAAAGTGCACATATTAACACAGTTTAATACATGCCGTACAAAACCCCAATAATATTAGAGAGTAACTGCTGACAGTGTTTCCAACAAAAATGGACCGAAGCAACACCGCCAAGGTCAGATACAAAACACACATCAATAGCATCGGCATCATTGGTACCAACAGCATATTCACTGTACAACTATTTTCCCTTCTGACTTGATTTAAGGAGAGGAATGGCACTGGAGGAAAAAAGGCTGCCTGTATCTATTGTTTTTTTTTTACAGAGGGACATCTGAACAGAGAAGGAAGTAACTGAAATTCAAAGTGAAGGGGGTGAGCGCTGTCTGACAGGAGGGATTTTGCATTTTGCAGAACATGTTTATTGTACAGGTCAGTGAGGCTGCTTGGCTGGGGACGTATGACTTTGGCACTAACCTTTACAATATTGTTAAAGTGCAGTTTTGGCCTTAACACAGAATGAATGAAACCTTTGTTGCCCCTAGGGGAATTTTCCTCACATCCAGAGCAGAAAAACACAATACAAGTGACAAAAATTGACAAAAACAGGACAGCACATAACAACAAAACCATAAAAAAATAAAAATAAAAATATATGATTACAGCATCACATGATCACATGTACTGATTTCAATAGCAAGTTCATACTTTATGATCAGAGCTTGTTGAGCAGTTGAATGCTGCGTGGTACAAAGGATGTGACGCCTCTTTTAGTTCTCCTAATTCATACTCAGACAGCGGGGTGCAGAGGGTCCACAGTAATCTTGTTGGCTGTGAGTGTTAATGCCAAATAACTTAGCCTGGTTTAATTTCTCTACACACTACAATTCCCCAAATAGCCACTAGAGGGCAGTGAAGCTACAATCGCAGAGAATACAGTTACTGGCTGATGAGTGAATGAATGAACAAAACAACGTGGTCCATGTCCAAAACCCTTAAAAAAACAAGGCAAGACAAGGTTTAGTTAAACCTTTAGTTAAAGTACAGTAACAACACATGACATCAAACATATCATGGCAAAGGGTGGGTAAAGAAATCATAGTCATTAAAAAAAGAGAAATAGTCATTAAAACAAACCTTTAAAAATCAAAGAGAAGAAGAAATAATAACAGGAAATACAGAAGTTAAACTATGATTTACATAGTTATATTGTATCAAGACAATTAATTTAAATAATATAATAAAAGGCAGATGTAAACATGTGAGTCCTTCTGGCAGTTTGCTCGAGATGCATGAAGAATAGAAACTGATCGCTGCTTCTCCTGACTCTGGGGACAGACAGCAGACCTGTCACTGATGACCTGAGTGATCTGGATGGTTTGTACTGCATCAGAGGGTCCATAATGAAATATTCAGCACTTTGCACACAAACAAGAGTATTAAGAAATCTTTTTTCTGTGTGGCAGGAAGCCAATGTTAAGACCTTAGACCTAGAGTAATGTGATCCACTTTCTTGGTCTTAGTGAGGAATAAAGAAGCAGGGCTCTCATTCAGCTGCCGTTGTGTCAACTGATTTTTTACTGGTGACCTGTAAAGACGATATTACAGTTATTAGGTGTACTGGAGATAAATGCATGGACACATCTTTTCCAGGTCCTTATGACATCCTCTCCGTCTTCTGTCTGCTCCACTGTTCAGAAAATGTGTGCTCAAACAGGCCGTTTGGAGATTTTCCCTTCATGACATCACAAAGGGCAGTAGCCCCTCCCCCAGGTGGGTGACACTCCCACAGCTAGGTGTTTGTTCTGCCCTCTGAGTCTGCCTTCTCACCGTAAACAATAGGACATGGTGCAAGAAAGCCCGAGCCACCCAAGACCTTCCAGAGAGGGGGCGTGGTCAGACACAGCTCATTTACATATTTAAAGGTACAGACACAGAAACAGCCTGTTCTGAGCAGGGCTGAAATAGAGGGGTTTATAGACATGATCAAATACAGAATCAGAGTGGATTTAGAACAAGAAACTTCACACACATGTTTTGGCCGACCTCTGAGACTTATTCAAACTGGTTGAAAAGGAGGATAATATGTGACCTTTAAAATGTAGATTTAACAGTGACATCATCTATAATACATGTTACATGACAAAAACAAATATTGCTCTAAATGCGTTAAAACGACATTGAAAATAGGTCAAACTGAGTTTAAAGCGTTATTAAGCAAAATGTGGAGAAATATTATTATGTGGGTGCACCGCTCTACTTCTAGCTGTCAATCACTCAGGAATATAAAACTAAAATTATTGTGATTTTACATATTTATTAGATTAAGCAATTAGCTCAGAGTTAGAGGGGGAAAATATGTCATTAAAGCTCATGTGAAAGCATTTTCATTCCCACAAATGGATGTAATTCCAGTGTGTCCTAAATCAGCAAATGCACGAAAATAGCACAAACTCTCAAAAACGACAGAGATAATCTGATTACTGTCCCCTCCTCCCCCTCCTCCCCACCCCCCCTCCCACCTCCCCGCCCTGGGCCATGAACTGCGTGTCTCTGTCTTCATCATCTAAATCTGGATTCAAATAAAACCCTGTTGCCTTTAATAAAGATCAAATGTTGCTCAGGTGTCGTGTCAGTGTTCCTCAACGACAGTCCAACTTTAGCCGTGGCCATCTGGTCCTGTTCCTGAAAAAAAGGTTTATCCACAGGATGGTGTCCCATATTATTGAGAATGTGTTTTTATATGTGGTGTGAGTGTATGTGTGTGTGTGAGTGTGAGGGAGAGACTTGTGGGTAGGAAGGGTATTAAATTTAGAGCGCACTACAGTACGCTGCAGTGTTGTTTTGTTGGGCAGTACTTCTGTTAACTTTATACTGTAAATCAAAATTGAAGGTAATAGTTTGATATATCAGGAAAGCATTTATTTAATTGCTTTCATTCTAAATGTTTCATGAGACGATTGATACCACAGTCATGGCTGCACAGATATTTTTAAGCAGCTAGCAACCCAGCAAAACAAGCTTAGCTTAATTGAGCATAAGGACAGGAAATGAGGGCAAACAGCTAGCTTAGCTCTGTCTGAAGGTTTTTTAAGTGGTGATACGTAACACAGCATAAATGGATAACTCATTATTGGGCATGCTGAAGCTCATTTTATTACCTTTAAATATATCCTGGTAGATTTTTTTCCCATATAGACTGAGATCCACCAGCTATGTGTAAGTTCACACGTAGCCTTGGTCATACATAATTTCAAATTTACGACAGAGTTTTACATTTACTGCTGAAATCTTAAACCTAGCTCGTAGTAGCTGTAAAGCATAGAGTGTAAATATTAATGGATGAAGCCGACCTGTCTCTTACTGCAGGGGGCTTCGGAGTCCCATCGATGGCAGACTCCATGCTGGAAATCCTGTCTCACCCGAACTTTTAGTCATCCTAACGACAGGCTGAGAGCTGGAGCTGAGGCGGGTTTTAAGCCTCCTGAGAAACCATAACATCGCACCCTCCTGTCAATCAGGTCAGCTACGCACCTGGACAACACATATTGTTCAGCAAAACAATGCAGATGCGTTATCAAAAATAAAAATCACCCCCTATGTGTGCCTATGAGGACATTGACAAATCAGAGCAATATCATTTTTGCACCAGGCTGTAAACATGTTTGTTTATGCTGTAAAAAAGGCTTTTTTGAATGTGTGGTGTGTATGTAAATTCTGGGGTTCCTGGAGCCAGCCTCAAGCGGACCCTGGACAACCTGCACAATTTCTCACATTTGCATCGGCTTCATTTTTCAACACCAGAGGTTGCCGCTTAGTGTAAAGCCTAGAAATGCATGTGAGTTTGTTTTTACCCCTGGTTTTTTTTTGTCATGAACAAAATCCAAAGATAATTAACCTGCCAAATAATTTAGGCTCAAGTTAAATTATCTTATATTGTAGAGAATGTCATCACTCGATGCCACCGTTATTTTACTCGAGCAGTAGATTATGATAAATGGTAACTCAGGCTTGTTTAGCCCTTTTCTGGTCTTCCTGCTACCCAAAGGTGCGTTTACACCGCAGGTCACACCTACACAGTCACACATTGGTAGAGGCTGCTGTGTTAAGTGTCTATCAGAAGTAACTAATCCCTTTCATACACATTCACACGCTGCCGATGAAACAGCGGGAGCAACTTGGGGTTAAGCGTCTCGCCCAAGGACACATCGGACATGTTGCTGCAGGAGCTGGGGATCGAACCACCGACCTTCAGGTTGAGAGACGACCACTGAGCCTCAGGGTGGAGGCTTTTCACATTTCAATGTGTTGCAATATTTTCTTGCTGTTTGTGGATTAATGTCAGTTAAAAGAAGTTATTTCCAGCCATTTTTCTGTTCAGAGAAAATGAAGTATAAGGATTTACTCTGTGTTTTATGTCGGTAACTTCTTTAACATGCTGCTTGCCTGTCTTGGCCAGGACACTCTTGTAAATGGGATTTGTAATCTTGGTCATGTTTTCATGTTTAATTAAAAGTGGTATGAGCAGGTGCAAAATCTGATTTATAATGACTTGACCCAGTTTAATCTATTATGAAAACCATCATAAACCCTAAACAGGAATAATTTTCATCTTTACTGTTTATCATGAAATGAAACTGATCAACGATCTTCATCAACTTATTGATTATTTGTTTGCACAGCTCTTCAGTTTCAGTATAGTTGGGAGGAGATAAGACTTGATTAAGAGTTATATCAACTGAATACAAGTGGTGACCTGGCATGTTTCCTCTTCTCTTATGCAAACATCCCCCGGCTCTGTGCGTCTGTGGCAGCAGTGAGTGAACCAGCTGGTGGTGCATGTGGTCTGTAAATCTGCTGTCCGCTCAGAGCTGCAGCACAGATCAGTGTGAATGGAGCAGCACGCACGCTCCACACCATGAGTGACTCTTCGCCTCCTTGCTTATGGTTCAAATGGATCGCCTTCTTGTCCGTGTAGTTCGAATATGGCGGGGCACAGGACAGTGAAATGATTAACACGACCGGCTTGGCACTCCTAGGAGCCGGCAGACCGGAGAAGTTACCGGCGGACCGAGCTTTGACGGGCTGCCTCTTGGCGCTGCTCATCATTTGGACGCTCTTGGGCAACTTCACGGTTTGCGCAGCTGTTTACCGCTACCGACACCTGCGCGCAAAAGTTACCAACATCTTCATCGTGTCTCTGGCTCTGTCGGACCTCCTGGTTGGCGTGCTGGTGATGCCGTGGAAAGCTGTGGCTGAAGTTGCCGGTTTCTGGCCGTTTGGAGAATTCTGCAAGACCTGGCTGGCCTGCGACATCATGTGCTCCACGGCCTCCATCCTCAACCTGTGCGTCATTAGCGTGGACCGGTACTGGGCCATCTCTAGTCCGTTCCGCTACGAGAGGAATATGAACAAGAAGGTGGCCTCTGTAATGATCGGGGTGACCTGGACAGTCTCCGTGGTTATATCCTTCGTTCCTGTGCAGCTCAACTGGCACCGGGCGGAGCTCGGTGATGCGCTTCACGGTAAGTCTTCTGACGGGAGCTGTGACTCAAGTCTGAGTCGTACGTACGCCATCTCCTCCTCTCTCATCAGCTTCTACATCCCCGTGGCCATAATGATTGTCACATACACGCGTATTTATCAGATAGCCCAGATGCAGATCCGGATGATTTCCTCCCTGGAGCGTGCGGCGGAGCGCGCGCAGAGTCGCCGCTCGGAGGTACTTGAACAATTCCCTCACATGTGCATGGAAATAGACGCCAACTCGTATCAGTCTCATATCCGTCTACATGCAGATGCTCAGCGCTCTAGTCAGACACACCGGGAGCTCAGAGTGTCCATCAGGAAAGAGACGAAAGTCCTCAAAACTTTGAGCATCATCATGGGTGTTTTTGTCTGCTGCTGGTTGCCCTTTTTTGTTCTGAACTGCGCGCTGCCATTCTGTCCCGGACCAGAGACCCCGGGGGCGCAGAGAGGCCCTTACTGTGTCAGTGAAAAAACCTTCGACGTCTTTGTGTGGATCGGTTGGAGCAATTCGTCCCTCAACCCGATCATCTATGCGTTGAACGCGGACTTCAGAGACGCCTTCCTGCGCCTGTTGCGTTGCCGCGGACGAGGCTGTTGCGCAGCGATGAGCGCAGCGGTGGAGACGGCGATGGCAAGCAACGAGGCCGGGCAGCTGAAGCACGAGAGCCCGCTGACCGCGAAGGTGAGCGTCTCCTGTGCCCTGCAAGCCAGAGGGAGTGATGACAGCGGGAACACAATGGTGACTGTGCTTTATCACAGAGGGACCAACTCGGAGCAGGTGACTGACACTGAGGAGAGTAAAGACAAAGACAGATTGACGCAGATACCGATATGAGTGACTATTTATTTCAAGCCCGTGTGTGTGGGGTCAGGTGCATTAGGCCTACAAACATGCAAAAGAAAAGCTCATTCAAACAGGCCTCTGCAGAAATAGAAGCACTGGAGCAAGGTGGATTCACCTCTCATTTCAAACATGTGAACAAACGAAAGGCTACATTAAGAGAAAGATATTTAAATAAAAACAAAGTGATACCCATAATCCATTTTACCAGGCATATGAAAAAAACATTAAGCCATTTTTCCTTTACAGAACATCAGTGGTGGTAAGACAGATCACTAGACTATTTATTTATTTTTACTTGTAAAATTGTGAAGCTGTAATAATTACTGTACTTTGTTCTCAGGGATATTAACCCCAGATGGACTACAATTCTTTTGGGGGGCTTGCAAAATGTAATGTGAAATCTACCTCTTCATTTCATAATAGGATCATTAATAGCTTAAAAAAGTCAAATGAAATAAGAAAGAAACCAAAAGAGTAATATTTTCTGTTTCATTTAGTCAAGCTATGTTAAGAAACAGTTGTAAACAAAACTCCCCTGTAGGATTGTTAAGTTTGAATCAGTTCAAATACGTAGTCATCTCTTTGCCCCATCAGCTACCACCTCATGGCTTTAGACTCTTGGGGGGGCTTCTAGCCAGCTGATTCAGACTTAAATATTGATGTTAAGTCTTTCTTCTTTTGTTGCCAAGCTGCTTTTGATGCAAGAATGGAGTTGGGATGGCACATTTTTGCAGAAATCTGTTAATAAAAAAAGCTAAATGTGTGTCAGACGACAGTCAGTGGTTTATTTTGTCGCCTGTTTTTAAATTCCTACACACACTTTTCCCTGCCTACAACCAAGGCCTGCAGTAACATAATAAAGAAAAACACTCATACAAGGGGAGATCAAAGTGCTTCCACGACCAAAATGTCTTTGCATGTGCTTATGCATTTATAGAAGTTAGATTAGATCTGATGTTGTATGTATTATCAATCAAATCTTTAAATGTAAACTAGAGATATTACAAGGATTTTCACATAATTTAACAGCATATACGTCAAATATCTATATCATAGATTGAGAAGGGGAGGATGTGCAGTTTTGCCATTAGGCTTCCTTCTATTCCCTTCCACGGAGGGACCTATTGAAGGTCAGGAGTGCTGTGGATCTCTATAAATGGGATTATGTAACCGACTCACATTAGCACCCGTCAGCTGTGCTTCATGGTGGATGCACTGTGCACTCTGTTTCCCCTCATCGTTCTCCTGAAAGAAACAAACATGAATAATTTGTGAAGGATGTTCCTGTGAAAGATGCCCCCGAACTGTGAGAACACAGAAGCTTTTAAAGTGACAACCCTTAAAAACACACAAGCTGTGATTCTTTTCTGTGCAGTGAGGTCGATGCAGGGAAAGAGGGGTGATGATACACACACTCCTACACACTCACTTATAGTGCTCTTTGTTGAACTTGCACATATCTTAACATCTGTTCATTCTTGTTTAATGAGACTTTCTTGTTTGTGTTAAAGAAAGTGTGTGCTGTGTATTTAATCCTGAGGGGCAATTCAAAGGCTAACAGAGCAGAAGCATGAAAAACAAAAACAGGGACAGCAAAGATAATAAAGGTAGACTAAATTTATTAAATATGAGATTAAATGAAAATTAGTTATAGGCTCAAGTAGCCATAAGCCGTAATGGTACTAACAAGTATTTTGTTGGGGTTATAACAATGTTTAAAGAAAAGTCCTTTCGGGTAAAGTGGTCAACTTGCTTAGCGTAAAGTCAGAAGATTGCTGTGGCTCTCTTTTATATAAATTGGAGCTAAAGCCAGTGGTTGCTTGCTTACAGCGATGCACACAGGAGTGGGTAATAGCTAAATAATTCTATGCTTACAGTCCACGTTGTGTTGAGGGTGGGGCGTTCTGTAGGGGAAAATAATCCTTTCCTGGATTCTACACTCCCATGCTAGCTATTAACATTTAAAAACAATAAATCTAGCTGTGGCTTCGTACTAAAAGAAATGCTTACATGACACGTAATAAAGAGTGTTCAAGTTATAAAAAAACAAAAGTTATTGGTAAAATAGTGTCAAATTTTGACAAATAATGGCAACTGGGGAATTGGAATCATTGCTACTGTTACATTGACACAAAAAAGATACTGAAAAGAAATCCTCTTATGGGACTATTCTGGTTTTGTAGAGGGTTGAAAGTCACCAAAATTTACTAACCAGCACTTGTTAACCTCAATGATTACATCGTTTTTCTTGTTTTCACTTTTACAAAAATTGTATTTACAACAGGCAGACGAAACTATGCATTTACAACATTTCCGGTATCGCCGCCATTAAAAACAAATCTGCAGAAGGAGGAACGCTACAAGCCAGTATGATCAACTGCTGCTCAATATTTATCAGCTCCAACTCAAATATAGTACTCTCCGTTTCAGTCGCCATGGTGACCTGTACACAAACAATCAGAGAATGTGACAGAACCAAAGTCCGGTGATATAACAAGCACAAAAATCAGATTCCCAACTAGTGTTTGTATAATCCGGGTTTATCATTAAGCTCATTGTTAATGCTAAGCTAAGCTAACTGGCCACACGCTCAGGCTACATATTAACCATGAAGATATAATGTTGATGTAGATATTCTGTTTAACCTTCCTGAAAAAAAAAATAATAGTCACACTTAGCAAACATTTCAAACTGTTTCTTTAAAGTATGCAATTAACATTGGTTTTATCCCCATTAGGCACCAGTGATAACATGTATGTATGTGTGTTTTTTCTGATTAAACAGGAGTGAGAAAAACATAGAGAGGGTACCGTATACCGTGTAATGGATTCCCGAGGGGAAGCATGTGCAGCCATGCAGTGTTCACTGTGTAATGGGCTTGTAACCTACATAGGACACCCATCAGCTGCAGGCATCTCCAACTGTATGTAAGAATAGTCACCATGCCAAAGAGGATAAATAAAACAGAGGTCATATGAATGATTTAAAATGTACCTCACATTCACAGTGGTTGCATGTAGGTTACTGAGTGGGAAAAAATCACATCCTGCCTGACTGATGTGTGGTTCAGAGAGACGTGTGTGCCGTCCTCTCTGAGGAATGACAAAGTGATTATGTCTATTAATATTGACTCACTGACCTTGTTTTAGTCTTCCTGTTTCTAATTCTCATGTCAGCCGAAAGGAGCTCACTGCATTGTCGCGTGTCTCTGGATGATCGTGTTCAACTTGGAAAACTTTTAATGGGCCACACCTGCCCACTTTGTATGTGAGAGTTAAAAGAGCCTGCACGCCATAGGGCGGGACTGAAACAGAGAAATAAGAAACGAGTTTATGAAGGAAATGCTAATAGATCAGGGTGCTTTTGGTCCCAGAACCTTTTGCAGAAAAGGTATGACAGCATAATTTTTTTGATGCAAAGATCCCATTTAAAAAAGTGACAATTACAAACAAAATTCCCCTGAGAAGTGCAGTTTGTGTTTCATTATGGAAAGCCATTTAAGCATTTATCATATATCCATGATATCAAAAGAAAGTTTTTAATGCTGTTAATATTGGTTTTGCTGGGAGATGTTGAGTAATGACTTATATCTTTAATATTATCTTCACCTAGTTAATCAAACACTGGTTATATCAAGGCTTTTAAACAACTAAATGGTGGTGTTTTTTCGCTAAGTGTATCTACCAGCTTTTATTGACCATTTTAGCTTTTTAGTGTGTGAGATGAAGCAATTACAGCTTGTTACCGCTCTTCTATGGGTCAGTTAACTGCTAGCGGTGCGAACAAATACTGAACCAAATCTTTGAAATCACAACTATCTTGCACCCTCTTAGATTAATCTCTGCTGTTCTGTCTTTATTTACTCAAATTAGACTGAATTAAATGTTTACAATAGGAGGTAACAAAGTCACAAAGTCAGACACGTTCCCTGTGCGTGTTGACGTTTGTCGGAGTTGCTCCTTGTCACCGGTTCTGTTTGTGATTTTCATGGACAGGATGTCAAGGAGCGGGGGGCGGGGGGGGGAAGGGGTCAGTTTGGGGGGGCCTCAAATTCTCATCTCTGCTTTTTGCAGATGATGTGGTTTTGTTGGCCTCCTCATGCTGGGACCTCCAGCAGGCACTGGGGCTGTTTGCAGCAGTGTGTGAAGCGGCTGGGATGAGGGTTAGCAATTCTAAGTCCGAGGCCATGGTTCTCTGCCGGAAGGAGGTGGTTAGGGCATCTGATTAGGAGGTCTCCTGGATGCCTCCCTTTGGAAGTTTTCTGGCACGCCCAACTGAGTGGAGACCCAGGGCAGACCCAGAGTTCGCTGGAAGGAACATATATCCCATCTAGTCTGGGAACGCCTCGTAATCCCCCATGAGGATCAGAAACACGTTGTTGGGGAGAGGGAAGTCTTGGTTGATCTACTGCGCCTGCTGCCAGTGCTACCTGACCTCGAATAAGTGGAAGCAAATGTATAGATGGGTACAGTAAGAGTAAGACAGTAAGAGGTGTGGATGTCAGTAAAGTGAGTGGTGTGTGATGTGCATGAGTGGCGTAAGTGTGTGTGTTGTTGCAAGGTTGTAGGTTGTGAAATGCTAACATAGCAAAAACAAAGGGAACTTAGACTATTATTCTCAAACCAAAATGCAGTATACCTGTGGAGAAGGTCAGAGCAGAGTGTGTGTGTGTGTGTGTGTGTGCTTCAACCCACCGGTCCCAGGTGTGCTGTGTAACTCTAATTAATAAGCTGCATTGAGACCACAAGTTATAGACGCACCTCCAAGACAATAATAATCCTTTATTTTTTACTTTGTCTCCACCTTATTCTTTTGAAAAATTAATTAATTATATACCAAATATTTTATTAATTCATCCTTCCAACATATTATCCCATACACTCTTTTGTAAAGTGTCTCGAGATAACACTGGTTATGAATTGGAGCTATACAAATAATGATTGATTGACCACAATGACAATACAATGAAAACATTACCTGATGACACTACTGGGGCATCACAGACTACAAAATTGAATAAACATTTTGAAATACTGTAAGAGGGTCAAAGAGGAACCATCATTTATAAACTGTTTAAATTACAAACAAAGGTTCTCCTGCTGGCTTTATACTGAATATATGTATCACTCACATTGAACCTTTTCCTTGGAGAATGTCAAGAAAGGCTCATCTGGTTTCTGTGCTGTTACTCACCTTGTATGACAGCAACCTGGTGGCATTAAAAAAATATATATACTTTTTAAAAATGTATTATCTAACATCTTGTTTGCATTTGTAGGTCATAAAGACACATCAGTATTAATTTCAATCTGTTTCATAACCAGTTAAAAAATAAAATAGAATAATGTGCATTGGCCGTCAAAGATATTGAATGACGGATTTGCTTTGACCTCACATGTACTGTGTTTTTTTTCTCTGATCCAGTTTGGGAAGTCTTTCCGTCCAAAAGTCTTTATAATCCTCTTCAGTCTCTTAGGGTAGATCAGATCAGGTCACACACAGTTTCCTGCTTTAATCCTGGTCCACTCCTGAGGGGCTGCTCTATGCATTACATTACACAGTTAGTCAGATTGAGTCCTAGTTTACAATCATGACTGTCAGCACTAGACTCTTACATAAATTATCCAATCCTTAATATGTGCCTGATGTTGCAGAACACTCAGGAAAAGTTTCTGAAGTCCTTACTGCGTGGACTTTTTGTTTGGATTTAAGTCAATGATGTCGATGTTTCTGCAGAACAAAAAACTAATATGGTCACATAATATTCGCAAAGCTATGGAGGTATTATTATTGCAGTAATAGCTCAAATATAACAATAATTCAAGCCGCGATATTTACAGCCTTGTGACGTTTCGCCTTCAATCTGAATGTCGCAGAGGCATAATGGAGGTTGAAGTGGTCCCCCCCCCTCTGTACCATCTTCAGAGGTAGTAACAAAGGCATTACAGAGGTGAGATGGTATCAGAAAAACCAGCGTAGGAGCGCAGCGCTGTGTGTGTGCATGTCTGACTGTGTGTGTATGTGGAGCTCCCTCTGTGCTGTGCTTCTGCAACACAGAAAAGCAATGTGAACTCACAGACGAGGACACCAATACTATGCCATTGCGTAGTATTGGTGACGGGACGAAGGCTGAGCTTTGATGGCACTTTTGCAAGAAGGGCTACTGCTAAGAGCAGGAGACGTGTCTATTTGTGTGTGAGTGTTTTTTTTTTTGCATGTTTCAAATGAATGAATGGAACCTTTGTTGCCCCTAGGGTAATTTGCCTTGCACCAAGAGCATAAAAAACACAAAACCATATACAGGACAGCTATAAAAACAAAACCATTGTAGTCCTCATCCTGGGCATTCTGTATCTGCGTCCTAAAGTCAAGAGTCCATACTCAGACCAAAGGGGGTGCAGAGGGTCCGTAGTAATCTTGTTGGCTAAATTCAGGATGTACAGGTCTGTCAGGTAAGAAATGATGCACATTTGCTTCCCAGTAATCTTACTGCCTAGTTTAACAACTTGTTCTAATTTTGTACGGCCAATGCTCCTCTCCAAATGATTATGTTCGTTTGATTTAAGGTGATAGACAATTGATTACACCTAATGTTAAAACCTAGCTAATGGTAATTATGGCTTGGAAGTGGCTGGATGCTAATATAGCCTACAATTTGTCATGAAACAGTGGGACGGTAAGGTGTAGAAATCTAGTTTATGATAAAGTTAGCTAGGAAGTGGTTGAATGCTAACATAAGTTGTTATCGAGCAGAAGTTATTGGTTGAAGTTTTTTATTTATTTTATGTTTAACATTGAATAAGCTTAGAATGGAAAGTTCTGGTATAATGACTGTCAGATCTCGTAATTTCAACCTGGAACACAGACGTACAACATTACAAACGTATTTGAGCTTCCTATCCTGAGCAAGATCTAAGAGGAAAATGGCCTGTGAGAGGGTTTCTGTAGAGCTCAGGATCTGCACTCCACGAAGTAAAAAAATCCAAACTCTTTTAAAAACAGGGAAACAGCGAAAGATAACCTTCAGATGTTCTTCTCCTTTTATCTTAAGATTGAATAGATATATAAATATTTGAAGTGAAGGACACTTAAAATGGAAAACATTTGAAAACCATGATTATTAATCAAAAGACTATAGACTGGAGTATCTCCAGCACATGGCACATTCGGTTAGTCCAACTATGTAAATGCACAGCTGGTTGCCTGTTCTCATTCCTGCTGCTGCGTGAAGCACCTGAATTATTAGTGCGAGGCTTCAGGAAGCCTTCAGACCACCTATCAGTGCGTCTGTCTATAACCTCTATAAATAGATCAGACAGAGACACACGGAGAGCAGTCATCGTTTGTTTCTTAATGGTCGGAATATAAAACATTCAAGAGGGCCTAATACAAATGACCAAATACAGGTGACACAGTAGCTTTAGAACTATACGCAGTTCACTAGACGAGACACACATACATTACTGAGACAGTGTGCAAGAATGACTCAAAATCACTTGATACCAATAGTACCCAGGTACATAGGGAAAAATAGCTGCTCCTAATCACATACAAGATCCAACTGATAAATTTCACGACACTCCCTTAAAATCACTAACTTCACATGCTCACACAACAAACAATTCATAAATAACACTACAAATGAATAAACACCGCAAAAGGGATCAAGGCTTTCAGAGCTATTACCCACCATATAACGTTACCATGAATTCAAGGATTGCCCTTCGCCCATAAACAATCTATCGCAAACGGCCCTTCAAAATATTTAATTAATTTAAAACTTATTCTAAAAATAAACAAAAGTAAATATTCAAGTGGGGAAGAACAGTGACCGTTTAGAGTTAATTCAAAGTCCTAGAGAAATAAAGAAAACTTTAAATCAATATCAAAACATATTTATTACATTTCTGTCAACCCAAAATAGCATACCTTTAATTCCTCAATTTAGCACCCAGACCAGCAGTGTGCTTTTAATGTTGTGATGAGCCATACTAAACAAATATATAGAAAAATTATAACACAATGTCACATAATTTGATACATATATTTTGCACAATAATAATCAAAACCTAACAGCAAGTTTACTCCTGTTGCTGCCGCTGATGATTAAGAGCTACAATGAAACATAACCTAATTAGTAAACCCAACAGAGATGAGTTAATTCATAGCGCAACATAAGGACTCGCATACTGGTAAAACAATTCGTCACGACAGCATCCAGTTGTCCCCCTACTTGTTGTTATCCGCGATCTACAAGAGTGAATACATTTTACTTCAGCACTGTTCTTGCATGTGCTTTCATACTGTGTAGATAGCATTATGTTTTAAGTTCAATAGATCGCTTACCGCCAGCAAATGTTTGTTATCAGTTCGCCTCACACTGCACTTCCTTGTTCTGCACACAGGTAAGAGAAAGCGAGCGCTTGATTACGTCACCCTTATATAGCCTCTCCCAAGGACCAACAAGCAACCACATTACATGTCTAAAGTATAAGAACAAGAAAATAAAGAGCTAAACAAGATATATGTTTTGTTAGTTTTTGTTAGTGCAGTCCTGATCACTTTTAACTGTCTGATTGAAAGCATTAAATACTTCGGAAGCCCTTTACGGTCATACATCCATATATTTGAAAAAAAAATAAAAAATCAAACATATGTACATCAGTTAAATAAAGGCAGAAAAAATACAATAATAGAATAATACCAGGTATGTGCAGGTATGAGACTTATTATTAGAAAACACACACACTGTGTAGCATTGTTGTTATGAGTGGTGATGCTGTTAAAGAGTCCGATTAAATAGTCTGACGGCCGATGGGATGAAAGACCTGCGGTAGCGCTCTGTCTTGCAGGGTGGGTGTCTTAGTCTGCTGCTGAAGGAGCTGCTCAGGGACCCCACAGTGTCATTTAGGGGGTGAGAGGGGTTGTCCATGATGGATGTCAGCTTCACTAACATCCTCCTCTCACCCACCTCCTCTACAGAGTCCAGAGGACAGTCCAAGACAGAACTGGCCCTCCTGACCAGTCTGTTCTGTCTCTTCCTGTCTCTCTGTGCTCCCTCCTCTCCAGCAGACCACTGCATAGAAAAGTGCAGACGCCACCACAGTGTCATAGAATGTCCGTAGCAGAGTCCTGCACACTCCAAAGGACCTCAGTCGCATCAGCAGGTGCAGTCGACATTGGCCCTTTTTGTACAGGACGTCTGTGTTGTGTGACCAGTCCAGTTTATTGTTGAGGTGAACACCCAGGTATCTGTAAGTCTCCACCATCTCAATGTCCAAGCCCTGGATGTTCACCGGTGCAGTCTGGGGTGACTTCCTGTGGAAGTCAATCACCATCTCCTTTGTCTTGCTGGCGTTGAGCTGAAGGTGGTTGAGCTAACTCCAGTTGACAAAGTCCATGATGACCTGCCTGTACTCCTGTTCGCTCCCCTTAGACACACCCCGCGATGGCTGTGTCATCGGAGAACTTCTGCAGGTGGCAGCTCCCAGAGTTGTAACTGAAGTCCGAGGTGTACAGGGTGAAGAGAAAAGGGGAGAGAACTGTCCCCTGAGGGGCCCCTGTACTGCAGACCACCATGTCAGACTCACAGTCCTGAAGCCTCACGTACTGTGGTCTGTTGGTGAGGTAGTCCGTTGTCCATGCAGCCAGTTGACATTCCACTCCCGCCCTTTCTAGCTTCCCCCTGAGCAGCGCAGGCTGGATGGTGTTGAAGACACCAGAAAAATGCAGTCACACCAGCTGCTCTTTCTGTTGACACAGTGTTCTCACACACACCCCGCTCTGTTGGACGTGGAGGTGGTACAGGTATCCTCATTTCTAATACCTGGAAATTCAATAAACTCTTCCCACTGAGCAACAACTCCTCATTTGAATATCACACAATCTTGGTTACCGCTCCTATTAAAATGTATATTGCTATCATTTACCGCCCACCAGGGTGTAATCTGAATGATTTTGTTGTGGAACTGGACATGCTACTCTCAGAAATCCCTGATGATGGAACACCACTGATTGTAATGGGAGACATGAACATACACACTGATAAAGCCCAGGCAACAGACTTCCTTGCTCTCCTATCCTCACTTGACCTCACGCAGGTCCCAACTCCTCCTACCCACAAAGCTGGCAACACTCTTGATTTAATCCTGACTCGGAACTGCTCGACAGCAAACCTGACTGTCACCCCTCTACATCTATCAGACCACTTCTTTATTCAATTCACAATCTCCTTGCCTGAACTCCCTCAGGCACACCCACAAATGGTGTCATACCACCAAAACATGTGATCGCTCAAGCCAGCTCAGCTGTCTAACGAGGTAATGGCTGCCATGCCTGCCCAAAAAGTCTTTACCGCACTCTCTACAGACGAGGCTACAGACACACTCTGCTCCACACTAGCCTCATCTCTGAACAAGCTCTGCCCTCTGGTGTCCAAACCTGCTCGCAAAACCCACCCTAGCCCATGGCTCACGGAAGTCATAAGAGCGCAAAGAGCAGGGCTGAGGTCAGCAGAGAGAAAATGGCAAAAATCCAAACAGTCCGCTGACCTCAATGACTATAAGCAAAGACTTGTCTCATTCTCCTCCAGCCTGAAAACGGCCAAGACAACATATTATCAGAACAAGATATGCAATGCCACAGATACAAGAAAAATGTTTTCTGCTTTTAACTCACTGCTTCAACCACCTCCTCCTCCTCCACCCTCCGATCTGTTCACACCAGACATGTTTGCCTCGTATTTTACTGAAAAGGTTGCAACCATCAGTAACCAGTTTTCTGAGCCTGACCAACTCAGCCCAAAGGCACCAACCAAAAGTGCCTCACTCGACTCATTCTCCTCTCTGACTGAGGATGAAGTCTCTAAGCTTGTGCTAGACTCTTGGCCCACCACCTGTCCTCTGGAGCCAATACCATCAAGCCTCCTGCAGACCATTTCCTCTCCGCTTAATGCTGCACTTAAGCATATCATCAACTCCTCTCTGTCAACGGGTGTGTTCCCCACCACATTCAAGCAAGCTCGGGTCACCCCTTTGCTTAAAAAAACCACACTAAACCCAGCCCAGGTGGAAAACTACAGACCGGTTTCTCTTCTGCCCTTTTGGTCAAAAATACTCAGCGCACAGTCTTCAAGCAAGTCTCTGAGTTCCTGTCCAGAAACGATCTGTTTGACCCAAATCAGTCAGGCTTTAAGCGGGGCCACTCTACTGAAACTGCACTACTGTCAGTAACAGAATCGCTACAAGCTGCCAGAGCTGCGGGTCAGTCCTCAGTTCTATTACTGCTAGACCTGTCTGCTGCCTTTGACACAGTCAACCATCAAATCCTCCTATCCACACTCTTTGAACTTGGCTTCCCAGGATCTGCCCTCTGCTGGTTCGTGTCCTACCTCTCTGGGCGATCCTTTAGAGTGTCGTGGAAGGGAGAAGAGTCCAAAGCGCACAGTTTATCCACAGGGGTACCTCAAGGGTCAGTGCTTGGTCCCCTTCTCTTCTCCATATACACAAGCTCACTTGGTTCAATAATCTGCTCTCAAGGCTTCTCATACCACTGCTATGCTGACAATACCCAGCTCTTCCTGTCATTCCCGCCAGACGATGTTACAGTCTCTACAAGAATCTCATCATGCCTTGCTGATATCTCTAAATGGATGAATGAACGGCACCTTCAACTCAGTCTTTCAAAGACTGAGCTCCTTGTCATCCCAGCCAGTCCCTTTATGCAACCACAGATCAATATCCAGCTTGGAACAACCAAACTCATGCACACAAAGTCTGCCCGGAACCTGGGTGTCATGATTGATGACCAGCTAACTTTTAAGGTTAAAGTAGCCCCGATTGCTCGGTCATGTCGATTTGCCCTGTACAACATCAGAAAGATCAGACCTTACCTGCTCCTGGTACAGGCTCTTGTGATATCATGCATCGATTATTGCAACTCTCTACTGGCAGGTCTTCCTACATGCACTATCAAACCTCTGCAAATGATACTAAATGCAGCAGCATGACTGGTCTTCAACCTTCCTAAAAGAGCACATGTCACTCCGCTGTTCATCTCCTTACACTGGCTCCCAGTTACTGCTCGCATCAAATTTAAAACTCTGTTTTTTGTTTGATAACGATGACTTATAAGATGGTTTCTATACTGATTAGAGCTCTCAAGAACTGCAGTCAATGTTGTGCTTTGCCTCTGTGCAATGCCTGTCAGCACCTGTGTGTCCAATCGGTCTCAAAGCTGATCGTTTGCTCTTACTGACATTGTTCCCTTTTTCTAGATCCTTGCTTGTATTGTACTTACTCTCTGATGTACGTCGCTTTGGATAAAAGCGTCTGCTAAGTGAATTGTAGAATTGTAGAATTGTAGTCTGTGACACAGTGGGTTAAACCGTCGATGTCCTCCCCATGTGGGCTGCACAGCACCTCCCAGTCAGTGGTGTCGAAACAGTCCTGCAGCGTTTTTTTACATACCTGGTTGTGGGGGGTTGTTTTTTCACCATAGGTATGTAAATGGGCTGCAGTCTCACCAGGTTGTGGTCTGAGCGGCCCAGGGGGGGAGGGGTGATGATCTGTATGCATCCTTGGTGTTTGCATACAGTAAGTCCAAAGTTTTATTGTCCCTGGTATGGCAGTCAACATAATGAGTGAAAGTAGGGAGAGTGGCAGACGGAAGCGTGGTTAAAGTCTCCTGAGATGAGAATAAGAGACTGGGGATGCAATGTCTGTAGCTGAGACACTACACTGTGGATGAGTTCACAGGCTGCAGCAGCGTCTGCCGAGGGGGGATGTAAACAGTCACGGCGATCACGTGTGAAAACTCGGGCATTGCAGCAGCAAGACAGAGAAGGAAGTAATACAAAATACACAGGATAGATAAGATAAATACAGATAGAAACAACAATACGATGTATATACAAGAGAATATAAATAGTTAAACAATACAGGACAATTACGAATTATGTGTAGTGGATGGCAAGTTAAAGTGACCAGTGATGATATAAAGTGACTTGTGTGATCAAAACACAACAACCAAAAGCACTGTCGTGTTACTGTGAGGAAAAGACTGTGTCTGTCTTTCCTAAAATAATTTTTACATCCAATTCAAAGCATTCACCAAATGAGTTGCGAACAGCATTCTTCCAGGGACAGAAGTTTCAACGCATCTCTCTTCATGCTCCAAAGTTCGGGCCTTTGTAATCCCTGCAATATGGACAAAACTAGAAAGAGTTCCTAATAAGCGGCTAGACAAGTAATAATAATAATAATAATAATAATAATAATAATAATACATTTAATTTCTAACGCACTTTACATTTTTGCAAAAAAGTCTCAAAGTGCTGCAGGAAGAAAAACAAGATAGAAATAAAAACAAATTTAATCAACTAAGCAACTAACGAAACTAAAAGCACAAGCAGAAGGCTTTGCTAAAAAGGTGGGTTTTTAGGGCCCTTTTAAAAGTGTCAGCAGACTGTGGAGCCCTCAGCTGCTCAGGGAGAGTGTTCCACAGACTGGGAGCAGAGGAGCAGAAGGCCTGGTCACCCATGGTGTGGAGTTTAGTCCTGGGGGGATGGAGGAGGTTGGTGTTTCCAGAGCGGAGGCTTCGTGTGGAGGATTGTGGGGTGAGGAGTTCTTTGAGATAGAGGGGGGCATTACCATGGGTGCACTGGTAGGTGAGAAGGGTGACTTTGTATTGAATCCTGAATGAAATAGGGAGCCAGTGTAGTGTCTGAAGGATGGGTGTGATGTGTTCATATTTACGCACCCTCATCAGGACCCTAGCAGCGCTCCACCAGAACAACTCAGGTTGTTCTGGAAGCGGCGAACAGCCAACGCCAGCCTCCTCTCCTTCCACTTAGTCTTTCCAAGTTGATAAAAATGGCTGGCTCTGTTTAAGGCAGATTTAAAGGAGCTCTGAATAGACACGACCAATCTGATCTCTCAACACCCACTGCGGAACCAATACTTTTACTGTGAGGTGATTCGGATGAACTCTGCCGACTGGTCCCGTTTCAGTCTCCGACAAGTTGTCCCTTCCAGGGCTACCAGAGAGGTCCACGGGCCAGATCAGATGCCGCAGTAGCTGGGTCGGAGTATGCAGCGAGGATGGAGGTAGAATGGCAATTCAGCCGTCGCGGTTGTGTCATCATCAGCTCCAAGTGGATCCAACAGGAAAACTATTAAAGAATCTTTTGATGTGTCGATTTCCAATTTAAATTAACATGATGGCCATCTCAATAGATAGATAGATACTTTATTGATCCCGAGGGAAATTCAAAGCATCCAGTAGCAGGTTACAAGACGTACATGACATGAAACATTTGTTACAAATTAAACCGCAAAACCAACGCCCCCCTCCCATACATATATATTGTGAATCTAAATTAAGAAATTGGCGTTCAAAATTGAAGAGCAGAGACTTTGGAAAAGAAAGTAAAAGGGGCATTGCTCGAGCTAGAAAGAATTTGAGATTCCAAAAATGTGCGCTGAAAGTTTACGAAGAAAAAGTTCAGCAGAGATTCGTCTCTCTATGGCACAAACTTAAAAGTCTTAAGGTGATTCGAACTGAAGTCCAAAGAGAAGCGGGAAAAAAAACAAAAAAAAACAAGAGCAGAGATCTGAGCTGAGTCTGAACTTTTAAAAGCTGCAAGAGAGGGGGCCACCCAAGGGTTACTCCCACTCTGACCGGAGGACATTTGTTTAAATTAAACTTAGTTTACTCAATAAGATTAAGAATAAGAATCTAAACATATATACATCACCATACATTCATTTCGATATTATTTCTATCAGATCCACTGTAGCATTCCCCATGCTGTTATAGATGGCCTGGCTCTCAAACTGATGTTTCAGACTTTTATTTGAAGTTCTTTACTTTCCGTTTTTAATGGAAACACTGTAAGAACTAAAAGAGAGTAATAAAGAAAATATTACTATAGTGTATACCAGGGGTGCCCAACCTTTTTTGAACCAATGCAAGTGTGTGTATGTGTGTGCGTTTGCACTGTATGTTGGTGTGTCTCAGCGTGCCCCACGATGCTCACAGTCATGACAGCAGAGAGGAGCAGAGAAAAGTAGCTGCAGCTACATCAAATGCGCTTAATACTCATAGCATAGTTTCTATATATGACTTTTTGGTAAAACGTTTACCCGCCCCGGTTTTACCTGCACGTCCTTGCGCGCTCTCTCTCTCCCGCTCTCTCGCTCATGCACGCAGCAATTTCATGAATAAATGAAAAATTAAATACAAACAGGTCGGAAGTATACTTGGGCTCCCCACCCAGGTATCGTCTATGTGTGGGAAACACTGCAATGAGATGAAATTGAAATCACGTTTCTATTTTACAATTATATTTTATATTGACTAAACATCTCGCGACTGAGAATCAGTCAGTGATCTACTGGTCGATCGCGATCGACGGTTTGGGCACCCCTGGTGTATACCTACACAATATATGAACTTAAACCTTTAAATTTTCTTATGTGTAAAATGATGAACTTAATATTGTTAT
The DNA here is from genome assembly GCF_963930695.1 of Labrus bergylta. Classification (NCBI taxonomy): domain Eukaryota; kingdom Metazoa; phylum Chordata; class Actinopteri; order Labriformes; family Labridae; genus Labrus; species Labrus bergylta. The sequence goes on from NC_089195.1 coordinate 31,548,043, forward strand.
ATAAAAGTGAATATGAATTAAACCTTAGGCACACCTCGACATGTATGTACACACATATACACACACACACACACACACACGTTAACCTGATCGAATTACGGTTCCAAGATGCAGCATCTTTGCTAGCCAAAACACATTCTAAAACTTAAAACTATAAAATGCGACTTTTAAGTAACTTCTTATCAATGTGCATGTGAAACAAAATAAATACAAACCTTGTGCCTCAAACAGCAGGGTGCTTAATAAAAGAAATGACCGTAATAATGTTTGATTTTGAGTTTAAAAAGATGATTACAATACATTCAATGTGACTATTAGAAATATCTAGATGAAGAAAGATAGAAATGTTCATTTGATACAGAATTAAACACTGTGGTTTAATCAGTTCTTCAGCAGTCGTTCAACAGATGGTCAATTTTTATGACTTTGCAGAGACTGGTTTCGGTCACAGTTCATGTCTTTGGGGTCAATTCGTAGATAGCAGTCTTCTGTTTCCGCTTGGTTGTTTACTCAAGGCATTGTAAAAGTTTATAATATCCTGTCTTCCAGAGCTTGTCTGAGAGGGAGACTTAAATCATTAATCAGTTCCTGGTTGTTTCTTGGTAAAAAGTAACCAAGATGTTTATCCACAGTCCTTAGTCCTGCAGAAAGAGAGGTTGTGAAATATCAGCTATGTGGACATGTGTAATCAAATAAAGAACCTGTCTGAAAAAGCCAAAATTAAAATATTAGCTGTAAATGTACATCAAATAAATAAAAGGATGAAAAGCCAAACACCCCAAATACCAGGACAAACATGCAACAGAAAGCAAACAGAGGAGCTCCAGGCCTGTAGAGGGCGCTACTTTGACCTAAATTTAAGACATAATGTTTTTTTTACAGATTTAATTGTCAAATGGAGCAATGATGACGGAAGGGAGAGGTGAACAGAGTAGTTACTATAATGTTTACATTTTATGTTTCTATTTTTTCTGCCAAGTTTGTCTTAAACTTATTTATATTATTAAATTAGTTTGTTCAGAGTGTGTTGGATATGACGATCTGCTGACAGCAGACTCAGTGATGATTGTGATACGTTATATGAAGCTAACTCCACCCCTTTTATGTGAACACGCTCTTGGAAACTTTTCCTTTACCAGGGCCGCCAGTAACCTCCGACAGTTATCTCTCTAGCAGAAACTGTCCTTTCTGTGAAACTTGGCTGGCCAAGTGTGCTATAAGTCAAAGTCTGTGGTTGTTTTTCACTCACAGACTCCACCTAGTGGTGTAGATTATGCAACGCATTTAATTAATAACATGTCAACATGAACTGCTTGAATAATGTTGCAGTTCAGAAAAATACATTAACATTAGCAACTTTGAAGATGAATCAAAAACATTATAAACTAAAGAATTTCAAAATGACAAGTACAACAAAAATTAGTTTGTGGGGTCCCCGATAACCAAGCAATAAACATCAATGTTCTCAATTGACCTGTCACATATATATATTGTTGACTTGATATGTGGAGGGTTTACGAAAGAACACAGAGAGACTGACCTCAAAGTCTCCAGTCAAATCAAGTCTTCTCAAGATAACGCAGCAGCTTCACTCCTGAATCCTGCAGCTGGTTTCTGCTCAGGTCCAGCTCTCTGAGATGGGAGGAGTTGGACTTCAGAGCTGAGTCCAGAGAAGAACAGCTGATCTTTGACAAACTGCAGCAACTCAATCTGGATAAAGAATACAAGATGTAAATGTAGATGACAGTGAGCTTCATGCATGAATGTGTGATGTTGCATACATGAACACACTGACGTGACATTTTTAGATTCAAACACTCAAATGAATGAACTTTCATTACTTGTCCATTTTGGCGCCCCCTGTGGAATAATAATTCATAATCGACTCACATGTTCAAGTTCTGATGAGTATCTCAACATCACTTTGTCCTGATTAAGTTTTCTCTAAATGATTAGAGTATCATTTCAGATTGTGTATTCACACAATCTCAATCCTCCTGTGCCAGCACAACATTCATACAGCTGTTCATGTGCACAGATGAATAACTGGCTGCTGATCTCATTCAGCTCTGTGATGTTAGTACATTTATCAAATCAGACATTATTGAATCAAAAGTCATCATGATTTCAGTTATTAACAGAACCAGAGGAAACCAGAGGTTTCATGTGCAAGTTGTTGAACTTCACTTCACATAGTCATAGAACTATTTTCAGATAAAATCTCTGAATTATTCAGCAACTTGAAAAAAAACTCCTTAAAATTAAATTCCCGAGATTTAAATTCAGCCAAATACTAAAAAAATATATAAATGCTGAAATGTGCAACCATCAAGGATGTGGATTGACAATATACGAATACTGACACAGTCAGTGATCTGACCTCAGAGTCTCCAGTCTGCAGTGTGGACTCTGCAGATAATCACAAAGCAGCTTCACTCCTGAATCCTGCAGCTTCTCGTTCTCACTCAGGTCCAGCTCTCTGAGATGGGAGGGGTTGGACTTCAGAGCTGAGGCCAGAGAAGAACAGCTGATCTCTGACAACCTGCAGCCCCTCAATCTGAATAAAGAATACAAGATGTAAATGTAGATGACAGTGAGCTTCATGGATGAATGTGTGATGTTGCACACATGAACACACTGACATGATCATCGTCTGTTCATTCTAACATTGAAGGACTTTATTAGGATGCATTAATACTTTAGTTCTTCCTGATCATTCTTAAATGCAAAGACTCAAAGCTCCTGGGAGGAACTTTCATTACTTGTCCGTTTTGGCACCCCCTGTGGACAAAGTGAATCTTCTTGTCTATTCACTGGTCTTGTCCTGTACAGGATTCCCTAACAAAAAACTCATCAGGCTTTCTTTAAACTCTACAAACTACAAGTCAGTGTGAATATCTTCTGTAGAAAATGTAAATAAAAGGCTTTTCCAAACAGCGTCCTGTGATTCTCCTCATGTGACACCGACCAGGTGGGAACAGGCAGACCTTTAAAATGACTTTATAATGTGGTTGGTCTCACTGACTTTAGCCAATCAGAAAGAGAAATCAAGATTAATTTCAGTCTGTTTCATAAGCAGATCAAACTCTCTCACAGTAAGTTTCAAATCAGAGAGTTGATTTTGATATATGATCATAAAAAAACATCAACGGTATGAAAAAGAGGAAGAATGATCCATAAACATATGAACTTCAAATCACTTGAAAGGGTGACTCTCATTAAGACTGGTTAGGTCTGGCATATAGGACAATAAAATAAGACAATCCACACACATCCAAACACATGTTCCGTCATTATTGGATCTGTTACTAAAGGACAGTTCATGGAGGTTTGTCAGAGTCGTCTCTAGCATCCTAAATGTCTTTGTGCTGCTCTTCACTGTATCTGTGTATTTCATATTGAGCATGTTTGGAAGTTTAAGGTGATGAGAGGCTCATGAACTATTAATGGTTATTTCGACAGATTCTTTAAACTTTTGAGCTGTGCAGGAAGCTTTTCTTAGATCAGAGGCAGGACCCCCTAACAGTCTAATGAGTCATGAAGGCATGCAGGAAAAACACATGACGCCCAGGAACAAGTGATCAGCAGACCCTCTTCAGTGGACTCATCGGAGATCAGTGGAGGCTGGGAGCTGAGCTGCTGATAATTCTAGCTTGTGTCATGGTGATCGGCTTGTTTTTAGAATAGAATAGAATAGAAAAGAATATTTTTATTTGTCAATGTACAAGTACAACGCAATTTCTTGGTGCAAAGAAACCTTTATAAAGTGCTAGAAGACAAAACACCTTAAAGCTAAACGCTGAGCCACTGCACTCATGCGCGCTGCCATATTGGCCTAGGTTAAGATACATACAGTGTTAATTATTCCAGAGGTATTTAACAGTAGCAAATACTAAAAGAAAGAAAAGGTGTCTGACCTCAGAGTTTCCAGTCTGCAGTTTGGACTCTGCAGATAATCACACAGCATCTTCACTCCTGAATCCTGCAGCTTTGGGTTGTAGTTCAGGTCCAGCTTTCTGAGATGGGAGCAGTTGGAGTTCAGAGCTGAGGCCAGAGAAGAACCGCTGATCTCTGACAGCCTGCAGCCCCTCAATCTGAATAAAGATTAAAAGAAGGAGAAAAATCATTTATAATCCACTTATGTGTTCAGGTTGTGATGAGTATCTAAACATCACTTTGTCCTGATCAATAAAGTTTTCTCTAAATGATTAGAGTATCATTTCTGATCGTGTATTCACAAAATTGAAATCCTCCAAATGTCAGCACAACATTCATACAGCTGTTCATGTACACAGATGAATAACTGGCTGCTGATCTCAGTCAGCTCTGTGATGTTAGTACATTTATCAAATCAGACATTATTGAATCAAAAGTCATCATGATTTCAGTTATTAACAGAACCAGAGGAAACCAGAGGCTTCATGTGCATGTTGTTCACCTTTACTTAACATAGTCATAAAAACATTTTCAAATAAAATCTCTGAATTATTCAGCAACTTGAAAAAAAAAACCTCCTTAAAATTAAATTTCCCAAAATTTAAATTCAGGCAAATACTGAAAATACATAAATGCTGAAATGTGCAACAATCAAGGATGTTGATTGAATGATTGATAACTCAGTCAATGATCTGACCTCAGAGTTTCCAGTCTGCAGTTTGGACTCTGCAGATAATCACAAAGCAGCTTCACTCCTGAATCCTGCAGCTTGTTGTCACTCAGGTCCAGCTCTCTGAGATGGGAGGGGTTGGACTTCAGAGCTGGGGCCAGAGAAGAACAGCTGTTCTCTGACAACCTACAGCCCCTCAATCTGAATAAAGAATGAATATGTGAATGTAGATGACAGTGAGCTTCATGGATGAATGTGTGATGTTGCACACATGAACACACTGACGTGACCATCATCTGTTCATTCCAACATTGAAGGACTTTATTAGGATGCATTAATACTTTAGTTCTTCCCGATCATTCTTAAATGCAAAGACTCAAAGCTCCTGGGAGGAACTTTCATTACTTGTCCGTTTTGGCACCCCCTGTGGACAAAGTGAATCTTCTTGTCTATTCACTGGTCTTGTCCTGTACAGGATTCCCTAACAAAAAACTCATCAGGCTTTCTTTAAACTCTACAAACTACAAGTCAGTGTGAATATCTTCTGTAGAAAATGTAAATAAAAGGCTTTTCCAAACAGCGTCCTGTGATTCTCCTCATGTGACACCGACCAGGTGGGAACAGGCAGACCTTTAAAATGACTTTATAATGTGGTTGGTCTCACTGACTTTAGCCAATCAGAAAGAGAAATCAAGATTAATTTCAGTCTGTTTCATAAGCAGATCAAACTCTCTCACAGTAAGTTTCAAATCAGAGAGTTGATTTTGATATATGATCATAAAAAAACATCAACGGTATGAAAAAGAGGAAGAATGATCCATAAACATATGAACTTCAAATCACTTGAAAGGGTGACTCTCATTAAGACTGGTTAGGTCTGGCATATAGGACAATAAAATAAGACAATCCACACACATCCAAACACATGTTCCGTCATTATTGGATCTGTTACTAAAGGACAGTTCATGGAGGTTTGTCAGAGTCGTCTCTAGCATCCTCAATGTCTTTGTGCTGCTCTTCACTGTATCTGTGTATTTCCTATTGAGCTTGTTTGGAAGTTTAAGGTGATGAGAGGCTCATGAACTATTAATGGTTATCACGTCACATTCTTTAAACTTTTGAGCTGTACAGGAAGCTTTTCTTAGATCAGAGGCAGGACCCCCTAACAGTCTAATGAGTCATGAAGGCATGCAGGAAAAACACATGACGCCCAGGAACAAGTGATCAGCAGACCCTCTTCAGTGGACTCAGGAGGTCAGTGGGGCTGGGAGCTGAGCTGCTGATAATGTTAGCTTGTGTCATGGTGCTCAGCTTGTTTGAGGTTATGATTCACACAGTGTTCATCATTCCTGAGGTGTAACAGTAGCACAGACTCAAAGAAAGAAAAGGTGTCTGACCTCAGAGTCTCCAGTCTGCAGTTTGGACTCTGCAGATAATCACACAGCAACTTCACTCCTGAATCCTGCAGCTTCTCGTTCTCACTCAGGTCCAGCTCTCTGAGATGGGAGGGGTTGGACTTCAGAGCTGAGGCCAGAGAAGAACCGCTGATCTCTGACAAACTGCAGCGCCACAATCTGAATAAAGATTAAAAGAAGGAGAAAAATCATTTATAATTCACTCACATGTTCAAGTTGTGATGAGTATCTACACATCACTTTGTCCTGATGAATTAAGTTTTCTCTAAATGATTAGAGTATTGTTTCTGATTGTGTATCCATAAAATCTAAATCCTCCAAATGTCAGCACAACATTCATACAGCTGTTCATGTGCACAGATGAATAACTGGCTGCTGATCTCAGTCAGCTCTGTGATGTTAGTACATTTATCAAATCAGACATTATTGAATCAAAAGTCTTCATGATTTCAGTTATTAACAGAACCAGAGGAAACCAGAGGCTTCATGTGCATGTTGTTCACCTTTACTTAACATAGTCATAAAAACATTTTTAGATCAAATCTATAAATTATTCAGCAACTTGAAAAAAAAATCTTTAAAATTGAATTTCCCAAGATTTAAATTCAGACAAATACTGAAAATATATAAATGCTGAAATGTGCAACAATCGAAGATGTGGATTGAATGATTGAATGACTCAGTCAGTGATCTGACCTCAGAGTTTCCAGTCTGCAGTTTGGACTCTGCAGATAATCACGCAGCCGCTTCACTCCTGAATCCTGCAGCTTGTTCTCACTCAGGTCCAACTCTCTGAGATGGGAGGGGTTGGACTTCAGAGCTGAGGCCAGAGAAGAACAGCTGATCTCTGACAACCTGCAGTCCCTCAATCTGAATAAAGAACAAAAGATGAGGAAAAATAATTTATAATCCACTCATATGTGTTCAGGTTGTGATGAGTATCTCAACATCACTTTGTCCTGATGTATTCACTAAATCTAAATCCTCCAAATTTTAGCACAACATTCATACAGCTGTTCATGTGCACAGATAAATAAAAGGGTACTGATCTCAAGCCAGCTCTGTGATGTTAGAACATTATTTATTTTTGTCCTGAGAGTCAGAACTAAACACGGGGAAGCCGTGTTCAATGTCTATGCTCCTCATATCTGGAACAAACTCCAAGAAAACTGCAGCTGAAACTCTCACCCCTTTTAAATCGAGGTTGAAGACTCACCTGTTTACAGCTGCCTTTTATTAAACAATTTTAGAATTATTTTAAACTTGAACTGTAACTTTTAACTCTTTTTATATTTGTATGTATTTGTTTCAATTTATTAAAAAAAAAAAATCAGATTTAATAAAAAAAATATATATATTTTTTTCCACATGTCATGATGCTCTTGATGTCTTCTGTGAAGCACTTTGAATTGCCTTGTTGTTGAAATGTGCTATAAATAAACTTGCCTTGCCTTATCAAGTCAGACATGATTGAATCAAAAGTCTTAACAGAACGAGAGGAAACCAGGGGCTTCATGTGCATGTTGTTTTTAATCTTCATTAAGAGTTTAAACTTTTCTCCACATAATCAGAAATCTCTGCATGAAGATGATTCCTAAATCTGGAATACTTTGAGAGGATATAGAATTGTTGTCATAACTCAATCTAAACTTGATACTCAACCCGTGGCTCTCGGGCCGCATGTGGCTCTTTTGTGAATAGTTGTGGCTCTTTTCAAACTTAATGGGAGAAAAAAAACACGCTCAGCTCCCTTTCACGTTAAACAACTGGGTGCTGAATCCCCAAAGATGGTCAAGCAAGATTATAATACTTCATGTGCATGTTGTTTTTAATCTTCATTAAGAGTTTAAACTTTTCTCCACATAATCAGAAATCTCTGCATGAAGATGATTCCTAAATCTGGAATACTTTGAGAGGATATAGAATTGTTGTCATAACTCAATCTAAACTTGATACTCAACCCGTGGCTCTCGGGCCGCATGTGGCTCTTTTGTGAATAGTTGTGGCTCTTTTCAAACTTAATGGGAGAAAAAAAACACGCTCAGCTCCCTTTCACGTTAAACAACTGGGTGCTGAATCCCCAAAGATGGTCAAGCAAGATTATAATACAGTTTTGGAGTGCTGTCCTGATTGTTTTTTGATTTTCCATTTTAAGACCGAGCCTTCTTGAAATACAAATCCCAAAGATTAATTGAAAAAGGGAACATATATTTTACTGTTTCCATGCCCATGTATACACCCCTCCCCAAAGTATAATTGCTGACCTTTGGTAAATCTGTATATCATAGCCTTTGTGTACGCACAAGAGAGAGAGAGAGGAAAGAAAGAGTCCTTCCTCTGAATGCATTGATTGAGATGTGACGGCTCCTGCTAAACCTGAAGCTTCTTATGCCTTTGTTTCAACATATTTCTGCAGCTGTTGGTGCCGATGCTGGCCTGCACTCGCTTATGATAATTGTTGTGATACACATCATCAACAAGCCTCCACACACACAGTGTGATAACAGAACAATGTGTACATTTCAGATAACCTTATTTGAGTGTCTTTAGCGTACTGCTATTGAATGTAGTCAAAAAGCAGAAACATACAACAAACAATGCTAAGAAAGAGGTGGAGTAGGACGTGCAAGTGTTTGTATTAGTGTGCGTATATAAGTGAGTGAGTGTGAGTAGATAACTAATCTCAAACACTTTTAGGAAAGAAGGGGATATTTTTGGATTGCGGCTCTTGAGTAAACTCTATGACGGGCCCCACCTGCCTCCTTTGTGTTTATTTTTTAACTCTTCAAGCAGAGTTTGAATCCGTTGGTGTGACACTTTGGCCTGTGTGAGACTGTTTATGACTCTTAGCTCTGTTTGAATGCTAACCACACCTCCCAGTTGATCTAGTTAACTGTTGACCAGTTACATCAGCACTGACATCATCTTGTAACGTACAGGTGGAGACGCTAGCGGCAGGTAGCAATAAGCAGAAGTCCCAGGATAGCTGGTTAGCGAAAGATAGCTGACAGACAACAGAGTGGGGATTTTCACACAGCATTTTTCTTCTTCAATACTTCATATCGACCACACAAAGCAAGGTCTCTATGGCGCTAGTCACTCATCATACATGAGCAGTAATATAAAGACGTATTGAGGGAGAGCTGTCTATATTAGTGTAATTTAAGTATGTCTGTTAAGTAACGCTGTTTTGGAGGCTTGTGTATTACTTTATTTTAACAGTTTCTATTATATACATATATGTATTACAGTCAGTGATCTGACCTCAGCGACTCCAGTCTGCAGTTTGGACTCTGCAGTCCAGCAGACAGCTTCACCCCTAAATCCTGAAGCTTATTGTAGCTCAGGTCCAGCTCTCTGAGATGGGAGGGGTTGGACTTCAGAGCTGAGGCCATGACGTCAAAGTGAGTCTTTGAGAGTCCACAGTCAGAAAATCTGTAGTGACATATAATAGAAAAATATTACTTATAAAAGAAGAATTTGATATTTACGTCTCACATTTGATGATTAAACAGACATGTCCTATTCTGTCTTAACTTAACTACACATCATCAGTAGAATCTGTCATTGACACAAAAAGTCTCATTACACATTCACTAAATGTTGCAGATGTATGGAAACAAATATATCGATTTATTTAGGATTACATCATTTTTTTTATTTTTAAAAAGATCTATTGATTAATTCGATAGGTATCATGATCTACAATGATCATTAAGGACCAATGATGATGAAAGGAAAACCCTTAAAGCCTTTTATTCTGTCACAAAAGATAAGATTTCATCCAACTCAGTGTGGTTCTTTCTTCGGAAAAGCCCCAGTTTCTTGCAATATCTTTTCAGGGCCCTGATATTTTATGACCATGTGATGAATGTGTAGTTTCACATCTGCATAAATAAAGCCCCAACAAATAATCGGATATTTTTTGTCCAACTGTTTTTTACAGCGTACACAAGGAAGTAGTTCCTTATGAGTGAAAGCTTTACTTAAGTATAACTTCACAAAATACTCCATGTTTGTCATTTTCGAACAGCTGCTGCTCTTCTGATGTAACTATAGACTAAAATAACAACATTAGTCTCATATATAAACAAGATTAATGTTGTTAATGTATGACTTTAATCTTGAAATTTAAGATTTGTTTTCTTTTTAGGCCCTAATCCTACTTCATACCTTTGGCTAGCTTATTGGTTATATATATTTTTTCTACAACATCGTATTCAAACAGCAGACAGGGATAACTGTACTATGACCAAAAAATGCAGAGGCTGGAAGGGTTACGCTCATAGCATCTGACTTCTCCTCTTTCAGTGATTAACATTATCAGCCATCACAGTCAGTTCTTTGGGAATTCCCTCCTGAATGTGTTCACAAAAAAAAAACTATCAAACCAACTTTTTTACTCAGGGCAAAAAGTTCAATAACACCACACGTGAAAAAAAACTGACCTTTTTCCTGAACATTAGCAGTGGAACACTTTTTGGTGAACAGTGAGGATTTTGTTCAGTTTCTATTAAAATTAGTAAATTAATATTAGACACTGATTTATAATGCTCATCACATCTGGACTTACACTGCCTTCCTGCAGTTCCTAACAGCTGGAATCAGTCTCCCTTGTCCCTCATCTGTTGTGTTGTACTTCTTCAGGTCCAACTCATCCAGAACCTGCTCGGACATCTGCAGCATGTAGGCCAGAGCAGAGCAGTGGATCTCAGAGAGTTTCTTCACTGATCTGTTCTCTGACTTCAGGAACCCTTGGATCTCCTGATGGACCGAGAGGTCGTTCATCTCTGTCAGACAGTGGAAGATGTTGATGCTTCTGTCGGGAGAGATATTATAACTGTTCTTCTTCTTCAGGTTGTTGATGACTCTCTGGATCATTTCTGGACTGTTGTCTGTCTGACCCAGCAGGCCTCCTAAGAGTCTCTGGTTTGACTTCAGAGACAGTCCATGAAGGAAGCGAACAAACAGATCCAGGTGACCGTTCTTACTTCTCAGGGATTTCTCCATTGCTTCTTTAAGGAGAACATCAAGAGTTAAACCTACATATGTTTTTCCAAGAAAAGCCTTCTGTACTGTTGTGTTCCTGTTGGTGAAACAGTGGAACATGTAGACTGCAGCCAGAAACTCCTGAACGCTCAGATGAACAAAGCAGTAGACTGTTTTCTGGAAGATCACACTTTCTGTTTTGAAGATCTCTGTACAAACTCCTGAGTACACCGAGGCCTCTGTGACATCCAGACCGCACCGCTCCAGGTCTTCTTGGTAGAACATAATGTTTCCGTTCTCCAGGTGTTCAAATGCCAGCCTCCCCAACTTCAGAAGAACTTCCCTGTCAGCCTCCATCAGCTCATGTGGACTCAACTGATGTCCCTCACCATACTTGTTCTTCTTCCTCTTTGTCTGAACCAGCAGGAAGTGTGAGTACATGTCAGTCAGGGTCTTGGGCAGCTCTCCTCTCTGCTCTCTGCTCATCATGTGCTCCAGGACTGTGGCAGTGATCCAGCAGAAGACCGGGATCAGACACATGATGTGGAGGCTCCGGGATGCCTTGATGTGTGAGATGATTCTGCTGGACAGATCTTCATCATCGCTGAACCTCCTCCTGAAGTACTCCTCCTTCTGGATGTCAGTGAAGCCTCGTACTTCTGTTACCCTGTCAACACATGAAGGAGGGATCTGATTGGCTGCTGCAGGTCGAGAAGTTATCCAGATGAGAGCTGAGGGAAGCAGATTCCCCTTGATGAGGTTTGTGAACTGTGCGTTTAATGATGACTTCTGTGTGACATCAGACACAACTTCCCTGTTTTTGAAGTCCAATGACAGTCTGCTTTCATCCAGGCCGTCAAAGATGAACAGAACTTTACAGACAGCGAGCGTCTCTGCTGTGACCTTCTGTAATGTTGGATGGAAAACATAGAGTAGCTCAAGAAGACTGTACCGCTTATCTTTGATCAAGTTCAGCTCCCTGAATGAAAGCAGGATCACCAGACTGACATTTTGGTTCTCTGAGCCCTCTGCCCAGTCCAGAGTGAACTTCTGCACTGAGAAGCTTTTTCCAACACCAGCGACGCCGTTTGTCAGAACCACTCTGATGGGTTTCTGTTGGTCGGGTTGAGCTTCTGTCTTTTGTTTTTGTTGGTCAGGTAAGGCTTTAAAGATGTCCTGGCACTTGATTGAAGTCTCATGGAGGGTCTTCTTTTTAGAGTCTGTCTCGATCTGTCTCACCTCATGTTGGGTGTTCACCTCTTCACTCTGTCCCTCTGTGATGTAGAGATCAGTGTAGATCCTGTTGAGGAGGGTTCTACTTCCTGTTTCGTCACTTCCTTCAGTGACACGCTCACATCTCCTCCTCAGACTGACCTTATATTTATCTACAACCTCCTGCAGACCTCTATCTACTGAAAGAGAGAATGATAGAATCGGCTTAGTATTTTCAAATGTTATTGTAAAAGAAGTAAAAAGTGTTTTTATTTCTATACTTTTTTCATACAATAAAAGTCCTGTTTTAGGAGGAGATCACAGAAGCAGAAAGTAGTACATTCTTACTTTGTTTAGTGCTGCTCTGAATGACTGTCTGCAGTCCAGGTCTTGTTCTGGATCTTTTTCCACACTGAGGACAGGAGGAGTCTCGTGGTGAACCAGACTGGTCCCAGTATGAGGTGATGCACTGTCTGCAGAACGAATGTCCACAGCTGGTAGAGACGGGATCCTTCAGGACGTCCTGACACACAAGACAGGACGGCTGATCCTCTATAACATGAGTCCTCTTCCTCATCCACCTGTGAAGAAATGTCTTTAGAACTAAACTGATCATTGACTGATAGAAAACAAAAGATTTATCAAACACAATCTAACACACATGATCATAGAGAGCAGGTAACGCCTCCATCTGAAGTTTGCATTCAGCCCATAGTCTGCAGTGAGATGATTGTTTTTTGTATTTTAACCGTCCTGCTCTCATAAAGACTAAGAAACAACATTTTCTCTCTCACTGCACACAGATCATTAATGTTTCAAAAGACAGTTTTTTAAAATTAAATCAGGGCGCACTCACACTAGCCCCAGTTGCACCAACCACAGCCCCCCTCCCCATTCCCCTGCTGGCCTGCACTCACACAGCTCTAGGACTAACTGGGCCTGAGCACCGTTACCTCTAATACAACATGTGCATTAGTCTGTCTCTACTGTCCTGGGTCAGATTGTGACATAAAAGCAGTCCTGGACTTTTTCACAACCTGCACCTGAACGCAACACTGGTCCCTGGCAGGAGTGTCATTATACTATAGCTGCAGAAATAATATCATTTGAATCATGATTTTGGCCATCCCACAATCAAATGTAATTGATTGACAAGCATTATTTACATTGAAAATGAGTGCTCTGCCTGTAGAAAACGATTTGATTCACTTGACAAACGTTTGCCAGTAAATGCATGAGGATTCTGGTGGATCCATCATATCGGGCTCTTAGTTTTCTTGTTTTCTGAGTCCTCAGATCAGTTGGTACAATTGATCAGAAGATATGTGCTTTGTCTCGTAGCAATGTTTGACATCACCAAATTTACCGATCACAAGCGTATTGGAAAATAACAGTCTACTTTTTAATCGGCCTGTGGGGAGAATGAACATAGAGGCGTCTGTCCATTCTTGGACAGGAATACTGAGGATGATTATTTTTAAATGATCAAATGATTTCTCTTTAAATCAGAAAGTTTAAGATAGCAGATTGATTAGAGTAGAAATTCAATCTGGAGTGAAAATTAATTGGTAAGTTTTCTTACTTTATGTCTGAGGGTTCATGTTCATTACTGAAGAGTGGAGGATCATCTTTGGACAGATCACTCTTCATAGACAGACAGCTGGATACAGGAGACTCTGCTCTCTGTCTGCTCGACTGAACTCTGCAAAAAACAACAACACGGTTTACATTTATATGACATCAATCTTTAATAAAGTCTCTGATGACAATGCTATAAAATAAGCTGTAAATACAAAAAAAGCTACAGCTGTGTATAATGAGAAGGTTTCCAGGTTTGATTCTTTGGTAAGTTTTCTTACTTTATGTCTGAGCGTACAGGTTCATTACTGAAGAGTGGAGGATCATCTTTGGACCAATCACTCTTCATAGACAGACAGCTGGATACAGGAGACTCTGCTCTCTGTCTGCTCGACTGAAATCTGCAAAAACCAACAAGTTTTACATTTATGTGACATGAATCTTTGATAAAGTCTCTGATGACAACGCTTTAAAAGAACATTTTGTTAATTTCAGTGTTAAGAATTCATTTCCTGTTTTATTTTGTATTGTTCTTCCCTCATGTTGTTTTTAACCCTGTGTATTTTCTGTTCTTATTCCTGGTTAAAGGTTTTTTATTTTCTCTATGGTATCTTTGTGTTTCTGTTTCCTGTGTTTCCTGTTTTATGTTGTAGTTTTTTCCCCCTATGTATCGTGGGTACTTCTCATGTCTCTTATTTCTCGTTTCCTCGATCCTCGCTTGAACCGGAAGTCGTTCCGAGCCGCCATGTTGAAGGACGTCTGAGGTCGTTTATTTCTGCAGCGAGGAGCGAGGATCGAGGAAATAACTCGGAGGAGCTATGATCGAGGAAACTTCAGACCAGCCTTCCAGGAAGTCTTTTTACTGACAGACCCGCCCCCGTCTCGAATATCACTCATTGATTGGACGCTGCAGCGGATCGTACTTCAGTGAAACTTATCAACATCAGCGGAGTTTAACAACGGAGGAAAGACGCTAAACGGACCGTCGGACATTTAAACAGACTGTAAACATCTGTCAGTTTGTAAAGTTTTCTTACATTCTGTCTGAGGGTTCATGTTCAAGACTGAAGAGTGGAGGATCATCTTTGGACAGATCACTCTTCATAGACAGACAGCTGGATACAGGAGACTCTGCTCTCTGTCTGCTCGACTGAACTCTGCAAAAAACAACAACAACAAGGTTTACATTTATATGACATCAATCTTTAATAAAGTCTCTGATGACAATGCTATAAAATAAGCTGTAAATACAAAAAAGGCTACAGCTGTGGATAATGAGAAGGTTTCCAGGTTTGATTCTTTGGTAAGTTTTCTTACTTTATGTCTGAGCGTACAGGTTCATTACTGAAGAGTGGAGGATCATCTTTGGACAGATCACTCTTCATAGACCGACAGCTGGATACAGGAGACTCTGCTCTCTGTCTGCTCGACTGAAATCTGCAAAAACCAACAAGTTTTACATTTATGTGACATGAATCTTTGATAAAGTCTCTGATGACAATGCTTTAAAAGAACATTTTGTTAATTTCAGTGTTGAGAATTCATTTCCTGTTTTATGTTGTAGTTTTTCCTCTGTGTATCGTGTCTTTAGTGCTTCCTGTTTTATGTTGTAGTTTTTCCCGTGTATCGTGTCTTTAGTGCTTCTTCCTGCCTGTGTGTCTCCCTCCTGTTTCGATTGCCCTCTGAATTCAGAGTGAGTATGATCATACCATATATAGTCCACTCAATGTATCCCACAATGCATTTTGAAAAGTACTGTACAAGCGATGGTCACTATCCGAGCAATATATACCATCATGCATTGCGGTTCAAACCATTTTTACGAGCGGAGAGTGGCGTTTGAATCGGCTGCTCTCAGACAGCGCCAAAAATAAATATTCAAGTGAAAGTTATTCACATTTATATTTAATTATACGTTTATATTTGTATTTCTTCTGTAAAGCATGAACATTGAATACAGTGTCCTGAAGCTACAACAAACAACAACAGTAATGACTTCATGATAATGAAACTGAATAATTAAATAATAAAGCTTATTTAATTTAATATTCCTATATTTATATTTATTTATAGGTATAGTTGTACTTCTTGGACTCATCCAGCAGATGGTGCTGTTTGTGTCACACAACATCCATTGACGTCAGAACATGCTTATCTTTATGTCGCAGTTCTGATGAACATGACACACTGGACCAGAAAATGTGACAAACAGGAAATATGGCTGACAGGAATACTGAGGATGATTTCTTTTAAATGATCAAATGATTTCTCTTTAAATCAGAAAGTTTAATCTAGCAGATTGATTAGAGAAGAAATTCAATCTGAAGTGAAAATGAGTTGGTAAGTTTTCTTACACTGTGTCTGAGAGTTCATGTTGACCAGTGGGGAGTGGAGGATCATCTCTGAACAGATCACTCGTCAGAGACTTTGCTCTCTGTCTGCTCCACCTTAATCTGCAAAAAACAACAACAACAAGGTTTACATTTATATGACATCAATCTTTAATAAAGTCTCTGATGATAATGCTATAAAATAAGCTGTAAATACAAAAAAGGCTACAGCTGTGGATAATGAGAAGGTTTCCAGGTTTGATTCTTTGGTTAGTTTTCTTACTTTCTGTGTGAGCGTACAGGTTCATTACTGAAGAGTGGAGGATCATCTTTGGACAGATCACTCTTCATAGACAGACAGCTGGATACAGGAGACTCTGCTCTCTGTCTGCTCCACTGAACTCTGAAAAAACCAACAAGTTTTATATTTATGTGACATGAATCTTTGATAAAGTCTCTGATGACAACGCTTTAATAGAATATTTTGTTAATTTCAGTGTTAAGAATTCATTTCCTGTTTTATTTTGTATTGTTCTTCCCTCATGTTGTTTTTAACCCTGTGTATTTTCTGTTCTTATTCCTGGTTAAAGGTTTTTTATTTTCTCTATGGTATCTTTCTGTTTCTGTTTCCTGTGTTTCCTGTTTTATGTTGTAGTTTTTTCCCCGTGTATCGTGGGTACTTCTCATGTCTCTTATTTTTCGTTTCCTCTCTCCTCGATCCTCGCTTGAACCGGAAGTCGTTCCGAGCCACCATGTTGAAGGACGTCTGAGGTCGTTTATATCGGCAGCGAGGAGCGAGGATCGAGGAAATAACTCGGAGGAGCTATGATCGAGAAAACATCAGACCAGCCTTCCAGGAAGTCTTTTTACTGACAGACCCGCCCCCGTCTTGAATATCACTCATTGATTGGACGCTGCAGCGGATCGTACTTCAGTGAAACTTATCAACATCAGCGGAGTTTAACAACGGAGAAAAGACGGAAAGACGCTAAACGGACCGTTGGACATTTAAACAGACTGTAAACATCTGTCAGTTTGTAAAGTTTTCTTACATTCTGTGTAAGGGTTCATGTTCAAGACTGAAGAGTGGAGGATCATCTTTGGACAGATCACTATTCATAGACAGACAGCTGGATACAGGAGACTCTGCTCTCTGTCTGCTCCACTGAACTCTGCAAAAAACAACAACACGGTTTACATTTATATGACATCAATCTTTAATAAAGTCTCTGATGACAATGCTTTAAAATAAGCTGTAAATACAAAAAAGGCTACAGCTGTGTATAATGAGAAGGTTTCCAGGTTTGATTCTTTGGTTAGTTTTCTTACTTTATGTCTGAGGGTTCATGTTCAAGACTGAAGAGTGGAGGATCATCTTTGGACAGATCACTCTTCATAGACAGACAGCTGGATACAGGAGACTCCGCTCTCTGTCTGCTCGACTGAAATCTGCAAAAACCAACAAGTTTTACATTTATGTGACATGACTCTTTGATAAAGTCTCTGATGACAATGCTTTAAAAGAATATTTTGTTAATTTCAGTGTTGAGAATTCATTTCCTGTTTTAGTTTTTAGTTTTTACCCCTGTGTATCTTGTCTTTAGTGTTTCCTGTTTTATGTTGTAGTTTTTCCCGTGTATCGTGTCTTTAGTGTTTCCTGTTTTATGTTGTAGTTTTTCCCGTGTATCGTGTCTTTAGTGCTTCTTCCTGCCTGTGTGTCTCCCTCCTGTTTCGATTGCCCTCTGAATTCAGAGTGAGTATCTTTATGTATAGTTGTACTTCTTGGACTCATCCAGCAGATGGTGCTGTTTGTGTCACACAACATCCATTGACGTCAGAACATGCTTATCTTTATGTCGCAGTTCTGATGAACATGACAAACTGGACCAGAACATGTGACAAACAGGAAATATGGCTGACAGGAATACTGAGGATGATTTCTTTTAAATGATCAAATGATTTCTCTTTAAATCAGAAAGTTTAATCTAGCAGATTGATTAGAGAAGAAATTCAATCTGAAGTGAAAATGAGTTGGTAAGTTTTCTTACACTGTGTCTGAGGGTTCATGTTGACCAATGGGGAGTGGAGGATCATCTCTGAACAGATCACTCGTCAGAGACTCTGCTCTCTGTCTGCTCCGCCTAAATCTGCAAAAAACAACAACAACAAGGTTTACATTTATATGACATCAATCTTTAATAAAGTCTCTGATGATAATGCTTTAAAATAAGCTGTAAATACAAAAAAGGCTACAGCTGTGGATAATGAGAAGGTTTCCAGGTTTGATTCTTTGGTTAGTTTTCTTACTTTCTGTGTGAGCGTACAGGTTCATTACTGAAGAGTGGAGGATCATCTTTGGACAGATCACTCTTCATAGACAGACAGCTGGATACAGGAGACTCTGCTCTCTGTCTGCTCCACTGAACTCTGAAAAAACCAACAAGTTTTATATTTATGTGACATGAATCTTTGATAAAGTCTCTGATGACAACGCTTTAATAGAATATTTTGTTAATTTCAGTGTTAAGAATTCATTTCCTGTTTTATTTTGTATTGTTCTTCCCTCATGTTGTTTTTAACCCTGTGTATTTTCTGTTCTTATTCCTGGTTAAAGGTTTTTTATTTTCTCTATGGTATCTTTCTGTTTCTGTTTCCTGTGTTTCCTGTTTTATGTTGTAGTTTTTTCCCCCTGTGTATCGTGGGTACTTCTCATGTCTCTTATTTTTAGTTTCCTCGATCCTCGCTTGAACCGGAAGTCGTTCCGAGCCGCCATGTTGAAGGACGTCTGAGGTCATTTATTTCGGCAGCGAGGAGCGAGGATCGAGGAAATAACTCGGAGGAGCTATGATCGAGGAAACATCAGACCAGCCTTCCAGGAAGTCTTTTTACTGACAGACCCGCCCCTGTCTCGAATATCACTCATTGATTGGACGCTGCAGCGGATCGTACTTCAGTGAAACTTATCAACATCAGCGGAGTTTAATAACGGAGAAAAGACGGAAAGACGTGTAGGCCGATCACCCCCAACTTTTATAGCCTATTGATTTGTTTTCAGATTCAGCATCAGACATAAAGTCAGTTAATTTGAAGTGTTCAAATCAAAAGATCATAAACGACTCCATCATTAAACTGCTGACATTTATTTTCATGATCTCTCTCACACTATTTGCCTTTTTAAATTTGATCATGAAAAGAAGAGAATGACAGTCTGACAGGGTGGGAGTAAAACACGTTTTACATTCATCATGTACGGTTTGAAAATGTTATGCATCCTGTTTTGCTGAAAATTTCATCCTAATAAAAAAATGTAAATAATCCGGAGACATCCTTAGTGTTTATAAAATACAGAGTTCACTGTCGGATTATCAGTTAAGACAAATAATTAATAAACAATTAAATATTAAAACTGTTTGAGTGTGGAAAAGGTCTGTATGTTATTTTTAGGCAGACTGCAGGTTGTTCTTCATGTGCAGGTGTTTGTTATCAGGTAAAGAACACAGACTAAATGATGTCGCTTCACGTGACGCTACAGAGGAAAGGACGTCTCATGTCTCTTAAAGCAGATTTCCTCTTTTCCTCTCTCCTCTCTCTCCTGCTTCGTTTCCTTGCTTGTTTCCTCTCCGTGCATCTCTGGTGGGCGGGACTAAGACGCAAGTGAGGGAAGCAAGTGAAGGAAACGTGGATGCAATTTAAGAGACATGAGAAGTACCCCATATATAGTCCACTCAATGTATCCCACAATGCATTTTGAAAAGTACTGTACGAGCGATGGTCACTATCCAAGCAATATATACCATCATGCATTGCGGTTCAAACCATTTTTACGAGCGGAGAGTGGCGTTTGAATCGGCTGCTCTCAGACAGCGCCAAAAATAAATATTCAAGTGAAAGTTATTCACATTTATATTTAATTATACGTTTATATTTGTACTTCTTCTGTAAAGCATGAACATTGAATACAGTGTCCTGAAGCTACAACAAACAACAACAGTAATGACTTCATGATAATGAAACTGAATAATTAAATAATAAAGCTTATTTAATTTAATATTCCTATATTTAAACATCTTAAACATCAGAAAGTTTAATCTAGCAGATTGATTAGAGAATAAATTGAAACTGAAGTGAAAATGAGTTGGTAAGTTTTCTTACTTTGTTCCTGAATCACTCTTCAGAGACGGAGAGCTGGGTACAGGAGACTCTGCTCCATCCTTCTTTTCCTCTAAATGCACATCCATGAAATATGAAGTCAGTCTGAGAGGAAAAACAGTAACACTCTTTTGGGGTTGTATCAAGTCAACTTTGGTTATATTCTTTAATAATTATACTTAATTATTAATAATATAAATAAAATATCATTAAACTATGTTTAATCTCGTTTTGGGGCACCAACCTGTAATCAGGTAAATATAACCAAAATATCACTCAAATCAGTCTCAAATTAGTTATTTAATTACTAATATTATTAATAATGAATAACTATATTTAATAAATTGAAGGCGTGAAATCCGTACACAAAGCCTTCGCACCCAGCTTATATCACAATGCAAATACACCAGTAACCACAAACAACTGCTCTCTTAAATTATAACAGAATTTATTTAAACAAAGCAACATCAACCCAAAATCAATGAACTTAATTAAACAAATAACTATTATAAACTAATCTAAGCAACAAACATTATCAAGCAAAGGCTTGTGGATGAGGTGTAAATGTGTGTGTGTGCAGATGAGTATGTATGTAGATGTGTGTGAGAGAGAGAGAGAGAGAGAGAGAGAACAAGATGGTGGAGAGAGACAATGCACCATGTGGCTTCGTCACATGGTGACAAAAATGGTGGACAACAAAGGAAGCCGTGTGGCTACCTTTTGAAATAGTTTGAGCTCTCTGAGCTGAGTTCAGTAACTGTTACTTAAACACCAGAAAGCCAGTGGCCGGACTTTGATTCAACGGCGGGTACACTGGTCTTTCTGATTGTGAAAGCCGTTGACTGAAGGTAAACTAGCATAGCATTAAACACATAGACAAACACAGCAGTTCATTACAATAAAACAAATGCAGTAGCTTACAACAGATAATATACAGAATGTGACGTGTCGTCAACAATGATGCATAATTATCAGTGATTATAAAAGAAACATAACTATTTCTGAAACTATTTCTGCCCAGACCAAAGCTCTTACTTGGGGTAACTCCTGGTGATCGTTGCAAAGTTGGTTAGATCGTCACTCTGTTGAATGTTAAATCAACAGATTCAGGCAGGTTTCCTTCGTGGCAGATGTAGGAGGAGGGTAGCGGGATTCAGATCTTCGCCCAGAGCACTGCTCTATAGGGTCTTCTGGTTGCAGGAGCCGAGTTCTTTATGTGTCCTTGTGGATTCAGGGATCAGTGGGCTTCCTTCAGCACTCCTGTCCAGTTGCGTTCAATGACGTCTTACGAAAAATCAAAGGAAAGAAACTCTTCTTTTTGCTCGAACCTGATAGCATCTGATTGCGCCCAAAACTCCTAAAAATATGCAGTGGAAGTAGTCAGCTGAATCCTCTGATGCTTGAATTCAGCATGTGAAGAGCTACCTATACTGAGCAACCTCAGCTCTGGAGTTTAACCTATGTAAGTCAAGAGGAGGAAAGGCTTCGTCTCGAATGCTGGAGTCCATCATATGGAGAGGGTATCCTCTGGTGTCGGCAGACCACACTTGAAGAGAAGGAAGCAATGCCTGATCATTGCTTTTAAAGACTGGAGCTGCCTGTGGGTTTACCTCAAGCCTCCTCCAATGAGGATAGAGAATTCAGACACCCCCCCCACCTTTCACACCTATTTGTTGGTTTCTGTTGGGGGGTTGCTGGGCTAAGACCCCTTTGTTCAGTTCCCTCCAAAATACTCTAGTCAGGCTTGAGAACTGTGATACAGGCCTGAGTCGCTTGTCCCATGCACATGGCTGAGGCCCAACATCCCCCCTTGTCATGAAGAGCGAAATGCAGGTTACGATCTTCAGGGCAGCTCACGGACCAAACAGTCCATGTGTCTGGGATGGAGACACATCCCAGTTTTGCAGTTCCTTAGGGAAGCAGTCCATAGGGTTAACAGTTCAGAGATATTAGAGGCATTTTGGTCTGGGCAGACACTGAGGCAAAGTCTGGGCAGACTGTCTAACTATGTCTAACGCTACGCATAAAACGTAAACAGGCATTAGCAAAGCTTTACTACTCAAGGTGCATTCTTTAACAAAACAAATGAAACAAACAAGCAAGAGGGGGAGAGAAAGAGAAGGTGTAGATTTGTGGGCTAACTACTAGCCTGAGCAGCAGTAAACCTTTGGGACAGTGTATGTGGCATGTAGTTGGGTAAATGTGTATGTATTTTATGTGTCTCACTACCACTGTCAGGTCATAAAACAGAGACTAGAAAGCATTAACGCTGAGTGACTTTGGTGGGTTTTACAGTGGAGGCTACTCCCCCCTCCCCACTGTGGAGTCAGAACCTTGTTCTTTGTAAGGGCTGGAGGCTTCCAACTGTCTAATCACCTCTGTCACACACCTCCGGATCATGTTCTCCATTCCCCCATCAGAACCTGCTTCCTTAGGAAGTTCATGGGAACTCTGATTATGCCTACCCCTCTGTCTGGGGCTTCGGCTATCCCGAGAGTTCTGTTCGGGTCTGGTGGTGATCAGTACTTCAGGTTGGGAACTACCCTGTGGCTGGCTCCTTCCTTCACCCCCCTGGTTCTGTTGTCTATTCTGCCGGTGATGCGGTTTCTTAGATTTATTCATAGCATAAGGCAATTTGTTGCCTTCTAGTGCTAGGTCACTATTGTGTTTCCAAAACCCAGGACGTATGCGTGTTTCCCAAGCCACCTGTGCAAATTTCTTGATTTCTGGCATACCAAGCTGATGTGTTCGGCAATGCATGGTGACATCGTAACGCACACAGCCATGCAGATTGTGCAGGAATAAGGACTTGAAAGTCTGGTCCTCTTCCAAACCTGGAGGATTACGTCCCTGGAAATATGCAGATTTTAGGCGCCGGTAATAATCTTTGGGTGCCTCATGCTTCTGGTGCCAGACACTAAAGGCTCTAAGAGGGGCAGATACAGGGTCGGTGTAGGTGGAGAATTCCTCGCACAAAGCGTTGCAGAGTGCTGAGTACTGGTCTCTGATCTCAGGCAGGAGGGTAGTCATGAAGGTATGGACACTCCTGGAAGTTGTCTTCCAGATCAGCTTGAGTTTTTCTCGTGTGGATGCATCAGGTAGATCACAGAGGCGCAGGTTGATCTCTCTGAGGTAATCATCAATGCTGAAATGTGGGTTACCTGGGTCAAACCGGTCTACATCCTCCGCCAGGGATTCAATGAGCCTTATGTGCATTCTTTGATCTCTGGGTGGACAGGAGCCATCCGATTCATCTGATGTTTCGGAACTTCTCAGCTGTGGACCATGCGATGTGGACTTGCAGGTAGCAGGAGGGGGATTGGTGTTATCTCTGCCTCTGGGGGCTGAGAAGTCACCCCCCTCCCTATGTGGTAATTCAAACCTGCGAAGTTGTGAATTTTCTGCCAACAGGGATTGGATGTGGTTCTGCAGGGCTTCTTTTTCTACTTGCAGCTGGGTTTGCTGCAGGAAGGACTTGCGTTGGGAAAGAAGGAGGAGTTGCCCAAGAACATTCAGGATTATGCTTTGGGGTTTCTTGGCTCGGTGGTTGGCCTGATCAACGAGCTCCTTTAACTTCTTCTCACAAATGCTAATTGAATAGCTATTTAGGTCGGCTATCTCCTCTAAGGAGAGGTGCGTCAGACTGGCAACCGTTTCTTGCAGTGCTGCGTCGTCTGATCCAAAAGGAGTCTCAGCTCCCGGCTCACCTAGGGTCTTGGTACACATTTTACGTGATAAAATGGAACCAAAGTGGATTACTGTTAACAAAACCGCTAAGCTTAACAAAGCTAGATCGACACCAGAGCAAATCTTATCTAGGTTTCCCAACTGATCACTGCAGGCTATCCTGGAAGCTAGGAGAGGGGATTCACACCTCAAGTCCTCACAGGAAGGAAGGAACTCACACCTCTCGGACAGCTGGCTATGCAACAATTATGTGGTTACACTCTCAACTGGAAAAATGGCTAAATTGTTGTCTCAAACAACAAAGAGCCCACAAAAATTAAACTACTCAACTCACCAAAACACAACAACACAACTAAACACAACTTGATGTCTGCTTTGCTTAAAATGAGAATGTTCACAACAAATACATTTCTTTAGAAGAATTACTTCAGGATAAAACTCTGGATTAAAGCAACAACTAGTTCATTAAGAAAGTCGCCCTGGCTGCATCATTATGTTCAACAACATACAACACAAACTAAGCCACAGCTTGCTGTCTGTTTTGAATAAACAACAAGCAAGAAAAGTAAATCTTCAAAAGAAAATACAATTTTTCTCAAGAAAAATCTTTTTTAGGATTAAAAGTTTGAATTACTGTGCATTTACAGTGCAATAAAGCTGGTTTATTGAAGGCCTCACACGGGGCACCATTTGTTGGGGTTGTATCAAGTCAACTTTGGTTATATTCTTTAATAATTATACTTAATTATTAATAATATAAATAAAATATCATTAAACTATGTTTAATCTCGTTTTGGGGCACCAACCTGTAATCAGGTAAATATAACCAAAATATCACTCAAATCAGTCTCAAATTAGTTATTTAATTACTAATATTATTAATAATGAATAACTATATTTAATAAATTGAAGGCGTGAAATCCGTACACAAAGCCTTCGCACCCAGCTTATATCACAATGCAAATACACCAGTAACCACAAACAACTGCTCTCTTAAATTATAACAGAATTTATTTAAACAAAGCAACATCAACCCAAAATCAATGAACTTAATTAAACAAATAACTATTATAAACTAATCTAAGCAACAAACATTATCAAGCAAAGGCTTGTGGATGAGGTGTAAATGTGTGTGTGTGCAGATGAGTATGTATGTAGATGTGTGTGAGAGAGAGAGAGAGAGAGAGAGAGAGAGAGAGAGAACAAGATGGTGGAGAGAGACAATGCACCATGTGGCTTCGTCACATGGTGACGAAAATGGTGGACAACAGAGGAAGCCGTGTGGCTACCTTTTGAAATAGTTTGAGCTCTCTGAGCTGAGTTCAGTAACTGTTACTTAAACACCAGAAAGCCAGTGGCCGGACTTTGATTCAGCGGCGGGTACACTGGTCTTTCTGATTGTGAAAGCCGTTGACTGAAGGTAAACTAGCATAGCATTAAACACATAGACGAACACAGCAGTTCATTACAATAAAACAAATGCAGTAGCTTACAACAGATAATATACAGAATGTGACGTGTCGTCAACAATGATGCATAATTATCAGTGGTTATAAAAGAAACATAACTATTTCTGAAACTATTTCTGCCCAGACCAAAGCTCTTACTTGGGGTAACTCCTGGTGATCGTTGCAAAGTTGGTTAGATCGTCACTCTGTTGAATGTTAAATCAACAGATTCAGGCAGGTTTCCTTCGTGGCAGATGTAGGAGGAGGGTAGCGGGATTCAGATCTTCGCCCAGAGCACTGCTCTATAGGGTCCTCTGGTTGCAGGAGCCGAGTTCTTTATGTGTCCTTGTGGATTCAGGGATCAGTGGGCTTCCTTCAGCGCTCCTGTCCAGTTGCGTTCAATGACGTCTTACGAAAAAATCAAAGGAAAGAAACTCTTCTTTTTGCTCGAACCTGATAGCATCTGATTGCGCCCAAAACTCCTAAAAATATGCAGTGGAAGTAGTCAGCCGAATCCTCTGATGCTTGAATTCAGCATGTGAAGAGCTACCTATACTGAGCAACCTCAGCTCTGGAGTTTAACCTATGTAAGTCAAGAGGAGGAAAGGCTTCGTCTCGAATGCTGGAGTCCATCATATGGAGAGGGTATCCTCAGGTGTCGGCAGACCACACTTGAAGAGAAGGAAGCAATGCCTGATGATTGCTTTTAAAGACTGGAGCTACCTGTGGGTTTACCTCAGGCCTCCTCCAATGAGGATAGAGAATTCAGACACCCCCCCCACTTTTCACACCTATTTGTTGGTTTCTGTTGGGGGGTTGCTGGGCTAAGACCCCTTTGTTCAGTTCCCTCCAAAATACTCTAGTCAGGCTTGAGAACTGTGATACAGGCCTGAGTCGCTTGTCCCATGCACATGGCTGAGGCCCAACAACTCACTGTTAGATCAAAACAAGAGGAACCAGTTTTTAACAAACTCCACGCCCGGGGCACACACACACACACACACACACACACACACACACACACACACACACACACACACACACACACACACACACACACACACACACACACACACACACACAAGAAGCAGTCATATTAATCGACTCCATTTGAAACTATCTCTGTACAGTTCACAGGGAGAAACTGAGACTACAGAAGTGAAAATATAAAAACTCTAGATAAACACTCACCAACTCACCACACTTCAGTTCTCCGCGCAGTTCTGTCGACATAAAATGGACTTTCATTGTCCCGCCTCCTCTTATGAGCCTGTTGCCCCTCCCTCTCCCGCCTCCTCTTATGATACAATATCTCTCTGTGGTATTAACCTTGTCTGGCTCACATCTCTGATTCTAGTTCAGTGTGAACTACTCTCGTGTGTTGCTCATTGCTAACTTCTGCCTCAGTGTCCTACTCGTGGACGTCTCTCCCTTGAGGATTTTTGTTTTCTCGCTGCCAATGTCCTTTTGGCGTTGTGTTTTTTTGTTGTCGCACAATTAAAGACTGTTTGGATTGTGCCTCTGTGTCCGGAGTCGTGCTTTTGGGTCCGTACTCTAGTGTCGAGTCATAACAGTTCATCCCAAGTTTAACAGGAATTTAACAATAAACTTTAATTAATTACTTACACTGTTACATCGGCATCGATCGGCTATCACGTCTCCAATGCAGCAAATATGTAGGCCTACCCAACATCCTGTATGACTTTGTGAACTGGTGTGTTGATTTAAGTGACACCAGACATTACCAAACATTTGACGAGGAACCAGCTTTGAAGGACAATCTGTGTGTGATTTCAATCTGCCATGATCTCATTGCACAGGGCTGTCACATCCATACGCCAATCACACTGGAGCTTGCCATTGTGATTCATCATGAGTTTGGTAGAAATAAACTCATCATGAGCTAAGTAGGCCTACAATGGAAGAGTCGCTGCAACACCTGTTGGTTTGACCTGATAACTGCTCTCATATCTGGCAAACCGAGGGGTGTCCAAAACGGCCGTGTGGGGGGTGTTTTAAAACCACCTACCTTCTCTGGTCCAAACAAATCCAAAGCATTCAGGAGCAGAATCTAAAGTTACAAGGAGGACAAACTGGCTGCTGCTTTGTTGTCAGAGAAGCCAGCACTTCAACATAGCATGTTTCCTTAATGTCTGATCAGATAGTAAGCTCACTTTATCATCTCAGTCAGTAGATATCTTACTGATTGGACCTCTAAACCTTGAAGTGTTTTATTTTTCTGCATGCTAAGTATGCTTTTCATGGCAAACCCTGGAGACGGACACACCTACTTTTATGATTGATTAATTGATTGATTGATCAATATGATTGATAGAGTCCTTTTTCTTTATGAGCTTTTGAAAGTGCTGTTGCTAGGTGACACTGCAGACCTGTGCCAATACCAATCTGCTGCTTACATAGCTGGTTATTCTGTTGCATGTGATTTAAGGAGAGGTCAAACACATGACTATTACCTACGGTGGCTGGGAAGTGTAAAGCAAAATTACAAAGTGTTAAACACTTTTACAAAATGTGAGACAAATTCACATTTTGAAAAACATTTTTACATTTTATGAAAACAAAATTACAAAACCAAAAACACTTACCAAGGACAAAACAAATTTACAAGATGTGAAACACTTTTACAATCGCTGAGACAAATTTACAAGAGGCAGAACACTTTTACCAGTCCCCAAACAAATTTACAAATGACAGAATCTTGAGGGAAAGGGAATGTACCACGGCAAAACAAAACAAAATGACCCCTCACTCGATCACTTCCGGGTCACTTCCGACATTTGATACATTCCCATTTTGTTAAGATTCTGTCGTTTGTAAATTTGTTTGGGGATTGTAAAAGTGTTTCACATCTTGTAAATTTGTTTTATAAGATGTAAATGTGTTTTTTCCTCGGTAAAAGTGTTTTGGTTTAGTAATTTTGTTTTCTAAAAATGTAAAAAGGTTTTTCAAAATGTAAATTTGTCTCACATTTGTAATTTTGCTGTGCACTTATCAGCCACCGTAATTACCACACCACGCAAGGAAAAGGTTAAATGAATCCATTATATAACCAAAGTGAGCATCACAAATAGAAGGAAAGGTGCAGCTGCAGGGGCAGGTGTTATATTAGTGGTACAATAGCTCCCTCTGGTGGATGGACAGAGGTTTTGTATTTTTAAACTAGTATCTGATTATTTACAGTCTATGTTCCATCCATTATCAACATGACAACAATAAAAATATAACATAATCTGTGTCAGAATTTAGATTATTTTAGCTCCTACTCTCCGTATCCTCCTCCTAACCTTTCCTAAGACGGTGAGATATCACAAATATCTTTGGACAGTTGCATGTCGAGTCCATGAAGTAATGAGGGTTCAGGAGGTCTAACAGTGGTGGTTTTTCTCGTGTTGTAGGGGGGTTATCACGGCCCTCCGTCTCCCCCGTGCCTTAATGCAGCTCCTCCTAGTGGTGAGTCTGTGGTACTACCAGTTAAGGTTACTCCTAAAACACACAACTCACAGACGGGGGAGCAGGGAGTCTACAGGAGGCGGTCCGCCCGTCGGGGACCGGTCGGTCCTCCAGGGGGAACAGACAGTGTAGCACACCATTGGAGTCATCATGACCAACAAAAAAGTAAGGAAGAAGTCAACTCTGATTGTCCATGAAGTAATGCAAATTTGCCTCCTGGATCAATTCAGGTACATTTACATCCGTCTGAATTTTGACTAATGTGCACTTTCTCTTTTCAAATAAAAAAATTAATTTGCCTTGCCAGAGGTGGGACTGTTGAAATCCAACATTCAGGTTGTGTTGCTACAGGCAGCTCATAGTTTTCAGTGTGCAGATGTTTGTTTGCAATTGTTTAAAATACTTACAAGTTCGGCTTTGAACATACATTTTTTCTTTGAGTCTTTGAAGAATTAAGCTTAGGAGATGTATATGTTGCTTTATCTTGTGTTACTCAGAAGTCAGTGTGATCAGTGCAGACAGGAGGGGTAGATAAATGCTCTTTATTTGTGTGTGCACACAAAATTCAGGCCACCCCTGCACACCCGGCCTGCACACACCCAGCTGGGCCACCCCAGTCCAAAAAGCCTGGACACGCCCCTGGACAGGATGGGATGGTGCTTCGCTTTTTATTTTTTTACAAGCTGGCTTACTTTTGTTTCTAAAGCCAGGAAGAAACTCCAACATGTTTTTTTGTGTTATTATTGTCATGTGTCTACTTCTCTTTGTATTGACGATGGAGTCTTGTAAGCTCTGTGGGCTGGGCATCTTGTTTATGCATGATACACTAATCCAATCAAATCAACTATTGGTGTTTTCTCAACTTACTGTGAAGTATCTTTAGTGATATTGGACGTTTACTGTACACATTATTGTGCTTTATAATTTAAGTGCTCACTTTCTTTATCATGTCCAGGGTAGAATATTTAAGTTGGACCCTTTAGTGACAAATAAAAGCAAAAGTAAGGAGTGTGAGGTAAATATTGTGTTTAATAAACAAACATCAGTCAGGGAACTGACATTAGTCCTGGGGATGGAGAAGGGGGAAATATAAAGCACAATGCACATGTGTAGAGGTGGGGTGGGGTGGGGTGGGGGGGGGACATATTTATCTGTTACACAAAGGTGCCCCTGTACAGTAGGAGCAGGAAGTTCTATATAACATACAGATCAGGATCCAAGTCTACGGTACAAAAACTTAGCAGCAACATGTTAACGTCGGAGACCAAGGGGCTAACAAAGTAGTTTCATTTAGAAAAAGTCACAGTATTCTTTAAGCATCAATTTGTTAAAAAGGTAAAAACAGTTCTAAGCATCCTCTAGGGTCAATGCTACTCACAAGATCCGTGTGTGAAATACATAGGTAGGGAAATTATCTATACATTTATACTCTAATATAAAGACCTTCTGGTAATGGCACAGTACAAACTCTCAGGAAACGCGACAAAAATATACAATGTCTTCACGTCACATTTGCAGATTAAAATGTAACTAAGGTCTCTGGCAAGCACAATAGTTTCAGTGATCAAAAAAAAAACAACTTCTCTTCAACCAAAATAAAGGACACCATTTTGTTAGTTCAGCTATCTTGACAGATTATGTCTTTTTAATACAAAAATAAGGACAAATATAAATTAATATATATTAAAAGAATCAGATTGATACATCGGGGATCTACTGAATAAGTACAGGTATTTATGATACAATAAATACTTGTCATTCATGACTGGGAGGAGATAAACAGAGTAGTGTTTGTAACCTGGCAGGTAATATGTTTACGTTCTACAGGTGAGAGTTTCTGTATGTGTGTGTGTGTGCATGTGTGTGTGTGTGTGTGTGTGTGTGTGTGGTTCAGTAGCTGTAAAAAATACCACAAGTTTGAGCACAGCTGTGTGTGGGATCGTGCACACAGTCTCAGAGGGTTCAGGAGGTCTAACAGTGGTGGTTTTTCTCGTGTTGTACGGGGGTTATCACGGCCCTCCGTCTCCCCCCATGCCTTAATGAAGCTCCTCCTAGTGGTGAGTCTGTGGTACTACCAGTTAAGGTTACTCCTAAAACACACAACTCACAGACGGGGGAGCAGGGAGTCTACAGGAGGCAGTCCGCCCGTCGGGGACCGGTCGGTCCTCCAGGGGGAACAGACAGTGTGGCACACCATTGGAGTCATCATGACCAACAAAAAAGTAAGGAAGAAGTCAACTCTTGTGTTTGTTTTTTTTTTGTCTTTTTCTCCACTTCATAATAAAAAATAAGTCTGTTTTTGTACTTTACAATACAATTCAACATCCCCACCGAGGAAGCATCGATCATCAGTCCAGCACTGACAAGAAAAGAAACAATTTTTTCGTTGTTTCTCTTGTTTTTTTTTTTTTGCCTTTCAAAGGGTTTTTAAAAAACAGGTTTGGTGGAGGGTGGAAGGTTTTTTCTCAGAAGGAGTCGGACACCTTGGACGAGGGAGACGAGGGTCAAGTAAGGCGGGCAGGAACATAAAACATTTCTGTACGGGAGCAAATCTGCCGAGGGTGTTGTCTCTTTTTTTTTCTTCTATTTTTATACATTTTTTTTATGAGGAACACTTTGTACAGCCGCACTTGACCACCTTCTCCACTTCCTGTACGAAAGAAGAGCCATCGGTGCACTGGAAGGTGTATTTCCTGCGTTTGCTGCGGAGGGGGGTGCAGCAGGTGCCCTGTCCTTCTGCTCCCCCCGGGCAGCTGCCCCGACACTCTAGACGGGAGACCTTCTCCTGGGTTTGGCACGCCGCGTAGCCTTGCTGTCTCTGGTAGACATCTCGGACCCGTTCACCTCGGCAGGCCACCTCTGCAGGCAGGAGGAGGGAAACGAAGGGGTTAACAGTAATCCATGCTCACGTTTGGAGCAACAAGTAGCATGAAACAAGTTTCCTTCAAAGGGGAATTCATTATTTGTAAAGTGGAGCCTTGTTTCTATATGTTTTGTGGTCTACGGTAAAATAACCACTTTGTCAATGGAGTCTGGTGGCGATGTCAAAGGCTGTTTCTGCATGAAAAAAAAGCAACTTACTCTTCTAAAATCAATGTTTATCCCTTGGGATCCTTTCTCTAATGTTGTCAGACACTTTAAAATTACAATCTTTAAGTAGCAAAAACAAGCCATTTGATCTGATGCATTTGCCCTGGACTGGAGGATTATGTTGGCCTGTATGGCCTGAGGTCATCTGGCACTACTACCACCCTGAAGCCCAGCCACCACCATTGGACTGTATCGTCCCCACAACCACCGCCACCTCATTCATGCACGGCCTGCTCCGACCTTCACCTCAGCGGCGAGGAAGTGTGGACAACAGGAACACGAGGAATACAAAGGAGAAATCCTGCCTCCCAAATCCCATCTCCCCCATCCCATTTTTTTTTTAACAAAGACAATGGTCGAGACTTGTTATGAATTGGCACTTTGATAGAATGATTTATTGAAGGAATCTATGGGAGAGTATCCAGCAAGTAATTTGCTGTCGAGAAGTTTTGCTGTCCAAAAGTCGAGATCTAGAATAAACCACCAGAATTTTATCGTCCACATGAAAACAGAGTTAAATAAAATGTAAGGAAGAAGACACATTATTGCATTCTTGGAAAATCAAATTGCCCTGCATATCCTGAAAAGGTTCAAATTAAAAGAAAACATCTTTAGCAACATGTTTCATGAGTTGAGGCCAAAATGAAACGAGGCTTCAGGCAGACATATTTTGGTTTAATTGGGAGGTAAATGAAAGAATAAATCTGTCAGAGAATAAATAGCTGTGACCAGGCGGTCTCACCTGATTTATCCCCCGTGAAGGATTAAGAGGAGGCTCAGGAGAGGCTGAGTTGAAAAAGCAGCATGTTAGAAGTGTTAATGCAGAGACAACAAACACTGTTAGAGACACACATAAATTATAGGCTGTTAATCAGACACATAGAAGACAGCAAAGCAAAGTTAAAAGAGGTTTTGTTAATTGAAAATGGCTTTAAATTCAAGCTTGGAAAGCATACGATATTATTCAAAATGGAAATGGAAGAAGTCAGTGTACTGTAAACACAGATGATCAAAATCAAACCTTCCAATCAAAAGATGCATCTATTGGTGCAATTCACACAACTCTTGAAACCTCCTGAAATTTTCGGGGCACGCTGCATGTGTAAACGCAAACAGCCAAAGTTTTCGCTGGACTTTTTAAGTCATGTCTTTCCTACTGACATCTCCCCCTCCATTCTGACAGGGAAAGACTCTCGCTATGTGTGAACAAGCAACTCAGGAAGGTTTCAGGGTCAGTCTGCCAGAGATTTTCAAGCGTGCATGTTGTGAAAAGTTCCCTCACCTCTGTCGCAGGCCTCTCCTGTATATCCGCTGTTACACTCGCAGTACGCCTTCCCTAGCCCTGACACTCGACATTTTCCGTGTTTACAGCGAGGCAGACTACACGGGTTGGCTGCGTCCTGGTCCTGCTCGTCACAGAGGACGCCAGCGAAACCGGGCTGGCAGCGGCAGGAGTAAGAGTAGGAGTTGATTGGAAGACAGGTACCGTGGATACACCTGAAACATAATGTGGATTTAAAAACATTTTATATTTGTATAGCACTTATCTTGAAACAATGCTTACATTGTGCTTACTGTAAACAACAAAATAAGAAAATGTAACACATAATAGTAATTAAGGGTTATATGTGAGGGAGACAAGAAAATATAAAGACTCATCAGCTGTCGGGGATCAGAACAGGTATTTGCTAAAATATTACACAAGATCAAGATACCAAAAGAATATTTACATAAAAGCCAGTTCATAAAATTTGCTTTAAGAAGACATTTTAAAAGATAAAACTGATTGAGCTAGCTGAATTTCTAAAGCTGAAACTGTACAGGCGCTCTAACAGAGATGACACAGTCACTTTTTGTCCTGAGCAAGGGGCCAGACCGTGCAACCATCGATATCTTAAAATCAATTTTAAAACTTACAGAGAGCCAGTGCAGGAGTGCTTAAACAAGAGTGATATGATCTTGACTTTTAATGCAAATTTAAATTCAACTGCCTTTTGGACAAGTTGAAGATGTCTGGACGAAATCAAAGAATGGATTGATGAAGTATGAGTTGATAAAAGGGAGACTGCACAACTGTCCTCACCTGCTCATCAAAGGTTAGAAAGCAGGCAATAATTACTCCTGAATTTCTCGCTACTGGCACTATATATCATGACATATCACCTAGGTCCTGTAGAATTTGGATTCTGGCATTCGTCTGCCCGCAAACTAAAATGTCCGTTTTGTTCTCGTTTAATAGGAAAATGTTTTTTGACATCGAGTTGTGTGTTGAGAGAGTTAGGCAATTTTGTTTTTGGGTAAGTATAACTGTGTGTCATCATTTAAAATATGAACAGAGACATTATTGACATATATTGGAACAAACTGCCAAGCAGCAGCATGTATAAGAAAAAGAGCAGGGGGCCAAGAATTGAACCCTGGGGAACACACCAGGTGATGTCTGCTGTGGACAAATAAAATATTTCAGTTTGTCCATAAAAAAACAAACAAACCTGGACAAACGCTTTTATTCCATTTTGTTTTTAAGCTCTTATGAACCCTGAAATCACTCAAATACAAAATTAAAACACTCACTTGTTGCCGTCACAGGGGTTGTTGACTTGCTGGTCACACAGTGTCCCTGTCCAGCCGGGGTGGCAGGTGCAGGTGAAGCCTCGATGCCCCGTTGGGTGGCAGTCACCCTGGACGCAGGCGCCTCTCTGGCAGGGTTGGCAGCCTGGCTCCACCCCGTGGCCCAGCCACTGTCTGGTGGTGCTCTGTGCGGTCCCTGTGCCCGGTACCCCTGGCCCCAGACCGGCCCCCAGGTCTTGAAGCTTCCCGTTGATGTAGAGGTTACGAAGGCAGCCGTGGAAGCTGCTGCCATTACGTCCACCTGAGCCATGCTGCAGGGATGAGAGACCCCCTGAGGCCGAGGCACGTTCTGGCATACCTGGAGGAAGAAAGGCACGATTAAGAAAGTGTTGCATGATAAAAACATGACCAAGGTATATTTGACTTCTCTGACAGACCTGAAGACCAAACATAGAAAAGTAACTCTATTCGTGGTGGTCCAACAGCAACAATGAGCCAACAGTACTCACCTCCCAGATAAAGTGGAGAGTCTATGTTGAGTGTGGACTGTTTGCTAATGGAGTTGATGGATTTGGGCGGCCCACCGTCAATGGACAGAGACAAAGTCTGGTCTGAGGCTACCAACTCCACAGCGTGGAAGCTCCCATCATTCACTGTCTCCACACTGACAGAGAGAGAGAGGGCGGGGAAATCCGGTGTCAACATTTGAATCATCCATCATGTGAAAGTGGAATCACTGAGAGTGTTGTGTCGGACATTTCTGCTAATGTGGTCATGTACCTGTATATAGCAGACGGAGGGTAGGATCCGGTATCGTAGCTGACCCTGAGACGTCCTCTGTACAGCTCCATGGCGATGTGATCGTTATCTCCTTTATACAACAACACACCACTGTCCTCATCTGTAGCAATCTGAGGACACAGGAAAACACTTGTTTAAATGGCCTTGAAGTTTTTTTTTTCACTTGTAGTTGTGAAGGAAATGTTGGAAACTACATAAGGTTACAGTTTGATGAAACCTACTGCACTTAGATGTATTCCCTATAGGCCTCACTCACACTACAGTATGTAATAATCTGAATGCTGTCACACATAATTCATGTTTAAATATTTCTTGGGCGCTGCCTGACAGTCTCGTACCTGTAGGCTGATGTTTGTCTCCGGTGAGAGGTGGCTGGAGGGAAGTTGCAGGTAGGACTCGCGGTTGACAAAGTTGACGCTGACGAGCGTCTCACAGCGCTCGCCCTCATAGCCATGGAGACACTGGCAGCGGGGGTCTGTTCCCACGACAACGCACTGTGCACCGTTGAGGCACTCGTGGTTGTCGCATGGGCTTGTGCGAGGAAGGACCATCGGGGGAGAGAACTCACAGAACAAGCCGCTGCAACACACAGATTCAAACGATATTCATCCAACAGTTATAATTAAAATAATGTCTTTGAGGTTCAACGTATGATAGTGATATTTGAAGCGTGAATGCTGCTCTGGAATTAACTTTAGTCAACCATTAAATAGTTATTTTAATTTGTTGTGTGCTTATCAAATTGTGAAACAACAGGTGTTCATGGTTTTAAAAACTAATTTTGGTGGACTTCATGACAATTCATCATCTGTGATTTGAGAGATTCCCCCTCCCCCCCACAAAAAAAAAAATCCAAGATACTAAGTGGGTTAATAAAAACCATGAGCCCACAGGCCTGAAGAAAAACATGATAAAAGTTAACTTTCCAAAAACTACAAAATGAAAATGTACACAAGGGGGCGCTCCTTCTACATCACACGCTGCATTGTTTTTAAGGAGGTGTTAGCACATCCAACTCTCTGATGAAGTCGGAGTTTAGGACATAAAACTGACACATTGAAAATAAAATATCCTGCAAACTATACTCTTGCTTAGCATCATTACTATATTAGAAAAAAATCTCAATGTTTCGATCCCTCTTGACCGTTGTAAAGTGTGTTCTCTGAAAATACACTTCAGGCACGGGGTCATGGTGAGAAAGAAACGATTTGGGAAATAGTAGTGTTGTAGTCAAGACCAGGACATACCCGAGACCAAGACAAGACCAAGACATTTAGGGATCGAGACAGAGTCAAGACCAAGACCAGGGCAGGGTGAGACCGAGATAAGACCAAGATAACTAGGGATTGAGACAGAGTCAAGACCAAGACCAAGACCAAGACCAAGACCAAGACATCTGGGGATCGAGGATGAGTCAAGACCAAGACCAAGGAAAGGGCGAGACAGAGACAAGAGAGAGAGAGTATAGACCGAATATAAATGCTTTTGATTCCAAGACGAGACCAAGACCTTCAAAAAAATGATCTCAAGACCAAGACCGACTTTGAGTACAACAACAACAACAACAAGACTAGGAAATACCACAAATAAAACCTAACTTTTTCAACACTTTGTAAAGATATTTAAAAAAAGATGAACACACAACGCGCACTTCTATGACTCACACTGTTGGTCTCAAGAAAAGTTTTTAGACATAACTTGTGTGTGTATGTGTGTGTGAGAGGCTTCCTGCAGGGCTGTGAACTGTACCTGTATCCCTCCGGACAGACGCAGGTGTATCCGTTGATGGCATCGATGCACTGACCTCCGTTCTGACACTTGTTCTCTTCACAGTCGTCTTGGTCCAGCTCACAGTGCTCGCCCACATAACCGGGAGTGCACTCACACCTGAAATGTTCACAGAGACACACGGACAGAAATTATTTCTTGATAGTGAGACTAGAGCCTCAGTCTGAGCGACAGTCAATCAATGTTGACAGTTTTCTCTTTATATAGACAGCGGAGGGTGTTGACAGTCATAGTAAAGAGGTTTTTTTTAAAATCTTAACAAATGGAAAAAGACATAAAAGAACAGGGAGGTCCACGATAAGATTTAATCAAGATTTTCAATTTTTTTTTAATGAAAAAATTAGATTTAAGTCAATTCATAAATTAATATAATCCTTTTATTTAACTTTAATTAATAAATATAAGTTATAGTTCAATTGGAGGTGGACACAAACAATCAGTATTTAAGTCCCGGGGGAGAGAAAGGAGAAAACACCACACACTTATAATACTTGTTTTTGAGTGTGTGTGTGTGTGTGTGGACGTGTGTGTGTGTGTGTGTGTGTGTGTGTGTGTGTGTGTGTGTGTGTGTGTGTATATGTGTGGTCCACTTACTTGTATCCCTTAGGGGTCAAAATGCACTTTGAGTCGTGCTGACACGGGTTCAGCTCTGGGGCGCAGAAATCCAGTTTCTCTTCACAAAGCTCCCCTAGGAACAAACACAAAAAAACACACAAACACACACACAAATTATGACATTTTGTGTACTTTGTATACACTGAACAAAAATAATAAACATTGTAATATAAAAAAAAAACAATAATTACAATTTTTAACTCCCTTGCAGTGATTTTGTGAGTCTGAATCTGTGTGTGTGTGTGTGTGTGTGTGTGTGTGTGTGTGTGTGTGTGTGTGCAGCAGATTACTGGATGTGTCTGTACAGCACGAACAGAAATGTGTGTGTGTGTACTCTGATGATGGATGACTCTCTTTTGGCCAGGATCAACACAGCAGTCTGATAAATGATTGCATCTCTGGCAATGTCAGATCCTGCTCGTATTCTCGGGTGTATACCGGCCGCTCCTGAAACTTTGAACTCTCAGCGAATCACTGATGAGGCATCAGGGAATAAACCAATACTCCTGACAAGCACAGGTCCACCAGGGGGAATAATTAATGGATCACTTAGGGATCAATGGAATCGTGTCTGTGAGAGGATGGGAGATGTGTTTGCATGCTTGTGCCTCGATTCCAGCGGCTTTTTCTGCTCACCTCGACAGTCTGGTGAGCTTGATAGGATTTGATCTTTAAATAAAAAATACTTTCTAACTAAACAGTGGTGTTCTCTTTTTCCAGTATATATAACTATCTATGTTTTTAAATATAACACCAGGTGTAGTCGGTCAATAGAGGGCGCTAGGAGGCTGCCCAACCTCTCCTCACAAGACAGACCTTCACTGAATAATAAATAATAAAGGCTGCATACATGAACACTTTTAAAGGGGCTAGGTCAGTTTAATGTAGTAATGCACTGCTTACATAGAAACAGATTGAATACAATTTGTTAAATCTGTGGAGTTAAATATCAGATTACTTTGGGAGCATGGATAAAGCAAGCAACAATGCAAGGCAGGCAAGTTTGGAGGGAAAGAAGGAAGAAAGGAAGGAAGGTAGGCAATGAGGGAAGAAGGAAGGATGGCAGGACGGAGAGAGGGACAGGAAGGACAGAGTGAAGAACAGACTGACCTCTCTCCACCTCATTGGTAGCAGCTGCAACCACAAAAAACATCAGACAAAGCAGAGCGAGACAGGAGAAAACAGGACAGAGGACAGCGACACAAAGAAACACAGAGAAAAGAGATAACACCGCTAATAAAGGTTAGCATACAGAGATGATTAGCACACAGCAAAAGCAGACAAACAAGTCGCATAATACTAGTTAGAAAGAGTTAATTGTTTGGAGTCATGACTGTGTTTTCCTCAATTCCAGACACGAGAAGATAAAACACTGCATGAAAAAATAGCTGTGATATATTTCTACACGTCACTGGGGACCCTTTCAATGACTCTGTTCAATGTTTCGCCCACAGGCAGAATCAGGCACATAGTCAGAAATGATTTCTAAAGCAGAGGCTCATGGGTATTGCAGTCTATTTTGCTGGCTGGCAGAGATCTTTGTTGCCTTGTCAGGTAAACTCGATGATACCTTTCAAATAAAGTTATGACCCTTGGCCCGGGTTGTTCAAAAGGTTTAACCCGGATAGATTTGATTCCAGATTTGGTAATCCACTTTTTTCTACCGAGGATCACATCATCCAGATCGCGTCTTCCTCCTTTTTCCAGATTCTAACTTTCAAGGATTTCTTTGATCACAGTTATTACAATCCTACTCAATAACTCACATTGCATTTCTAAAGTGTCACTTCCTAACTAATGTTTTCTCTACACACTTTAGAAGAAGACCGTATGTTTTATAATATTATGTACACACAGCCAACATACAAATACATGAGCAAACTTACATTTAGCATGTAACAGTACTCCAAATCCTGCCCCACACATGGTCTTGTATGATTCTATCAGCATATCATAAATCGGCCTTTTAGTGCATGTATATGTGTACATGCTTACAGTTTGTTGGTGTTTGCTGTGGAGTTTCTTTGGGTTCTTGTGTAGTACTGTATTATGTAACACAAGCAGCAGCCTGTTCTGAAGCAGTACAACACTTTAACATACCTACACTTTTTTTTATTTTGACCCCACATGGGGTCGCATAGAATTCAAATGGGGTCGTCTGAACTTTTTCTTAATGATCTATAAAACATACATTAATAATGCTGTCAATTGCTTAAAAATTAATCCAACCAATTACAGACTTTGTCGTAAATTAATCGCAATTAATCGCACATATCGATGAAATGAGAAGAATTGCATCGTTACAGGTTTATTCACAGCATAACCCTTTTTCCACTTGGTTGTGTTCATCTCTAAAATGTAATATCACTCTGTTTTTCATGTTGTTAACAGTGAAACGAGTGAAATTAAAAAATTACGTTAAACTCATCAAGTTGCTTCCCTTCAGTTCTCAATTTTTTTTGAATGTGTTGTTGTTTTCTGGAATTAATTAATTCAATTAACGTGTTATTTTGACAGCCCTGATATCAACATAATATATGTTCATATATTAACATATATGGGCCGTGTAGCCAATACAAGCCAAAACAAGGCACATGCAGAGTTTCTGTTTGTCTGTCATCCGTTGTGCAGAAATGTCATCTCAGCCTTTCTTCCTTTGTCCACAGTAATAGACAAAAAAAATCCAAAATATTGTCTAAAATGATTGTTTACTTGCAACACAATAGAAAAACTATTACATGTTGAAAAAAAATTGTTTTGGATGTCTTGGGTCCCCGGAGTTTTGAGAAGTCAAAGTGGGGTCACTAGCCAAAAAATATTGTGAACCACATGTGTTAAAGTTTTGAACAACACAAACTGAAGGGTAAAAAAAAAAAAAAAATTCCTCTATTTTCTTTAAAATAACCTGATTTGAAGATGTGATCCTCTCCTTTAGCTTCAACCTGAGCAGATCACTTTTAAACACCTGCGACCTGGAGGTGTCAGCTCCTCCTCTTGTCTGTGTGTGTTACCTGTGTATTCTGGTGAGCACATGCACGTGTAGTTGTTGATCCCGTCGACGCAGGTTGAGTTGTTCTCGCAGTCGTTGTCTTCGCAGTCGTCAATGTTGATCTCGCACGCGTCGCCTTCGAAACCCTCCGGACACACACACCTGAGATCAAACGCACACACACAGGAACACACACACTAAGTATCACAGGATGAACTCATGTAGGGCTGCGTATATATCAGTATCAACACAGATCTTTAAGGACCTCAGGATGATAACGACACACACACACACACACACACACACACACACACACACACACACACACACACACTCTACCCATGCATGCAGCTGATATCAGCAGTGTCAGCTCCGTCTCCATATCCCCAGTAGAGAGTCATTATTCTGTTAACGCGAGCGTGCCTCAACTCTGTGACTACTACTCAGGTTTATTACCGCGCACACACACACACACACACACACACACACACACACACACACACACACACACACACACACACACACACACACACACACACACACGAACACACACACATACACACAAAGAGCAGAATATTATAGGCCTAATAAAGAGCTCTTATGCGGCACACACTCGGGTGGATTAATATCTCATTATACAGTCATTGATGGCTCTTCACCATCAATATTCCAAGCCCTTTATGCAGGGTAAGGAAGTATGGTGTGCAGAGATGAAAACACAAACTAAGACGAGGGAAGGGGGCAAAGAGAGAGAGCGACAAAGAAAGAGAGAAGAAGGAGAGACACAGGAGGAGGACGGTTTAATTGTCTGTGTGGGAGGTTAAATCCGAGCGAGCAGACAGGCGTCAGCTCCCCTCCTGTTCAGACTAAACAACATAATGAAGAGAAGGTGATTCTCACAGCAGGGCGGAGGACAGAGCCGGTCCCCTGAGCCCTTTACCTCCTGCACACTCATCCCCACCTGTCATTAGCAGTTTCATCGGCGCAATTATCTCCTGAGGGTTCAACGGTCCCACGCTTTAATCGCTGGTTCATTGAATTATTAATTGATGTCAAGTGTGTGGTAACCGACGCCTGGTGATCGTCAGTCTCCGTGCTTAGAACTTTTATGTTTACATGATTTTACATTTTGTTTTTTATTGTCCCCAGAGCACATTGTTTCAGTTTAAGAAGAAAAAGACGTAAGACCCATTTTCCATGAGATAAATGTTTGTTGGCGTAATCCCAGGATGAGTCTGCAGAGGGCGCTAAACGGCTTGCTCTTTAAATCACACGATAGTTCCCCGATATTAAACGAAGAATTTCACAAGAAGGCAGCTGACAGCGGTCTCAGGAGGCAGGACATTTAAAGGATGACTTTTTATCAATGCTATATATGAACGGATGAGGGGTATAAACTTGCAAACAGTGAAGAGTTTGAAGCAGCTTCACTACGTGCACGACTGATATCAACGTCGTCACTCCTGCCCGCTCACTCGTGGTGAATTTCTCTAAATGTTTCCTGCTGCGTTCAGACATCATCTCAACCCACTTTAACCAAAAATGTTACTATAGGAGGCTGGCAGGAAAAATTCTGGGTAAATTGGGGATGAAAAATTTGGCCGTTTGCGTTCACATGCAGCTCACCCTGAAAATTTCAGGAACATTTTTTAGGAGTTTCATGCATGTGTGAAAACATGAATATTCAGGTTCTTCTTTATTATGAAAGTCTCAAGCCCCGATATGAAACAACTTCATTATGGTTATTATGGTTTCTTTTCAAAATTAAAAGAATCTTTCACCAGAGACATACAGACTTGTATTATACAGTTTTACCAAGATAAGTAAAACTCCTACAGAAAAGCCCACTGACAGGAAGTAGTAAAATAATCTTTAACATGATTTCATACAGGAATAAAATCGAGATCTAACCATGTTGTAAGGGAAAGTGGAAAAGATCTCACCAGAAGTTGCTCCCTTCTCCTTCTTTCAGATGGCAGGTGCCTCCGTTATTGCACGGGTTACTGATACAGGCATGAATCGGCTCCTCACAGTTTTGTCCCTGCAAGCAAACACAAGCACACACGTAAAGGATAATGTGTAATGCAGAACCCTGACGTAGAGTTTGAGGCTCCATCCTGATTATTATACCAGCAGCTCAGTGCGTATGTGTGTTTGTGGGGGGGTGGAGCAAGTGAGTAGAGAGAGACCGCAAGTGAGTGTGGGAATCAATGGAGCGTGTGAGTTACGTTGTTGATGCCAGGGTAAGGTAGTGTATGTACAGTTTAAAGGACCAATTTCTAACTCTGACACCTAGCGATTCAAATGGGAACTGCAGTCGAGTTGACGTGCAAACAGTCTGCCATGTGGCGGACACTGAAGCTTCAGTGTTTAGCCAGCTCAGCATCGGTCTTGAAACATTTCTGCGTTCTAACCTCTCTCCATTTTTAAAAGCATCTCCAATCATTTTTCCTAGTTTTACCACATTTTCTGCTCATCGGTCGGGTGGATTCAGTTATATTTGAACTAGTTTGCTTTACCGCTTCCATCGCTGCTACAGCTGTGGGAGGGGCAAAACGGCCGTGTGGTGTTGCCGCATACCTTCTCTGGTCCAAACAAAAACAAGACCATTCTGGAGCGCAATCTAAACTTACAGGGAGGACATACTGACTGCTGCATTGTTGATATAGAAGCCAGCAGTTCAAC
The DNA here is from genome assembly GCF_963930695.1 of Labrus bergylta. Classification (NCBI taxonomy): domain Eukaryota; kingdom Metazoa; phylum Chordata; class Actinopteri; order Labriformes; family Labridae; genus Labrus; species Labrus bergylta. The sequence goes on from NC_089195.1 coordinate 31,591,467, forward strand.
ATAGCATGTTTCCTTAATGTCTGATGATGTAGAGAGAGTGTGTGTGTGTGTGTGTGTGTGTGTGTGTGTGTATGTGTGTGTGTGTGCGTGTGTACCTTAAATCCGTAGGGGCAGTTGCAGCGGTAGTAGTTCACCGGGTCGTTGGAGCAGGTGCCGTCATTCTTGCAGGGGTTAGACAGGCAGGGCTCACACTTTGCCTGAATGCTAATTTCCACAGGACCTTTGAGATGCAAACACACACACACACACACACACACACACACACACACACACACACACACACGCACACACAACACAAGTATTCACACAAGGGCGATCATTAGCTTTATATTGTTCTGCTTTTAGAGCAGCCAGAATACAGAGTTTGACGTACACTCAGACAGCGGCACATTGTCAGAATCCTGCAGAAATCTTGCATCCTCAGAGGTCAACTTTTTTGTGGTAAAGTAAAAGAAGGGAGATTTTTCACAGGGTGTTATGTATGTTTCCATTACTCTCTCTTTACATAATAAAATGGACTGCTAATGTGAGTATGAAATATTGTCAATTTGTGGTAAAAAAAATAATTAGATGAATGTATGGATGGTAATACTAGCAAGGAAAGGTGGAAAAATAACTTTTCTTTGCAGAAATAAAAAGAGATTCCTCAAAATATTTTGCACAAGTTGCATGGATCTAATTAGAAGTGCAATGATAGTAACCTAACAATGAGTTGTATGCAAGATTTCTTTTGTGGGATTACGATGACTCATACTGACGAAACATATTTCTAAGAATCCTAACGTAGGGGTAACACACAATGCTGGTCGGAACACGAGGTCTGAGGGGGGAGAGGGGCGCTTCAGTCAGGTCAGGGGCTCAGAGGACGAGGACAGAGGAAAGTCTGGAGGAGCTGGGAAGATTTGGCACTGAGGAGAACGTACTGGGATAAGATGTGCTACTTTACCTGGCACTAGAAAACCACAAGGCCCCGGGACTTCTACAGTGCGTCAGTTAGGTCCGGTTTAAAAATAGATTTTTTAGTTACGTATTCATAGTTCAGGTGATAGAATGAGGTTTAAAGTCAGGGTCAGCATGTTGCAGTATCAGGAATCACAGCTAACGAGCAAATTTGTGGAATTTAGAGTTGTGAAATAAAAGTTAAATACTTACATTTTTTGCTGTCAATTGAAAACTATTTTATTATTTTGTTTAAGTTTCCGGATTGATCTTTGGATTGAAATTATTATCCAATTTGTAGGCCTTTAAAAATCCTGTCAAGGCTGCTCAATCACTCCAAAATGCACCCTAAGAAATGTGAAACAAAACTGTTTCTCATACTTTATGAATGGATACACGGTTTTCACTGGACAGCAAGTTAAATATTGGCAACTTGTGGTCTCCTCTAGGAGTCCTTGTCAAGTGAGTTTGTCTGTGATAGTCTGCTTTTCTGCAAAGTCTGAATGTTTTTGGACACCTTATAAAGTGCATGAACTCAGTATGTACTGTATCTGCTGGTTTGTGCATATTTTTTCTGTGCTTAGGTTTGCTATATTTTGGCTGGTGTGTGTTTACCTGTGCAGGTGAACTTCTTGGACGGCGTGGTGAGCAGCAGTTTGTCCGTCATGTCGCCGGGCCCGGTACAGCGGGCGATGCCGGGCTCCTTGTAGCCGCTCTTCACCCAGTCTGACAGCCACTGCATGTGACAGTCGCAGTACAGAGGGTTGGCACCCAGAGCCCTGCCGGAGAGAGAGAGAGAGAGAGAGAGAGAGAGAGAGAGAGAGAGAGAGAGAGAGAGAGAGAGAGAGAGAGAGAGGGAGAGAGGAGAGAGAGAGTAGAGTGAGAACAGTTTTCATTCCCAAAAACAGGGTGCAGAAATCAGCATTTTAGCCTCTTTGTCACGACTGATCGCTTCATCATTTTCTTACTTTCGCTCCCTGCACCATCCAAGCCTTAGCTTTTTGTGTTGTGATTTCATTAAGTTATAAAAGATTCATACCGGGGCTTGTAGTCTCCTTATGGGTAGAGATAATCTGGAGTGGGATAAAAACTACAAACAGCAGCGGCCTGTTAGAGGAGCTGTCCATGGTGCTGATCCCAGTGACGGCCTCCTGGGCAGACACTGGCATTCCCACCAGCAGGTAACCAAAGCTTATGGCATGAGGTTTAAACTTCCACCCATAGCTTGTGTGCACTCGACATAACCTCATAACCAAAAAAACGACATCACGAGGAAGTGGAGAAAGAGAAACAGTAATACTTCTCTGGAGTATAAAATCAATTATTCAGTTCTTAATTAGGAGTTTATTTCTCGACAAGGCTCTCCTGTGTTATGTGCTGCTTGTCTGACTATTGATTAAATGACACTCTGAATTCTAATGTTTTCGATCTCTGCACCAGTGTTGGTGTTTTGTAAATCTATGAAGCAGATTTCTCTTGATACATACAGCTGATATTTACACTTGGACTTTGAGCAAAAGTACGTTAAAAATGATGATGTCCTCATTTTTGCAAGACTATAAAGTAAAAAAGGTGGATGGTTTGATTTTAGAGAAAGCGATGAACGCTGGTGTTTTTCTGTTACTCACAAGTGGGAGAGCGACGACAGGTCTTTGAAGGCTCCCTCAGGTATCAGTGATATGTCGTTACCATGGAGAGATCTGAGTAAAAGGGCGAGAGAAGGAGGAGGAAGAAAGAGGAATTCAAAATGTCTGTGTTAACAAACCGCCTTTGAATGTGTGTCACCGCGAGATGGATACTCACAGCAAGCGGAGAGACTTGAGTCCATCGAACGCCCTCACCGGGATGCACCGCAGGCGGTTATAGCTCAGGATTCTTTATGTGAAAGAGAATAAAACATGCAGACATGGAGACAAGTGCAGAGATTGTGTTCAAAATGTCTTTGAATGCAGCGTTTTTCACAGCACAACACCTGTCACTGCGAGCAAAAGAGACACACATGAACACATCCATCCAGTCTGAATTTCACACAATTACAAAAACATGAATATGCGTAAATCAAAAGAAAAAAAAACCTTGACTCATTTAAGCCTCTAACCTACTTATGTGTAACCATTACTTCTACTGAAAACCCGCCCATATTTGACTTCTGTTTTGTCGTTTTAGATCCATCTTTTTTCGTTGATTTTTTACGTGTTTTATTTCTGCAGAGGTTTGTGCAAGCTCAGCATTTCCTCAAGGTTTGGCTTCATTTTCTAGCTCTCACACTACATACTGAGTGACGGATTCACAAAAGGATTGTGCAGCTTTTTTGCGCATGCTAAACTTGTGCAGATGCGTCAAAATGCAGTTAAATGCACTCCAGTCTAGAGCAGCAGAGCAAACAATCTGTCTGTACGGGTTGTGCCAGTTTAAATGAGCCATTATGTCATTTGGAGGGAAAAAGCGCCTAATTCACAAACACCAGCACTAACAGCCTCTCGTAGCTAGAGTGGAAAAAATTGCCTGGATAGTGCTCTCTAATTGTTTAATTAGACCTTGAACAAAGAAAATGATGCCCAATATTTTTTGAGCTAAAAGAGGCCTCAAAACAATTTAACTGATCAGGCCTGGAGGCTCATGTGAGGAACTTTTGGTTTGTGTCAATTCTGGCGCCCCCTGTGGACAAAGTGGTACATTGTCTTTACTGATTTTGTCCTGTTGTCTATTTTGGTTAAAATAAATGAATCCTGCTTTCTACTCAGAGTCAAATGTATCACTCATCCAGAATCTTTCCCTGTTGAAAATGTGAAGAAAAGCCGTTTCTGCAGAAGAAAAATAATTTACTTTGACACCTAGTTCACGGCACGGCTTATTACTTCATACAATGAGTAACATTCAAGCTTTACAATGAAGGTCTTGTGTGCTTTTGTAGTTCATAAAGAGGCATCAGTATTATTTTCGTTCTCTTTAATCACCGGCTTAAACCTCATCACAGGAGCTTTAAATAAATTTTGCTTAAATTACTGTCATTAGATCGTAGTGTAAAAAAGGAGCACCTAGGGGCGCAGGTGGACTAGTGGGTAGTGGGCCGCATGTACGGAGACTATAGTCCTCCAAGTGGGTGACCCAAGTCCTGCATGTCACTCCCCACTCTCTCTCTCTGATTTCTGATTTTAACCACTGTGACAACATTTTAGATAAACTAAAAAAAAATTCTCATTTTATCCCCGCTTTCCTTTTGTCAAGGGCATCTTCTCCCAGAGTCTTCGTGAACCCTATACAAACTTTATACAGGTATACATACACACACACACACACACACACACACACACACACACACACACACACACACACACAGTCATTGCAAAGGGACTTGTGTAAAGCCAGACTCACAGGGTAAGCAGCTCGGACATGTTACTGAGGCTGTGGTTGGACAACGTGCTGATCTGGTTGTTACTCAAATCACTGAAAAGGAAACATAGCAGATACATAAAACACACACATACACACACAGGCAGTGCTGTCAACACATGCTCAAACAAAATGCAAATTCACAATCACAGCGAGGACTAGCTGCTGTGCTACATGTTCCTCAGTGGCTCAGTTTAAAGGCCTACTTGAAAGTCCCATTATGAGTGATAAAACACAGAGCTCTGCTAGATCTGCACTCAGTTAGTTTTGGACTTTAAAAGCAAAGAGCAGGGGAACACAGGCCAAGTCACGATCCTGCTGAAAGTGTGTTTACGTTGCTTTGACAGTGCGGAAATCTGGATTGTGATGTTGTGGATGTGGGTGAAACTTACATGAGTGTTAGGTGTTTGTAGTTGGAGAGCTCCACGGGGACCTGAGTGAAGTGGTTTCCATCCAGATACCTGAGAGACAGAGATCAGGGCATAGAGAGAGAACGTGAGGGAGAGAAGGAGAGAAAGAGTGGAGGATTTAAAAAAAGACATATGAAAGAGGAATGGAGCGGATTCATAGATTGTATAAAACATGGACATAGTCTCCATGACGTCACATATTGGTTTCTGAAGTGGCATTTTAAAGCCTAACGATAGATGGTCGCCATTTTGGAAATGCTGTCTCAACCTAGCTGTCAATCAGTCAAGAAAAAGACAAACAGATGGAGCTGAGGTGATGTCTTAAGCCTTCTGGTAAAAACAAATACAACATTCTCGCCTGTCAGTCAACCAAACGCCCCAAAATATGCAAATTTAAAAATAACTGAAACAGTCATGACCCTTGAGTTTTTAACGATCAAGAAAAACAAGCTATTCAGTCCTAAACTAAGGCTGCAAAACATGTTTATTTCTGCAGTAAAAATTGGCATTTGTCTCAAGTGGACACTCCGGGAACTGCAGTTTCTTGCACTTTTACATTGGTTTCATTTTCTTTTTTTTTTTAACAACCGTTTTAGCTGCTGGGGCAGATTGGGAAGGAACACGAGAAGGTGGGAAATTAAGTTATTTAACCATGTGGGAAATTCCTCATCTCCAGCAGTGTGAGCAGTCATTACAGCCTCAGCCATAATAAACACTGGGGTTTAATATCCCCCACAGGCGTCCGCTAATACAGAAAAACCGTCCTCTCCTCACACACACACACACACACACGCACACACGCTCACGTCTGATATCCTATCTCCTCCACTGTGTGACAATGTGCCGTTAATCCAGCATATTAATTAAGTCTTTGTTAATATTAAAAAAGCACGTTCCCCACAGGAGGAGGAGGAGTGAGGTGATAGAAAACACCACCAAGCCTCCTGTCTGATGTTTAATTTAGAGCTATTATTTTGTGATCAGCAGGGATTTAATGTGTGGGAGTGTGCAGGGGGGTCGGGGAGGGTTTGAGTTTCAGTAAAACAGTTCTCAGTCTCTCTGAGCCTGTGCATGAATGTGTAGTTTCCTGATTTAGCACAGCTTCGATGAGTACAAATATAGATTCAAATACACTATTTATTAAACTTCCAATGTCCTCAGTACCATCGTAAGACTCAGACAGGACAGCAGACCACATAATAGATAATGCCCCGCACATTATAGATATAAGAAATAAGGCAGGCGTTCGTCACAGATTGTTATGTGTTTGGTGTTAGAAACGCTCTTATTGATTTCAGGATGCGAGTTATTGATTGAAGCAGCATTTCCATGTGTTTGGAATTTTATTGGCTACCGGGAATGTCAGTCATCGGGTATAGATGCATCAGTCGGGGGCAGGCACCTCCTTTCTAAAATGTCATAGATTGTTCTCCGGATTGGGATCGTAGTGACTCTTGCTGATGCAGCAGGACCATTTTCATTGGAATATTATGACGGAAAATCCTCAAATGGCAGGTCAAAAGATAGTAACAGATGGTATTTCTTTGGTGTTCGGACAAATGCGTAGATTGTGGCTGCTGTGGTGGTTGGATCTTGAAATGGTTTACACGGTGGGACACAGGAATCGGGGCTTTCTAACGATGTTCGACAGGAGTGTGATTTATAAACAGCAGTGATATATAATATAATTGTGATAATGAGAAAACACACATCTGGCCTGCGGATGGGCCTCCAATTAAACTCATTGTGAATGTAACTTAAACTATCATCTGCATATAACAATCATTTTTCTCCATATTAAGCAACTTTTACATTTTTTTTGGTGGTCTTACATTGATTGGCTACCATTTTTATTCAGCTTTTCAAAACTACTATATTTAACTATCATCAAATGCATATGATAACTATCGCAAAGCAAAACATGTCTGTTGAAAATTTGGTGGATTTAAGTTTTTGTTTACAGGATGAGGAACATTAAAAATCCAACTGCATGATCAGACGTTTTATTTTTATGAACTACTTTTAGTGAAAAGTCAGGGAACAATTAAAGCAGCACATGTTTGTATTAAATGAAGTGCTGTCTGACTTACAGTTCAGTGGTCTCTTTGGGGAGGCCTTTGGGCAGCGTGGTCAGACCTTTGTTGCTGCAGCGCACCACAGTGTCCAGACAGGAACACTCTGCGGGACACCTGAGCACCGGAGAGCAGCTGTTCTCTTCATTACCTGAAAGAGAAAACAGAGAGAGAGGAGGAAGGAGTCAAGAGTGGAAAAAGGAAAGAAGGAGGCTGCAGATGTAGTGACGTAAACCTGCTCCAACTCACCCTCTTCACAGGCAAAGTCCTGGACGGCTACATCCTGGATGGGTATCTCCTTCAGGAAGTAAGGGTTCTGACAGCGAGGGTTACCGGTGACGATGCGCTTCCTTCTCAGCCAATCGCCGAGCCAAGCCAGGTGACAGTTGCAGTTAAAGGGATTGGCCAGAAGGTTGCTATAGGGAACAAAATAACATGATTTGAAAGGGTTAAGTGTACATTTACACTGATCGGTTTGGTGCGTGGACTCACAGTGTAGACAGGGAGTGCAGGGTGTCGAACGCCCCGGGGTTCATGGAGGTGATCTGGTTGTCGTAGAGCGAGAGGAGACGCACTGAGCTCAGCCCGACGAAGCTGCTGTTACTCACACAGCTGATACGGTTACTCCTCAGCATGCTGCACAAACACACACATTAAAACACACACATTAAACATTACTACAGTCAGAGGAATATCGTTCCGAGCAAGACGTTAAAAAAGGCTGATGATTGGTTTTAAAATGTCTCTGCTTGACTGGGTTTTAGCAGCGAAAAATACATCCCCGACATGAACGTGAATGAACCATGAAGGACCCTGAGGACATCTGGAGCCGATCCTACTGGCTATCCCAAGAGTGAGAAAAAAACCACTGTGAAGCAGCGTTTTGTTATCAGTCAGCAGAGACTTGGAATAATCTCCCAGATGATCCAAGAGCAGCTCCGACTCTAACCACCTTCAAGTCCAAGCTTTAAAAAACCTTCCTTTTTTTTCACTTCTCGCTAACGAGGGATGTTAAGGTCCTGAACTACCGGACGTACCAGGAGGTTCAGTGAATGTAGTCACATGACAAACACATGTAGAAAAAAGTTAAGCAGTATAAATAATGGATGGATGGATTATTCATGCTCACATGTTCTAACTGATTGTCCCTTTACTGTCAAAGTAGGTGAGAGTGTGTTTGAATTTTGTACACACACTTGATTTCACAATGTGATGGCGGATGTGTGATGTGTGCGTGTGTGTGTGTGTGTGTGTACCCACAGTGTGCGGAGGCCAGCGAGGCCCTTCAGCATGCGGTGGTGCACGTTCTCCAGTCTGTTGGAGGTCAGAATCAGCTCGTTGACCCCCGAGGCTCCTTCAAACGTCCCCTCCTCTATGTCGGTGATGCGGTTGTTACTCAGGTTACTGCAGAGAGAGAGCAAAGCAGGTGAGAGAGAGAGAAAACAAGGAATGAATGTCGAGAACGAGGAGCAGAGAGGCAGTCGAGGGGGGAATAGAGTTAAGATAGAAAGAGCAGAAGAGGGGGGTAAAGTGTACAGAGAGGATTACATGTTTTGTCAACATATATACATCATAGTGTCTCTGTTTGAACTTGTGACTTCTTGACAATCTCATGTGAAGCTTTCTTTTTTTTTACAACATCTCTGACTCACATCTTCCTCAGCTGAGGCAACTTTTTGAAGATCCCCGTCGCCTCGAGCACAGAGAACTCATTGTTGTTCAGTCGCCTGAGAACAGAGAGGAGAAGAGGTGGTCAGAGAAGAAACAGAACAGACAGAGGAGACAGAGGAGGAGGAGGAGGAGGAGGAGGTCAAGGTTTCCTCTCTATATACCACACACATACACTTTGTAGTAGAAGAGAGTGTGACTCACAGTTCAGCCGTGTACTGAGGGATGTGATCGGGTATTTTGGTGAGTTTCTGGTTGGAGCAGTCGACCGTGGTGCCCTCGCAGCGGCACTTCTCGGGGCAGGCGAGGTCGGCGAAGCAGTCGCCTCCTAGCTTGCTGCGGTAATCCTCCGTACCTGGCCACAACCACAAGACAAAACGTCACCGAACGCCTTCATCGTGCAAGAGTCGAAACCCCAGCGTTTACTGGCAAAAAAACACAGCAGCTGGCTCGAGTGCAGGTCGTGACACAGTGGAAGAATTTTGAGGAAATTTTGTTTGGAGTCAGAATTCTCCAAAATAAAACAAAGCAGATTGTGATCGTGTGCGAACGCTGCCCGTGAGCTTTAGACTTCAAAATGCTTTCGCGTGTATCACGGCCTACGAGGAGCCAAGTGCAATAAGACACGCAAACTGTCAAGATCGGGACACATAAACAGGCACACACACGCGTCCACACCAGAACAAACATTTTGCCGTTTTTCTTTTTTTTTAGTCCTGCCAGACTAGAAAGAAACTTGTTAGTGTTGGAACACACCGCACAAACAAAACAGAATCAAAATACTGGATCAGAGCAGAGAAATGCTCACGCTCCCAGGCAGCCATCCTCACAAACAAATACACATGTACACACACACACACACGCACACACAGGTCAGGAGGGTGGAGGACAGGTGACTGCTGTCTCTTGCAGTCGCGGGCCATGCTGCAGGGTTGGCAGGGCCGTTCCATGGTGCTTGACAGAACCATGTTCCACTATAGGAACCTGGCAGCCACATGGTTAGATCAAGCACAAAGGAACAACCTGCTGACTGACTGCTCCTCCGCTGGAACACAGGGGGGGAGGGGGAGGAGACGAGAGGAGAGGAGAGGAGAGGGGAGGAGAGGAGAGGAGAGGAGAGGAGAGGGGAGGAGAGGAGAGGGGAGGAGAGGAGAGGGGAGGAGAGGATATAAGTAAAGGATAAAGTACACTAGAGGAGAGGAGAGGAGAGGAGAGGAGGAAAAGTCAGAGGTTGGGAGGTTGAGAGATGTAGGAGTGAGTGAGTCATGGGGCAATGTTGAGGGAGAATGGAGGCAAAAGAAAAAAAAAGGAAGGAGCAGAAGAGAGGAGGGTAAAGGTTGGAAAGTGAAGAGGAAAAGGGAAATAAGGTGGAGGAGAAGGAGCAGGCATGAGGGTCAGAAGCAAAGAATAAGTGAAGGAGAGGACAAGACACATGGGGGGCAAGGGTAAGAAGGAGAGCAAAGAAAAGGAGTAGGAAATGATAAGATAAGAAAGGATGTGATGGAAAGGAGGGGAGTAGAAGAGGAGGATGAGAGACTTGAAAGGAGTTAGGGTTCGAGGATGAGAAAGGGGAGAGAGAGAAGAAGAAGGATAAAGGTTTGCTTGAGGAGAGGAGGAGAAAGAGGAGAAGAGACAGGCTGGAAAGAAAAAGGAAAAAAGCCAGGTAGGTAGGAGGAAGGTGGGAGGAGAGGAAGAGACTGGAACATCTAAAGGTTTCTAAAATCCAGACACAACAGAGGAGAACAGAGCAGCAGTTACAGAGGAGTGGGAGGAGAGTTACAGCAGCACTGAAGGCAAGAGAAGCTCTGACTTCTAGAAACACACACACACACACACACACACACACACGAGCTGTTTTCACACATGCACCCCCTGAACATTTCTAAAACATCTCAGGACAGCCTGTTTGTAATTTTCCAAAGTGACATATGTCCCTAACAGCGTGACGTTTTCCCTGTCCTACGGTGAAAGTACGCAGACCTGCTGAACGTAGCCCTGCTGAAAATTAGAATCAGAATCAGATTTATTGGCCAGGAATGCTTACACACACAAGGAATTTAACTTTGGTGAACTGTGCTCTCATATGTACAGGTACAACATTAAATATCATGTTGTTAGTCATCAATTACTGCGCAATGCAACCATCAGATTGGTTGCTCAACCAATGCAGGGATTCCTAGCGACATGAACAAGGATGGCGGCTATCCTTCAAGCAGGTGGTCTGGGTTCAAAAAGGGATGGCGGCCCCACTTTTTAAAGGCTTTTCTCCCCCATAATGTCGTCATTCATACAATTTATGTATACAGATAAAGGCAAGACCGGACCCCTAACCAATTATCTTCATATGATAGTTTGAATCTGAGAAATTTGACTTCGAATTCGACTATGATTTCAGTCAGACTAATATGTTAACATATTTTCCCGTCCAGTTTTAGTCACATTAACACAATACATCTGCTTTCTCTAAACGTATTGATTAAAGGTGCAGCGTCCCAAATTGGTTGCTCTCAGTGGGCACGCACAGTCGGAAAAAGAAGCTGTGGAAATCCCAGATGAAGGACGAGTGCGGCAGAGTCTGACCCTTAAACACTGACACTGCAGCTTTTCTGTCTTTTAATCAATGCTACACAGCTTCACTTAATGCATGCTGGTTCCTCACTGGTCATGTGAAAATAGAGTCTATTTGAGTTCACACACGCAGCCCTGAAAATGTCGGGAAATCCTTTGCATGTTTTGTGCATGTGTGTAAACACAAATGGATACATACATACAAACGCACACCAGACAACACAGGAAACACATCAGGAGAAAATATCACATGAACCACCTTGTTAAAAAACAAACATGTAAATCTCATAAGTCTTCTGTTTTTGTTGTTTGTAGACAAACAGGAGGAGTCACAGAGGGAGTCACAGGTCTCTGTGGTGGAGGTCAAAGGTTAGAGCCCGGCTCAAGGGGACGAGAGGAGAGGGATTCGGAGTTTGACGCAAGAACCTTTATGTGAGTGTGTGTTTGAGTGTGTGTTACTTACAGCCTGTGTGCTGGTGTACTCCTGAGTGTGTGAGAGAGGCATTAGGAGAAAGAAGAAGGGATTTCACTCGTTTATTTGAAACAGGAGGGGCAGAAAAGGATGAAAAAAAGTGAGAGAAAATGCTGCATTTTTTTTTTTTTTTTCTGTGTTCAGTCCCCAGGCAGTGATTCATTTAAAGGGGGTAATGACTCGTGAATAGTGGGATTGTGCTGGCATAACATTACATTTGGTGGGTGCTTTTATCCTGCACGGCCTCCGTCGCTCGCAGCAGGACTGATTCAAACATGTTTTTATTTTTTTTTTGGATTGTGGAGAGATTACAAAAAGCGCGCTTAAGCAGATAAAAGTCCAATCTGCTGATTAACCGTGAAACTGTTTTGAGTATTCCTCGACATCAATCACTTCAGCAGGGATAAAAACAATGAAAGGACACACCTTTTTTTAACCAATTTCAAAAACTTTTTAAGACCTAAACAGTGAAAAAAATAATACAATTTTTGAGTGGATGTCGTCTGACTCAAAATAATTAATTCCCCAAGTTTTTAAAATCAAAGAGAAAGACGACTCGCACACAGCATGACGAGGAATACCGTTCACCTCTAAGATATCTTGTCTTAATAAGTAGACACACATTTTATCTGTGACTTCTGCGATTGCTCATGTGACTGTCTTGATGCGTATTTATGATGCAATGTTGACTTAGTCTGATGAAGCAGGTGTGAGTTAGAAACATCAACCTGGTGAAATACATTTCTGGAATCTCCGTCTTTCTCTGAGTGATTTTTTTGCTCGACTCAGCTCCCGCCCTCTTTGGTTTGGATGTCATTTTCTCGATACTTGTCCTAAGTTTAAAAACGTTTTGCAATCTTGCAAGCTGCCTCATAATCGCTGTGTGCTCCTGCTAACCATTCCCTTGAACATTACTCTCCTACACTTCTCCATTCTTGAGGTGCAGATAGGAACGTTATATGCTGCAGTGAGGAAGCAAATCCACAAAAAAGGGTAGCAATAAATCATATATCGCTAGGAAAACAATATAGATTTAATATGCTGACGTGTGTCATTTTCACAAATAAAATTAAGACTTTTTTTTTTAGACTTTTACAACCTTGATTCAAGACTTTCTAAGACCATTTTTTAAGGATTCATGGGAACCTTGAAGAATTGTATGGGAGAAATAAACTTGAATTGGTCCCCAGATTCAAACAGAAATTCGAGACAGGGATCAAAAAAATAAAAGATTGTGAAAAGGGGACATGATGCAAATGAAACTGGGGGATTTTGAAAGTATTGAGTTAAGCTGAAAAAACCAAGGTTTCACCCCAGAATAAAACATGTTTATTCAACTTTTCAACTGCAAATGTAGTTAAATTATTCAGCTCTGCCCTGTATGTGGTATCTGGGCTTTGAAAAACCTCTGTCCCCCCGGTGAGTTAATGACTACAGCGAGAGCGCGCGCACACACACACACACACACACCAACACTAACACACACCATGCCTCCTGTGTGTGCCGCTTTGGTAATGACCGCCTTTAGCCCTGTTACTGATCTCATATGCATGTCTGATTTACATATTTTCCCAGCGCCCCTCTGAGCATGGTGACTGTGTGACCTTTTGATGTTCTGCGGCGGGTGAAACACACACACAGATGCTGGCGGACACACGCTCATACATTAGCTATCATAAGATGTGCTAAGAAGCGAAGGACAAGTATTAAATCTAGTCTCTGTGATCGCTCGACCAATATACTTTTCATTTACACCGAGTCTACACGGGCAGCGCCTCGCCCGACAGCAGCCTGAGCCCATTAACACAACTGGTTTTTCCCTCCCTCCCTCCATCGTCAAGGTTACGGTTACGGTCAAAATAACACCAGTGCAAGGACAAGAGCGTGATTATGTGGAGGCCTGGTTAGACTCTGGTGAGGCATTATCATGTACGCTGGGCCATTAGGAGCAAAATGTCTCGGCATTCAAAAGGTGTCAGTCAAGGCGAGTCACTCAAGTGTCAAGAGAGTGCAGCATCCACTGTGAAGGACCGAACAGGTGTGTTATACACACACACACACACACACACACACACTAAAATACACACATGCTCGTTGTACAATACCTGGGATGAAATACTGTTCTCTAGCTAATGGAGAGACAGAGAGAGTGAGAGTGAAAAAAACAACTCAAGAAACAAAGATTCGACCTGGAGAAATTACTTACTGTCTACGAGTGTGTGTGTGTGTGTGTGTGTCTGAGTCAGAGAGAGAGAGCATGTTTTTGTGTGAGTGAGAGAGATGCCAGAAAAAGCTAAAAAAAACAGGGAGTCGAGGTTAGTAAAGAGAGTCTGAGGGAAAATCCCAGCAGGAAAACACAGAATGAGAAAACAGGACAGCAAGGTTTTTAAAAAAAAAATGATATTCTGAATACTCGTGCAAAATAAAAAACTCAGTCTTTCAGTGTTTCTACGGTGCGGCGTGTTGTTGTTTTTACCTGAGCAGCGGAACTTCTTGCTCTTGATTTGTCCGATGCGTTTGTTGGCGAGCCGCCGCGGGCTGGTGCAGCGGGCGCCGCTCGTCTCGATGGGATTGTCCTGCAGGTAGTCGGCCAGCCACTTCAGGTGACAGTCACAGATAAACGGGTTCTGGGCTAAGTGGCTGAGATGCACACACACACAGAAACACACAGATAGACATGGACACACAGAAACACACGTGAGTTGTCAGAACAAAATGTGACCGCAGACGGACAGTAGCAGGTGTTTCTATCCATCTTAAACTACAGTATGTCTGGAGATTAGAGAAATATCTTAATACTTGAAGGCATCGGGACTACGTTCTGTTAGCATCCTTGTTGGCAGTGCCTACTCAAAGGCGTATAGCTTCAAAACATGACTGGTTTTCATTAACTTTATACATCAATCTATACTGATTAGAGCGCTCAAGAACTGCCCTCAATGTTGTGCTTTGCCTCTGGTCACTTCCTGTCAGCACCTGTGTGTCCAATCAGACTCAAAGCTGATCGTTTGCTCTTACTGACATTGTTCCCTTTTTTCTAGATCCTTGCTTGTGTTGTTCTTACTCTCTGATGTACGTCGCTTTGGATAAAAACTGCTAAGTGAATTGTAGAATTGTAGAATCAAATAAGCGAGGAGTCAGGGATCTGTGATGTTAGCAGAATGTCATCAGCATATACAAAAGTTAAAGAGACGGATCGTCGACATGTACATCCTGGAACTCATCAAATCTGACAGGTTAACTGTTCTAAAGAAAGGATAAACTGCAGACGTGATAAGGGAAAAACTCTTTCGCTATTGGGTTACTGTACGGCAAATATATTTATAAGAAGAAGAAGAAGAAATAAGATATCCTTTATTAATCCGACAAGGGGAAATTACTTTGAAACTCTGCTATCGAGACATGCTACAAAAGCTGAAATACAGGATCCTATGGACATGCACTGATGATGTCAGAGAGAGTGTCTACCAGGAAAGAGCGACGAGCATTTTATAGTTCGGTGCCCTGCTCAAGAGCTCCTCCGCAGTGTTCAGGGAAGAGAAGTGGCACCTCTACAGCTACTCGGCCAATATCCAGACTAACCGGCGACCCTCGAGTTGAGCTACTGCGGCGCAAAGTAGTGGCTAAACTGAGTGCAAATACTCCATGAGGTCTCAATAAGTATTTAAAAATGTTGCAGTCGAATGCTTTCTCTTAAAAAAAAATGAAAAGTGCATAAACGAGAACTGTTCATCTGTGTCATTCGAGTGATTTTCTTTGGATGAGAACAACATTTTCTTTCTGCAGTCGGTCTGCAATAAATGATTATCAGCTACTGCTCATTGTTTGGCTGCTTCCACTTCTCCAATATAAACCTGGTCTGGTCAGTGTGTTCAATGAGCTGCATATATGTGTGTGTGTGTGTATGTGTGTGTGTGTGTGTGTGTCCGTACAGTGTTTGTATGGCTCTCAGCGACGAGAAGGTCCCCTTGGCGATGGTCTGCAGCTTGTTGTCATACAGCGAGAGCAGATTGAGGTTGTGGAGGTCCTGAAACGCGTCCACACGGAGACACGCTATCTTATTAGCATTGAGCAGCCTGAGAGGAAAGAAAAAAAAACGACAAGAGGGAGACAGAGAGCGGTGAGAGAGAGAGAGAGAGAGAGAGAGAGAGAGAGAGAGAGAATGGGGGATGAAGGTGTGTATCCTGTTATCATTCTTGAGTGAGTTTTTCAAATGTTACAGGTCACTGATGATGGCTTTCAATCATGATGGCTCCAGTCTGATGACAACGCTTTAGGTAAGCACTTTTCAGCAGAATATCAATGAGGGACGGGTGTGAGCGCCTCGCTGCAGCTACAACCATGTCTGTGTGTGTAAGTGTGTGTGTGTGTGTGTGTGTGTGTGTGTGTGTGTGTGTGTGTGTGTGTGTGTGTGTGTGTGTGTGTGTGTGTGTGTGTCTACTTACAATAGCTGCAGAGAAAAGAGTCCCTCAAGCAGCCCTTTGGAAATTTCTGTGATTTTGTTCCCGTAAAGAACCCTGTGGAGCACAAACATTACCTTAATACGTTTTGAATAAAACCACATATGTGGGCGGCTGTGGCTCAGTGGGTAAAGTCGGTCATCTCTCAACCAGAAGGTCAGGGGTTTGATCCCCACCTCCTGCAGCAACATGTCCGATGTGTCTTTGGGCAAGACGCTTAACCCCAAGTTGCTACTACTGCTTTGTCAGAATGTGTATGAATGGGATTACTTCTGATGATCAAAAAGAGCTTTGAGTAATCAGAAGACCAGAAAAGCGCTGTACAAGCTCAAGACCATTTACTATTAACATATATTATCAAGTTACAGTACTAATATCACTAATATGTTTTTTGGTGTGCAATGAAAAGCAGATTTCTTCGCATTTTCAGAAACTTTTCTCAGACATTTTGCGAGAATTCAACGCTGACATTCAACGTGACAGAGTGGCAGCGAATGCTCTGTTCATGTCACATTGTGACAGACCCTAATGAGACACAGCCTGAGGGAATAATTGTTGTTATGAAGAGTCAGAGGTGAGGAATGTCTGACATGCACATTATCCACTTAAATAGATCTGTGGGAAAAAAAAAAAGTGCTGCAACTCCTCCATCACCAGTAACACATTTATTGGAATTTCTATTTTTAACACGGATAAAATGATTGTTCTAGTTTCACAAAATGTTTGCTCAAAATGATCGAGCTTCAATAAGGAACACAATTTAGAAGAATCCAAGTTTGGGGTCCTTTCCTTTTGCATCGGATGGATATAAAGGACTGCTGCTATTTGTTCAGTATTTGTAAAGAGGCTCCAGCTGTCAGCCTGTCGTTAGGTTGACTTAAATTTAAGGTGAGACAGTATTTCCAGCATGGCGATCGCCCCCTGCAGTGACATCACACAGACCTCATACATTAATATTTACAGTCTAAAGCAGTGCTTCCCAAAGTGTGGGCCCCCTGGTGGGCTGTGTGGGTACTGCAGGTGGGCCGCGAAAAGCCCTTCACCAAGTATGAAAATATAATAAATATCACAATAATGATGATTTACCAGGAGTCAACCCTTTAGGAGATTAGTAAAGTCTGTCATGACTATTCATGGACATAATATCACATAATATTTTACTACCTGTTAAGTAAACGTTTGTGTCTCTCTTGCCGAGAGACATATTGTCATGTCCAATATTTTACCCTTACTGAAAGTGAGAGTTGTTAGTCATACCTTTTATTTTATAACGGGCCCCGGAGTAATTTTGTATTTCAAAGTGGGCCGCAGCAGTCTTCAGTTTGTTATGTTTCTTTGGTTGTTTGTTTTTCATCTTGTCTCTCTTTTTTGTTGAGATTATCTGATTTGTCTGGCTCGAGTGAAATGGTTGTGGAATTTCAACTTCATTTGTTGTTGCTTTAAATAAATAAAATCTGGAGACTGAGACAGAAACACATCAGCAGGCTGTGGAGAAATACTCTGTGTCATAAATACGACTTTAATAACGTAACAGCTGTCTAAATGTAAATGTGTTCCTCTCCCTTTTCTTTAACAATGTCAGTTTCAAACGCAAATAAAACCAAACAGTAAAAACTATCATCTGTGCTAGCTGTATATAATAACTATGTACATTGAGTATAAGTTGTTATGAAACACTCTCCATCTAAATGTCACAGACACATACATGAATCTGTCTGCAGTTACAGCAAGCTATGAGTGCTGTTATCAAAGAAACGCTTTTTTAATAAATATATATATATATATATATATATATATATATATATATATATATGATAAATATATCAGATTACCTACACAAAGAGAAACAGGTCAAGGCTGAGACTGCCACTGGTTTGCATGAAATACCTTAGATACACACCAATCCCCCGACACACACACACACACACACACACAGCCGGCGAGTTATCAGTCATCTTAACGCTACACGGCGAGCTGAGTTGTGTATGTAGGCAGTTTAAAGACATGTGTTTTAGATTGGCTTTTATTTCATTGTGCTGAGTGGCTGTCCCAGTGAGACCTGAGGTTGGGAAATACACGGCGCGGGGAGTGAACGCTTCATTTATGTCTCACACGCATTAGCACGTACTGTTTCACACACACACACCCAAATGTAGACGTATAGACACACACACACACCCAAATGTAGACGTACAGACACACACACACACACACACACCCAAATGTAGACGTACAGACACACACACACACACACACACAGACAAAATCAATGGTTCATTTACATCCTCTTTAACTAAACCCTGACACACAATGAACACACAGCGCAGCCTAATGTGAAAGCCATACTGTATGTGGTGTGTCAGCATGAATGTGTGTGTGTCCCATTCTCTCTGCGGTGAATGTGTAATGAGGTGGCAGAAGCCTCCATTCAGCAATTCAGCGTTTATGAATTATTGACTTTGGAGAGACGAGACCTTAATATAACTCCTTCATGAAATAACTCCACATCCGTCACCTCCCTCTCCTGCTCCTCTCCGCGGCTTCCTTTAGCAAAGCTTAACACGCAACGCAGATGGTGCGACCTGAGACTCAGCCAGCCAAAGTGCGAAAATGAATTTTTGTTTTGTTGGATTGGCTTTCTGAACTTTGAGGCCACAGTAAGGACATTGTAGTTGTTGTCCCTTCGTTTTGGCTGAAATCGTGTGACAGGAAATCCTTATAATTTAAAGAATCAGTAATTGACACTTTGCTAACTGCTAACAGACGCTAATGTTAGCTCGTACTCTGTCAGTCTAGAACCTAACTCTTTTCAAATAGCCTACAACCTCACTGTAACCCAATTATGAAGTTAGCTCATAATGCTAAAGTATGAAATCAACACTAGCGTTACAACTATAACCAAATACCTAGCTATATATAATAATAATATCTTGACTTTTGGTAATACCTACTTCCGATAAAGGACGGCAAAATTATTATTTAATCATAACTGTTCAAACATACACTCTGCTTTGCTAAAGCGAATAAAAGCAGGGATGTTAATGCTAGCAGAAGTCAAAACTCTGATAAAAAGGTGTTAGCATTAAGTTATCGTGGCTACAAGTATGGTACGGTACAGGTATGCTAGAAGTAGCTTACACTGCCTACTAAGAGGGCTTAATTCAGAGAGGCTAATGTTAATGTTAGCCAAAACTCTAATAGAGTGGTCAAACCTTAATGCTAAGTAAGAAACAATGCTAAGCTACAACTACAACTGAATACTCAACAAGGTATGCTAATGTTTTTTAGTGTATGCAAGTATGAAGCTACAGTTGTTTATAAGCTAATTGTTGGACTGCCGTTGTTTGCTGAATGGGTTAAAAGTTTGCTTTTGTGTGCAGTTTTGTCATATTTAATTCTGCTGTCAAATTGGACATTTTAACATGAGTGTTAATGGGACTTCCTGGGCTTTTGGAGCCAGCCTCAAGTGGACGATAGAGGAACTGCAGGGTTTTTTTTTTTTTTGCATCAAAAGCTGCAGCTTGGATGTAGCATGTTCCTCACAGGTTTTTATCACAGCTGTTTACTTTAAAGTGTTATGTTAAATAAAAACATTTCACAGAGTACTCACAGGGAGTTGAGGGAGCGCAGACCTTGGAAGGCGTCTGAGGCTAACTCTGATATCTGGTTGTTGCTCAAGTCTCTGTGGATGAAAAAAGTGAAACATGGAGGTCAAAACAGGCCACAAACGGATCAGAAACAGGAGTTTTTCTTCTGCGGTTAAAAAGGGTGTAAAATACACATATCTACTCATCTACTCACATTCTGCGCAGCTTCTTATAAGGAGAAAAGGCTCCAGCTGGGATCACCTTGATGGCGTTCTGCTCCAGTCGTCTGGAACCAAACATACACACAGACCATTGAGAGGCAACTTTAACATTCCCGTATCACAGAGATATCTCTGCTGTACCGTCGCCTGCCGCTCATTCCTCAGGGCTCTGGAGGAAGGGGAACATTTCCAGATAAGTCTCTTTGATGAGCGTGCCAGAGTTTGTCACATTTCTCTGATCCTTCGCCCTCTTGAACATGTGTACAGTCAGACGCAGACACAAACACACACACACACACACACACACACACACACTATCTGGGCAGTGTTCCATTAAGTGCCAGTCTGACTCGGTGTCAGTCAGGCCCAAACAAATCAAGAGAGTGAAAGAGGGTAGGAGGGGGGGCAAACAAAAGAGAGAACAGACCCAAACAACCGGGTCTTTTAACATTTCACATGTTCAGTCGGCATGACAAGAAAAGGCGCTGGAACATGATTTGCAAACCAACCATTTGATTGTGAAACATTTCCCCACTAAAAAAAAAAATGTTTTTCATTTGCTACTCTCTTTTCAGCTCTATTCTAATCTTTTATTATTTTTTTCAGAACCATCATGTTCGACTGGTCACACAGGAGCATTGTAGTGATTGTAGGGGTTCTGTTTTTTTATGTCAACAGAACATCTTGAGTCAAGTCAAATAATTACAAAGAAATGAAGTCGAGTGTGTCAAGGCAGGACTCCAGTTAAATCTGAAATCAATTGTGACAAGTTCTATTAAAGTCCATAAGTGTTATGTCTATAGTTATCGTACACTAGCTCAAGTCAAGTCTTAAAAATCAAGAGTCCTCAGTGCAGTTCAAAGACGACAAAGCGCATCCCAAATTTAAAACAAAAGTACAGTGTTAGTCAAATATCTTAACATCATGTCAATCGATTCCAAATCAGATCAAGTCTTATTAAACCAAGTCTCAAGTCAAGTCTTCATTCCTGTACCATAAGTAGTTCCCACTCATTTGCAATTCTCGTCCCTCGATGGACAGCAACAAATACACTAGAAACAGTTCTAAACAAGCAAAAAAAAAACATAACGATAAAATATATACAAAAAAAATGTGCTCTAAAACTAAGTTAAAACAGGAAACACAAGATGAGACATGACAACAAGACTGAGTCCCGACTGAAACCCACTCAGACAGACAGTTTTATTTTGTGTAAAGTACGAGACATGACCTCTCAAACTAAGCTGCCATGGACTGCAAACGATTAAAACGCTGTGTAGAAACTGATGAAGTGGTCTTCTCGAATACAGATATATATCAAATATTAAATACAAAGAAGCCAACATGAGATAACTTGAAGACAAATCTCAATTTACTTTTTAAAATTTTCCTTCATACTAAATCTTTCTGCAGAGGGAGGCTTATTGGATCCATTCTTTGGTACCTTCTTTCCCGATGGTTTGAATGAGGAGAGTTCATTCTTCTGTTTCCTGTGAACTGATCGTTGTCGGCTGTATTTCTGTACTTTTGTTTCTGTTGTCTCTACGTTGGATCTGGTCTCTGAGGTGAAACAGTTTGTTGATGCTGCTTGTTTACTACCTCTTTGTTTGAAGGTGTGTGGTGAAGTGGAGACCTGCTGGGATTGACTAGACTTGTGAACTTCTGTTGCACCCTGAAGAAGAGCGTCTGCTCACGTCCGTGTGGCAATTATGAGTACAATTTGGAGTGCTGTCCTTAACATTTTTCTGGTATTCAATTCCTAAGCCAATCAAATTCCCCCACTCGGCCAATCAAGAGCAAATTGAGTCGCCAAGGTTTTAACGGTTCTAAAGGATTATTGATTTCAGGACAATTCTTGAAAATGAGACGCTGCACCTCAGAGGGCTATCCTTTAAAAAAAATGTTGCAGAAATTTTAAACTTTAGGGTCAACGTTCTTTTAATTGTACTCTTTGATTTTCATGGCTTTAAAAAAAACAAGAGAATCTAGAATAGAATATTTTGTCTCAAGCTAAGTCTCAGACTAGTCCAAGTCCAAGTGTAACTCAGTTTTTGCACTTTACATCTGCTGACTCTAATCATTCCTCTCCTCTTCCCCTCCTCTTTAGATTAAGATGTGATCGGTCTTGTCCTTCAGATTAATCTTTCAATTCTCACTCCCTCATCCCTTCATTATTTTCTTAAGCAGGCAAGAGCTGCATGACCAGGCTTTCCCATTTCACAGATGTGTGGTTTTATTTCAGTGCACAGAGAGAAAGAGAGAACAAGTGGAACAGAAAATGTGGAAAGAGACAAAGAAAGGAGAGGCACAGTGAAAGAGCAGGAGAAATATCACTGCACTCCGAGTGTGGATACAGGAGTTTGTGTGCTAAAGTGCATGTATATGCATAGAGGGTTGCGCGTGTGTGCGTGTGTGCCTTACATCTCGGTAATGGTTTCAGGCAGGTTGGTGGGGATTTCTGTCAGTCCTTTCCCTCTGCAGTCGACGATGTTGTTACTGCAGGTGCACGACTCTGGGCACTGTAGCACGCTGCAGGAGGAGGAGGATGACGACTGGTGACCTACACCGAGACAGAGGGCCGATATTAGTCATGGATAATAGGTGCGCTTGGTGTAAATTCAAAAAGTAACGGGCATTAAACCTGACAGAATCCAGTGAAGAAAATCAAAGCATGTAACAGCAGCAAAGGCAAGCAGGGAACAGGTGAGAGGAGGGGAGATCTGTTCCTAAGAGTGACCTTTCTATCTGCTGTAATTCTTTGTTTAATCGTGCACAGCTCATGCAAAGAATAAATGTGAAGAAAATCACACATTGGAAGATGGAAACTTGCCTTCATCCTCATCTTGAAAAAGCATGAGACAGCGAGAAAGAGCAAACGAGACAAAGCGAGTAAATAGATTTGCGACGGTAGAAGAGCAAGCGGTCGTGACTCACTGATCAGTATACGACATCTGGACTCACCTGTGCAGGCAAACTCCTTCTTCTGCACCTCGGCCACATTGTGCCCCCTCAGGTGCGGCGGGGCCATGCACTGCGTGTAGAGACCCAGACGGGGGCGTTGTCGCAGCCACTCTGACAGCCAGGCCACGTGGCAGTCACACTGCAGGTTGTTGGAGTGCAGGCGACTGGGGAGGGGAGGGAGGGAGGAGGGGGCGATCACAGGAAGGAGGGACAGACGAGCGGTCAGAGGTGGAAGTACAGATCGATCAGTCAATTATACAAACAGAAGAGGATGAGAGGAAGCTTTTCCCCCCGGGGTGATAATGTGCAGCAAATGTTGGCGGCGCCACTTACAAGGTCCTGAGCTTCGGCATGTGGTTGAAACTGGCCACAGACAGGCGGCTGATGTTGTTGTTGTTGAGGGTGCTGAGGAGAGAAAAGAGCAGAGTATAGATTAAGTGGACTTTCTACAGACACAGAAAGAGATAAGTCAGCCAAGGAGGGTTTTAAAATCAGACTCAAGTACCCACTGTCATTTTAAACTCTGCTGAGAGGTCAAAGTTCACAACAATTACCGTCTTTAAATTATCTTTTTCCTGTACAAATTCAAGATACATCTGTCACTTTCACAATATATCCTACAAACTAGCTCTCTTATTACCTATGGAAGCCCAGAGAGGACATGCATCCATATAATTTATTCAAGCTGTTTTAATGTCATGAGTTATATCAGGTTGTCGTCTTGAGATCTCGACCTTTAGGTCACAATTCACAGGAGTTGAAAAAGCAAAAACCACAACATAAAAATAGGTTTAGGTCAGCTCATTAGTTTGGACTGACATGCAGCATGGCATGTCGTGGTCCGGCCTGTCACAGGGACCGACCTCTTGTTTTGTTTTCTCATGATCGCCTACAAAAATATCCAGGAGAGGAACAGCTTCTGAGATAACAAGACAAATAAGTCCTGATCTTGAGAAAACGCCTGAAATTAACTCATCAAAAGAAAAACAAGCTTCATTTTTCTGATTTAAAATCTATCCAAAATGATGAAAAAGCTCCTTTATTATCAAGAAATACTAAATAATAAATGAGTCCCGATCTCATGAAAACACCTGAAATTTTACTTCATAAATTATCGAAAAAAACAAGATTAATTTTCCTTGAGATAATGACAGACATTAAATGAGTTATAATGGGAATATCTGCTATGTTATCCTGATATAGCAGAAAAAAATAAGTCCCAATCTCGAGAGACAGCTTAAACATTCTTATTATCATGAGATAACTAGCTTTAATCCTCAAGATAATGATGTACATTTTATCAGGCTAATGGGAAAACCAGTTTTTGTTATCCTGTGATAAAAGGAGTAAAACGTTCCAAGCTCGAGAAAAACCTGAACTAGTTATCATAAGAAAACCGATTTGTTTCCTCATGATAACGACCAACATGATGAGTTATAACGGGAAAAGCTCCGCTATCCAGAGATAAGAGGTTAAAAAATAAAGTCCCAGTCGCTCTCTTCTGGAGAGAATGAAATACATTTACTGGTTTTAATGGAAAAAACTGCTTTGTTAACCCAATATGACGGCAAAAATAAGTCCCAATCTCAAGAAAGAACATGAAATGATATGACAAGAAAAGCAGCTTTTTGAACCCGAGATAACAGGACAGATAAATCCTGATCTTAAGAAATCCCCTGAAATTAACTTATGACAAGAAAACCATCTTTGTTGTCTCAAGATAACGAAAAATAACCTGCGATATCTTGAGCAGCAAACCAAATGTTTTGTCATAACAGGAAAAAATTAAATGTCTGGCTGCATGACCACTTGAGGCTTCCGTACTCGTCTGCTGTCTAGTATGATCTCTGCTTTCAGTGCTTCTGCACAAACACAGAAAAGTAACGTCCTCATCACAACTTTAATTAATCGCTGCAGACAACATATGACGTCTTAGTCGGTAAATAAATGACACCGAAAACAATCACAGTAGTGTTTCATTCATCAAACTAAAAACGCATTTCAGCAAAAACAACATAATTCATGAAACAATTATATCAAATATAGTGCAGGCTGGAGACAGAAATATGTAAATTGGGGAATTGTTCAAACATTGTAAATGATCTGCAGTTTTAATATGATTCTGTTTATGGTATTTATGGGTGTGCATTTCCTTGCTAGAGCTTAAAATATGATTATGAACCAGTGCATACATCAACAATCTTCTCATAATTCTGCCTCTGTGAAGTCTTAAAGATAGTGACACTATCTTTAAAAGCCTTAAGTGTCATTCCTGAATGTATATATATGAAACTGTCCTTTACATATAAAACAGGGAATGCAGTCTTTTAAAGGTCAAGGAGGATAATAGCGGCTCCACATCGCACTGCTGCTGTTAGTGTTCATCGTTCACACAAAGCTCTGCTGCTGGACAAACAGGTACTCACAGCACTTCCAGGTCACGTAGCGCTCGGAAAGCTCCATCTTCAATGCAGCTGATGTGGTTGTAGTCTAACTGGCTGCAGAAACAAACACAAGAATGAAAATGAAAAGAATAGCAGGGTGTGAAGTGTCTCAGGGTGAATCTTCAGGTGAAAATCAAACTAAAAAGCCAACTAAAAAAAGCCCCCCCCTTCCTCTCCCCTCCCCCTCGCCCCTAGAAAACTCATCAACGACCTCGCTCTGTCTCTTCTGCTTCAGCTCTGTCTCTTCTGAGCTCATTTTCCTTTCACACATTCATGTCTCTATGCATTCCTGTTTCATGCTCTTTTCTATCTGACGTCTAATTTATGCTCTGCTCTTTCCCTCTCTCTCTCTCTCTCTCTCTCTCTCTCTCTCTCTCTCTCTCTCTCTCTTCCTTTTTTTTCCAGGACTGCTTTGCTAAAACAATTTAATCAAGACATAAGGACAGTAAATCATGTGCTGTCACTCGCATGCTAATGCACACACACACACACACACACACACACACACACACACACACACACACACGCTGCCCTGTCCTTTTATAATAATTGCAAGGCATTTCGCAGAAATTATTTGACGTGGATGAAAAAAAAAAAAAAAAACAGGATGCAGCTAAATTGTTGAAAAAAAAAAATCTATATACTGAGAATTACTGCTGGGCAATTACACTACCTGCAAAATGACCCACAATTATCTGCAATCATCAAAACTATAACGGAGGCAAAACAAAGAGAGCAAAACACACCAAATGCCACATGACACACACACACACACACACACACACACATACACACACACACACAAAGTTACATACACACACAGCTGCTAATGAGCAGCAGTGTCGGTCAATACAGCAAGCAGCAGGCACATGACATTTAACACAATGAAATATTGATGCACACGCACACATGGGGATTGCAAACACGCTGAAAAGGAAGTAACAGATTAACATTCACACACACACACACACACACACACACACACACACACACACACACACACACACACACACACACACACACACACACGTCTGCAGAAAGTGTAGACAAAGTGCCACTTACAGGTTCTTGATCTCCACAGCTCCTCTGAAGGCTTTCCGTGGAACCCCCTGGATCTGGTTCTCGCTGAGATCCCTGAATACGACAAAGAGAGAGAGAGAGAGAGAGAGAGAGAGAGAGAGAGAGAGAGAGAGAGAGAGAGAGAGAGAGAGAGAGAGAGGGAGAGAGAGAGAGATGAAGTCAAGAAGTGAGAATGAAGAAATGAGGTTGCAGAGAGTTAAACCGAGCTGTCACCAGAGCCACTTGCGTTGCAGCACTTGATGTAATCACCTGAATCCAGCAGGGGGGAACTTCAGAGTCACAGACAGATCTTCTGCAAAACTGAGTTTCTTGCGCACACTGAGCATTCCTTCACCAAACACACTCAGCTGTCTCTATTCATCACTCAGCCGCACAACAAAACACACCCGTCAACGAGCCTAAGAAATCAGCTGCGATTCAATCGTCATGCTTTGAACATCCATCCATCCCTCTCAGGTGGAAGAGGCTCTAAGTGCTTAAAGAGCCTGTAGGGGGCACTAGTGACCTCCGTTTCCCTCCCTCCTCTCATCTCTCTCCCTCATCTCTCCCTCGCCGCCTCCACCCCTCCTTCCTCTGCTTTTAAGGAGTGAGGAGCGATGGATGTGTTTGTGTGTGTGTGTGTTGTTTTTGAGAGTGAGCGCTGGGGGTTTGCAGAGATTTAATTTTCAGCCACTTTAACTAAGCCGCTGCTAAATTTGGAGCACAAAAAAAAGAAAGAAAGAAAGAAAAACACTTAATTTACCGCAGGTAGAGACACACATGGTGCAGACAGATTTGATGTGTTTATGTTCCTCCTCGTTCAAACAAGCACTAAACGTATATACACACACACACACACACACACACACACACACACACACACTCGAACACAACAACAAGTGAGCCATATGAACTTCTCCTGGTTGGTATAGCAACTTGCTTTAGTCGAGGATTCACACAGTTTTGGTTCGCTGAAGGATGAACGCAGAAATAGTAACAAAGGAATGAGGTGTTAAGTGTACTCAAATGCAAATATGAATCAAGTTATGTAAAGTTGAAAGATATTTTTTTGTTCTGTTCTGACTGATGAAGGTGAAGTGAAAACAGCAAACTGCATTATCTGCATGATTTAAAAGAGGACATGTAGACGTCATCGTGTTTTGACGCATGGATAAAAAACTGGGTGTGCTGCGTGTGTGAAAAAAGCAAACGGCAGAATTCTTCACCCCCTCCTGACAATTCTTGTGTTGTCTCGTCTGCCACCCGACAGGCCCCCCAAAGTCCCAGACAGACTATTTGACCTTTCACCGTTGACCCTCCAGCTCTTGACCCCGACCGTGGTGCCTTGACCCCCCATCATGCTAATCGGCTAACAGCTAATGCAGAGCCCACATTCCTCGCATACTCGCCGTTAGCGGTCGTATAGTCGCTGCCGCAGGTATCACAAACCCTCCTCTTGTTTCCACCTCCTGCTTAAACAGTACACCTGTATCTGAGCCAAGGGATCAGTTAACACCGAGAATACAGAAAAAAGATGAACACGATGTTTAAAAGGTTGAGCATCGTGAGTGTTGGGAGACGGGCTTGTGCATGTTGTTGAGACAGCATGGACAAAACAAATACAGTCAACATGGAGGCAAATGTACAAAGACAAGAAGTGGTACTGGATCTACTCGTGAAAGCTGTAGGATGATGCTTGAAATGTCCACTTTTCTGATACTTTTCGAGACAATAACAACAAGACAACAACGAGATTGTCAGTCTTGTTTTTTTTTAACCAGAAGCTTCCATGAGCAAAAGAGAATAAAGTGCGTAAAGTTGACAACAAATTTGTGCAGTTCTGACAGCGAACAGGAGTTTGGCTACATGTTTTCTCTAGTCCTTAATCAGTGTCACAGTCTAATAACTAAAAAGTGGAAATTGATGATTTCTGCTAAATCTTCTGCCGCAGCCTCTCCAATTAGAGACTTTTCATTTCACTGCTTTTCACTCGATTTTCATTTTTGGGGGTTTGGATTTTGCACAGTTGATTTGGAGAAAAAAAGCAACCTTAACACATCCGCTTCGGCTCTCTTCACTTTGGGGAAAACCTTTTTTTAGCCGCAGCCGCAGTACGATGTGTTTTAATGGATACATGATGGAGAAATGTTTCATTTCCAAACGACAGACAAAACATGACCTCCGCTTACAAAAATAAATAATTAAGAAGTTGTGCAAACATAACTGAACTCTAGATGGACACACACGTGCACATGTTGTTTCACCTGTTTCACACACACACACACACACACACACACACACACACACACACACACACACACACACACTAACAGAAAAATGGTGTCATGGTTCAGAGTCCTCTGATTCTGAGATCGATCCACATGATCCTAGAATAAGATTTAAAAACAGACAAATATGGAGCTGCACTTGTGCTTTGTTAGACACAACACCAACACACGTGTGCTTTCACTCACTCATGCATACACACACACACACACACACACACACACACACACACACACACACACACACACACACACACACACACACACACGTACAAACACAGCGGCTGGCCTGAATCAAATAGAGTGTATCCTGATACTGTTTTTACAGGACGTAGGGGGGTTTGGAAAACAGCCGTGCTCCTTTAACCGCTGGAACTCTAAAACCAAATAAATACTCTGAAAGTGCTCCTCAAGCCTACAGTATACACACACACACACACACACACACACACACACACACACACACACACACACACACACACACATGCACGCACGCACAGCAGAGCATGTAACCCAAAGTTTGCATTAACCTCAATCTGCCTATCAGATGAAGAAATCAGTAAAAAAGTTGTTAACGTGTAAAATGTGACAAGTTGACAGTTTGACAGTGTGTGTGTGTGTGTGTGTGTGTGTGTGTGTGTGTGTGTGTGTGTTTGAGGCCGCACACAGACCTCACTGTAGAGTGTGTTTACATACACACACTTAACAGGTTCACCGGGAATGCACAGCTCACATTTAAATGTACAGTAATGCAGCTGCAGCACACACACTGTAAGAGGCGGAGCGTAGAGATTTTTGTGTGTGTGCGTTCGACAAAGACATTTATCTTCTGATGCGCTGAGATGATTGGAAATTGATTTTCTCGTCCCCCCCCCTCCCCCCCCCTCCCGTGATCTACGACAATATAGAGACTGCGCACACACACACACACACACACACACACACGTTCCCAGGCAGAGTCCATGCATACTCCAGTGATTGGCAGTTCGGGTTGGTGTGGGGGGCTTTTTAAGGAAGTGCAGGAGGCCACTCTAAAACCCTCTTCATCACTCAGACCACCAGAGAGAAAGAAACACAGAGAGAGGGTGAATAGTACGTTTTACCGCGACTAGGAAATTGACTTCTCGGGGACTTAGGAGTGGATTTTCTTTCTTCAGTTTGGAGCCAAAGCACCTGATTCAATTTCATCTGTAGTGGGATCGTTTGGTAGAAGTCCCACTCACCACTTCCCCTCCCTCTCTCTCCTCTCTCTCCTCTCTCTCCTCTCTCTCCTCTCTGGCTTTCTCTGTGTTGCGCTCTTCTTTTCTCTTCCTTTTTCCCTGAGATGGCTCTTGTTTTCGGACTTCCCCCAGGTTTAACCCCCTCACCTCTGCCCTTGTGCCTAAAACCGGGAGGTTAGCTTCATTAAAACAGGCTCCTGCTGAGCCCAGTGTGTGTGTGTGAGTGTGTGTGTGCGCGCGTGTGTTTTTCTTTGAAGGCGCCGGAGGTATTAAATCCACACAGGAACTTTTTCATGCTGTTAAGTAAGGAAGCCTCTGAAACACACATGCACACACACACAGCAGACACACTCTGAGGGTTATCATATCAGATATTTTAAAAAATCTTCTATATGAGTCTGGTAACAGTAATGCCACCACGGCAACAGAAATACTTGTCCTAGGCAACCAAAGCTGGATATTTTCTTGTCTTTATTAGCCAGAATGTTCAGGCAGATTTAGACTGGGGGTTGATTTTGTAACCACAGCATCCCTGCGGGGGGGTTTCCGGTGCAGCTCAGGGGTGTGCCCGATACAGACGGAACAAACCGATAATCTGAATCCTCAGGAATCCATTTTGATAAAGTTAAAACCAGCAGGTGAATCTGTGTGAGACTGGGAAGGTAAGACTCTGTAGTCGGGGACATCAGGGGCAGGGCACTATGACACTTGAAGCCGTGTAAAGCACATGTCTGATCAGTGATTACTCACTGCAAACAAAGTAAATAAAGAAGAAGAAAGAAGAAAAAAAATCTGGATATTTTCATTTATTTAGATTTTTAACGTCTTCTTTTAAAGCTCCTCTGAGGAGTTCTTGAGCGGTTATGAAACAGACAGTAATTAATGTCGCTGCTTCTTTGTTTCTAAGCTACAAAATCATCATTAAGATGGAATATTTCCTACATAGCCGATGCTGCTGCAGGGTAGGCGTCAGACAACAGCATGCTGAAGAAACATTTCACACAGCAAATAATGAAACATTTCACTGGATAAGACTGCAGGAAGAGAGTTACACAAAACACACATGTACG
Organism: Labrus bergylta; assembly: GCF_963930695.1. NCBI lineage: Eukaryota > Metazoa > Chordata > Actinopteri > Labriformes > Labridae > Labrus > Labrus bergylta. Next base: position 31,622,296 of record NC_089195.1, read on the forward strand.
GGACAAAATCAGCAAAGAGATAAGAGGCAGCGCTTTGTCCTCTGGGGGCGCCAAAATCGACACAAACTGAAAGTTCCCTACAGGAGCTTTAAGGTTCCCCAAGTTCTGTTTCTAACTCTGTTTGCACTTTGAATTGATGATGATTGATTGATAACATGATTTTAAATCGAAAATGTTGACGACCTGATGGCTAACCTGATTCAAAACAGACAAACCCGGTTCCAACAAACTGCTGATTTACACTTCAATGACCTCCACTAAAGACTCTAAATGTTGTGTCCTTTCAGCTAAACGTTCCTTCTTTTCATCCTCACACTCTCTCTGTGAATGATTCTGCTTTTAAGCCTTAAACTTGATCCGAAAAAAGAATCGCAGTCATCATGTTGTAATGTTGTCATGGAAAAAAAACAGATAAACATAAAAAAAATAATGATGAAAGCGTGCAAACAGGTGGCATTTATGATCAAATAACTTTTTTTTAATGATTCATCTGTCTGATAACACAGAGAGAGAGAGAGAGATTCATTTTTTTACTCAGAAAATGACTCAAAAACTCGTTAAATCTGATCACACAGAGCAGGACGCGTTAAAGATTTAACAAGCGGAGAATCAGCAGGGGGATGAGATTGTCTGGAGCAGACGTCAGCTGTGATGCACATATTTGTCGTTTGCTCACCAAAAGTGTTTCAGTGCAGATGTACAGTAGATCTTTGTGAAAATGTTTAAAAAAAAAAAAAAAACAGAAACAGATTTAGTCCGAACAGTGCAGACAAAGACACACCCGCTTCCTGAAAAGTTCCTGCTGCGACCAGAGGTGCAAGGCAGGCATCTGCTCGGGGCCCCAGACCAGTAGGGGGGGGGGGGGGGGGGGGGGGGGGGTCCTGAGGGTCCGACAAACTTTAAAGAGAACGCAGGAGTGGATCAAAATGTGCAAAGTTTGCAATGACAGAAGGAAACCTCCCTGGGGGGGGGGGGGGGCCCTTCTCACTCTAGCAGCTCTAGCACTGCATGCCGTATTACTGGGAAAACCCAAGTTTGTCAATGAAAGTCACCAGGAAAAGGAAGAGGATTAATCGATCTTTAGGAATGAAAAAAGGAAAGGTAGACAGAAGTAAGCGATAACGATAACTAAATATGAAAAGTAAACGATTCAATGCTGCTCGTCTAGCCGTGGGGGAGAGGTCGGATTCGAACCCAGGGCACCAGCTTGAGTACAGCAGCCTTTCTACCTGGGTACACAAGCTACCCACTGGGCCACCGGTGCCCTGGTGTTTGTTTAAAATGAGTTACCTAAGAGAGCAGAGTGTGTCTTTGTTATATAACATACTGTAACATTTATAACATCATGAGGATGGATGCTGGTTTGAGGAGCCCCCCTGTGAGTTTTAGCCTAGTGCCCTGGATACTCTGGAATCGCCGCTGATCCCGACTTTATGCAGCGAAATGTTACAGCGGGCTGACAGGAAAAAAATTCCAGGTAAAGTCAGAGAGAGGAAAAATTGTGCAGTTTGAGTTCACACATGCAGCTCACCCGGACAAATTCAGGATGTTTTCATGAATTTTGTTCTTCTGTGAATCGAGAGCTTTGTCTGTTTTTCTCACCTTTGGTGGCCCAGGATGTGTGTGCGTGAATGTGCTTTTTAAAGTGTGTGTGTGTGTGTGTGTGTGTGTGTGTGTGTGTGTGTGTGTGTGTGTGTGTGCGCGTGTGTGCGACAGAGTCAGGTCTCCAGTGTTTAAGAGCTTAGTGCTGCTTTTCTAAAGGCTCTTTTCAGGGAGAGAGGAGCTTTTGACGCCCTGCGTGTCTAAGAAGACCTGGGCATGAAAGAGCAGCACTCAATTCTCACACATGCACCCCCTCATCCTCCCCCTGCCCCCCCCCCCCCCCTCTCTCTCTCTCTCTCGCTCGCTCACACACACAGTCTCTCTCTCTCTTACTGTTATACAGTTTCTGAACCTCTTTTGTTTGTGCCCTACTGCCACGAGATTCTTCCCAGGTCCAGCAAACTGGGGGTTCCTGTGGACCGATGATTGTGTGTGTGTGTGTGTGTGTGTGTGTGTGTGTGTGTGTGTTTGGGAGAGAGAGAGAGAGAGAGAGAGAGAGAGAGAGAGAGAGAGAGAGAGAGAGAGAGAGAGAGAGAGGGTATGGGCCAGTGTTGGCAGGGCAGTAAACTAATCATCTTGTTCAAATCCCTTTCGGAGACCTTAATCCTATTACGTATAAGAATGTATGAATGGGCGAGGACGGAGCTGGAGAGAGAGTCAAAAAGGAAGAAAAGATGGAAATAGAAAGTCTGGATGGGGAAGTAAAAAAACATGTTATGCGACACGAGGAGACATTTTTTGGAGTTCTGGTAGCGGGATGCTTAGCGCAGGACAGTTATGGAGAAAGTCGAAAATGCAACTCGTGTGTGTGTGTGTGTGCGTGTGCGTTTGTACGTGTACCTTTCAGCTAAATCGCGGCGCAAAGCCGTGAAGTGGACCCCCGAAGATCACACTTTTGTTGGCAATTAGGAGGAGAAAGTGTCCCCAAAGAAAAGAGGAGGAAAACAAGAGAAGGGAGGAGAGGGGGGGGGGTCTGCAGGAGACAAATTATTGAACACACTGGGCCACCATCGGCACCTGGGAGTGCGGAGGAATGTGTGTATTTGTTGTGTATCTGTGCCTGATGAGTGTGTGTGTGTGTGTGTGTGTGTGTGTGTGAATCATCAGTGTGTGTCTGGTTTTAAAAGTGAGTCTTGGGTGGCAGGATTTTAATGTTAACTGTGCAAAAAAATGTAATCTTAAAAGTTGTTTTTCAAGAAAGAAAGTAATTATGCTGAATCACACACACCCTCACACTCTCTCTCTCTCTCACACACACACACACACACACACACACACACACCCTGCCTCTCTTCAGTCGCTCTCTTCTAAACTAATATTGACTTTGCTCATGAAGGACGGCTCTGCCGTCCTCCTCCTCTTCCCTCGTCTCATTGTCCGCCTCTCTTATTCACCATCACGCCTCACACACACACACACACACAACACACACACACACACACACTTTAAATGCCAGGTAAAGGGGGTGGGTGGGTGGGGGGTGGGTTTCTATGGTTACCGAACCAGGGTTGGACACCTGGGGGACGTTTTGACTTGACAGAGAGGAGAGGACGTCCCCTGTGTATGTGTGTGTGTGTGTGTGTGTGTGTGTGTGTGTGTGTGTGTGTGTCTCTTTCTGTCTGGATCCAGGGATGGCGACGTGTCAGAGAAGGTGTGTGTGTTTCTGTGTAAGTGTGTGTGTGTTGTATCATAGCACCAAAGTCCGTTTACAGAATCTCTTGTGGTAACAGTTGTGTTATTTTAGTAGTTTTCATTTTGCAACGTTTCTTCCTTTATTCTCTGAATACAGAGGGGGGGCGTGGGCGGGGGGGGGGGGGGGGGGTGGTGGTGTCTGCCCTCTGATTTCCTACATACATAAATAGCTCCAACGCCCTTCTGATCCGCCACCGAGGATTTTTTTAACAGAGCCCCCTAACAAGGACACACACACTTGCGACACAAGCTGCTTGTTGCGGAAACAACAACAGACTTGTTGTTTGACCACATCTACAAAGTGAGATAATCATGGCGAAACAACAGGGCTGCAAAAATAAAGATCATGGATGGCGCGGATGTGTGTGTGTGAATGTGTCTACGTGTGTGTGCGTGTGCGTGGGTGTGTGTGTGTTTAAAAGCAGACTGATTGCGTTGCTTTCCAGCCCAGGAACAGATTAGTCAGCGGTCTGAGACCATGACATCACCAGTAATGTTTACACGTGTAATTATAGACAAGTGAGGAATACATCTGTTGCACACACACACACAGATAGACGGACACACACACACACACACACACACACACACACACACACACACACACACACACACACACACACACACACACATGGAGGAGAAATGGACAGCGGCTTACAGTAATGCAATAATTGCACATGAGGAGAGCTGAGAAGCACTTAGTGAATGGGGACATGGTTTCCCCCCTCGAAACATCTGAAGATGATATTTTTGAATTTCAGCTGCCTCATCAGAAAAAACTCCCATCATGCTGTGCACCTGTGCGCTGCAGAATCTCATGTTGGAAAAAACGTTGCTCCCCTCACAGCTTTTTTTTGCAAGAATTCAAGGATTAGTAATTTGGCAAAAGATGGGAATCAAATTGAATTCCACAGTTGTAATGAAGCGGGTGGGGTGTGTGTTTAGTCTCACTCACACACACACACACACACACACACACACACACACACACACACACACACACACACACACACACACACACACTGCTTCTGTGCTCAGCACTTTGTGAGTCAAACACACATTTGTTCACTGATCTGTAGATCACATGCGTATCAGTGTATACAGGCACAAGCGGACCCTGACAATGTCTCTCTGAAGTCCTTCATAAGAAAACACAGGAAGGAATTAGACTGAAGCATTTGAATTCTGCAATTAGCAGCACTACATATCTGAGAGTTTATCTGAAATGTCTCGATGTGTGTTGGTTTTGAAAACACACGAGAATGAATTCTGCAATTAGCAGCACTACATATCTGAGAGTTTATCTGAAATGTCTCGATGTGTGTTGGTTTTGAAAACACACGAGAAAGTGTTGTTTTACACAACAAGTGCATGAGGACCAGCTGTGCATGTGAGGAAATACTGAAAGTAACCAATTGCAGTTTTTCCTCGGCTTGGTAAGATTAGGCTGAGGCTCTCTGTAAGCAGAATGAATAGCTGAGAAATTTGCCGATCAATCTGCATCTGCAGCAGCTTCCTATACCCCCCCAGCTTCCTATACCCCCCCCCCCCCCCCCCCCCCCCTGAATGATCTGGATGTGAGATACGGCCCAAATAGAGCTTTAAAGATCTATGTTCTCATAGCTGGTGTAAGTTTGAGATGTTATGGGAATGTGCACGTCTCAATGTGTGAGACCAGGACAAGATGTTTTTTTCTTAATGGGAGAGATTTGCATAAAAGCCAGTATTTAATTGAATAACTCAAGGCTCTCCACTTGAGCTGCAATGAGTAGGCGGTAATTAGATTGAAAATGAGTCAGGAGCTTTTAAGTTATCGTTAGGGGGAAAAACAACCCAGGAAATGTTTCTATAATTTCCTGCTGTGAGCTGCATGTGTGAACGCAAAAGGCTGAATTTTTCACCCTAACTTCATCTCAACTTTCTCCTACCAGCCCCCACCCTGGTAATTGGTCAAATGTCCGCGCTAAAGTCGGGATGAGCCGATGTGCGAAGGCAGCAGGCGATAATCAGGAAAATTCAACACCAGTGAGTGATGACGTCGTGCACATCGTGAAGCTGCTTCATACTTATTTTTTCTGCTCACCATGAATTGATGTAAAGGCAACAAAAAGTCATCACAGCATCAGGCTCTCACAGTTTCCACGTCTTGCTTTAGTTGTTATATCGTGCTTCTTGAGACCCCCCCCCCCTCCCAGCCGACACCGAAAGCCTCCTGCTGTAAGGTGCGTATGTGAAATGCCAACTCATTTCCTGGAGCTCTGAAGAGTGTTGGTGCATTGTTAAGACGTAAAAAGACGAATGAGGAGAATGTTCTGGCATCGATTAATATCTGTTTATAAAGATAAAGCTCTTTAAGTTGTAATAAAACTCACTCTCAGGCATCTCAGCTGCAGTCTTAAGACCAAACAGATGAAGAATATTTCTTAAAAACCCATCACAATTACTTGCATTTATTTAAATCTATCTTTGGCTTTTATCAAATTTACACATCGCACATTTAGCACCCCCTGCTGGTGAGTTATCTAGATGCTCTTTGGCCGAGTAGAATCTCAAGTTTTGATTCTTCTCACCCTATTTTAACATTTTGAGCACACGCAAACTGAATGTAAGGAACGTTTTCTCTCGACGATTTGAAGTTCTCTCCCTTCCCCGTCCATCGATTCCGTCCAGTCAATAATACCTTTCATTTAACTTCCCTCCCTAACACGTCTCCCCCCCCTCGTCTCCCCCTCACACATCTTCAGTCTCCCTTTTCCTCTCTTCCGATCAACGTGTTCCTTTCTTTTCTTCCATCTTCCCCTCTTTTCTTTCCCCCTCTCTCTCCCACATCCTCTCCACCCTCCACCGCCCACCCTCGCACCGCTCCCTGTGTAATGAGTCTAATCCATCAGCCAGACAGTATTAATCGTATTCCGATAGCGGTGTGTTCACTGGCTGCTCGCTGCTGTCTCCGTCTCTACGAGTCAATAAACCCCGGCTCTAACACCTACACTCCACCTATGACAGATAGGATATGCGTGTGCGTGTGCGTGTGCGTGTGTGTGTGTGTGTGTGTGTGTGTGTGTGTGTGTGTGTGTGTGTGTGTGTGTGTGTGTGTGTGTGTGAATTTAAAAACCAGCTCAGCACTGCGACCAAATTTATTGCCTGGAAGAGCGTTCCAAAACACACAACACAAGATGTAGACGTAGACACACACAGCACAGCTAAAATGACCACCGCCGGACGCGTTGCCAGACCACTCGGGGACACACAAACTGCTGGTCAGTGACATCATATCCTTTTCCTGTTTGCCTCTTGCATTGCCTTACAATAATAAATAGAAGAGATGAATAGAAAGTGACAGCACATGGACGCAAGTCTGGGTCTATTTGTGCAAAACAAAAAAGTGTGTGTGTGTGTCAGAAAGTTTCTCACCCACGTCTTTGACCTGATCTGCCACAAACTCCATGACCCAATGAGCTCCAGCAGCCCTCCTCCTCCTTCAAGTCTGAAAGAGGAGGCTGCTGGAGACTCCAAAGAAAACCACACAGCCCTCTTACAGGATAACGTATCAATCTGGCGCCCAGCGATCCTTTGTCGTCTTCAGACTTTCAGGCTTTTCCATCTATTTTTTTCTCCCCCCCCCCCCCACACAATTGGCTTCATCCATCAATCCCTGATCGCTCAGTTCATTGCAGCACACTTTTTTCACCCATCAATCACTCATTCCCTTCAATTCAAGCGCCTGTCGGACGACCAGAAGTGACGAAATAATAGTAGAACATTGTGTGTGTGTGCGAGTCTGGTGGTTTATGTTGTTAAGCGGAATTCATTAAACGCTAACAGCCCATCTGCTTTTTTCCCCCCGCGGCTCGATGCGGTAAACAAACAACCAGAGAGAGAACATCAAAACAAACAACAAAACAGCTCATAAACAATTGATCGAGTCTGAAATAAAGAGGTCAGGGTTCCCCCCCCCCCAAAAAAAAAAACAACAACAAGATTTATAGTGTGATTGACAGCTCAGCCTTGGAAGAGACGATTTGCGGTTGGCGAGAGAGTGTATTTTGTACACGAGGAGAGTGGTTATGTAGTTAGTGGAAAGAGGCAGAAGTGTGTGTGTGTGTGTGTGTGTGTGTGTGAGAGCTGCAGTAGCGATGACTTACTCGCCCTGGTGTCATTATTCACAGTTTACCAGACCATGACAAGACAGGCCGACACCATCACACACTCTAAGTCACACACACTTTCCCTCTCTTTATCTTCCCTCTCACACTCACACACACACACACACACACACACACACACACACACACACACACACACACACACACACACACACACACACACACACACACACACACACACACACACACACACACACACACACACACACACACCTCTCCTCTTAATTCAGCCCTGTGTGCGGTTTTGTCTTTCCTTTCCTGTGTTTACCCAGCAGCTCTGAGTGACACGCTGACAAGGTCCTCCTCATGCAGGCGGACACTCAGCTAGTAGAGAGACACTCAGATGATGTTGTTTTCCCATAGTGCACAAAACTCTTTTTTATTTTTCAATCTCACTCTTCTCTGAATTTTTCTTCCTGCCAGTCACCTTGCAAAATTTCAGTTTGAATTCGGGATGAGCTGCACAGAAACTACACGACGTGGGCTGTTCTGAATGCAATGACACTCAGTTTAAAGCTCTTTTTTTTTTTTAAACCCAAAACAGGCTGGATCTTCTTGGTCTTATGGTGCACTTACAATCCAGATTTTTACAGGCAAAAGATAAACATTTACTGACATCATGTCTTAATCAGCCACAGATGGTTTCTGTTTTTTTCTCTGTAAAATAATGATCAATTGAGAATTTTTCTTGTTAATTGTTTAGCACCAATACACCAAGTACAATTCCTTGTATGTGTAAATGTACTTGGCAGTAAACCCGATTCTGATTCTGAAAAGTGTATTTTCTTTACTGTTTTATCTCTTCTCTCCACCCCGGCTGGGATTGATCTCGTGTCCCAGTTGTTGGCCGTTTACGCTGACTTTGTCGTTGTTGCTCTTTCGGTCGCCGAGAGAGGTTGGACGACGTCGGTAAATTCAATTTATTTTGCCTTAAAAGTATGTTTCCACAAACTTTTCAACCCTTACGCTCTCACCTCCCTGACAACCATTTTAATATTGTGTCCGGGAGCCCATTTAGAAACAGGTGAGACGTATTAACAGACTGAATGAGGGAAAGCAAGGTTTTGACGATTGGTTCAACAAGCGCTGAGACGGATCACATTACTCCCTTCAGACTCTATTAGTGTGTGTGTGTGTGAGTGTGTGTGTGTGTGTGTGCGTGCGTGTGTATTTTGAGACAGAAAGTGTTTCCTCCCCTGAGGCCTCTCACTTGAACTCGGGTGTGAGAATGAACCTCTTGTCAATCGTCTACTCTGGCCTGTTTAGGGGAAATGAGGGATTCATCAGTCAGCCGCTGCGGTTTACAGTATCTGACCCGACACCTGCACACCGCTGTCGGACCAGAAGAGCGGGGGGAGAGAGAGGGGGGGAGAGAGAGAGAGTGAAAAAAACAAAAACAACTTTTGTGGCCATCAGAACGACATCCAAGCGCCATTCAGATAGAAAAAAAGAGAACAAATTGGCAGGAAATACAAAGTTTCTTCTCCTTTTATCACCTCCTCTCTCTCTCTTTTGCTCCAAATCTATTCAAGATGTCTCCAGATCTCCCCCCCCCTTTCCCTTCCCCCCCTTTTCTCCCTTTCTGTTTGCCCGCTCCTGGCAATCGCAGGCTAGCTGAAATATTCCTCTTCAAATAGTTTCTCTCCGTCAATGTTGTCTTTCTTTCTTTCACCACCGCCGAGGCTCGGGTCACACACACTTGTCACTCCGGACCAGCTGTCCCGCACCATCTGTCCACTGTCCGCCCTGCACACACACACACAACACACACACACACACACACACACACACACACCACACATGCACGGACACACGCATGCACCCGCAACACTGGCGCTAAAATGTGGCAGTTACTTGCAAAGACAGAAACGCTCAAAGAACAATTTATGTTTATTGGGCTGTGTCAAAATAAATAGAATATCCGACAATGATAGGAGAAAGACAAAGAGAGAGAGGGCGAGAGGGCGAAGAGGGCGAGAGGCGAGGAAAAAACAAAAAACGAGAGCAAACACTGAAACAAAAGCTGAGATCCATTTCCACATTGGCAGCAGTGAATATGAGAAGTCATGCATAATCTGGACTAGTTGTACGCTGTCTTCATTGGCTGCGGAGGCTTTTTGTGTGTTTGCGGTGCATTTGACCTAAACACACCATATGTGGAGAAGAGAGCAGAATAACTGTGTGTGTGTGTGTGTGTGTGTGTGTGTGTGTGTGTGTGTGTGTATCTACATTCCTATGAGCAGCGGGCTGGAAAGACAGGCCATGAAAGCAAACAGTGTTGGCCATTAGGGTCTCCTGGACAGCAGCCAGACTACACACACACACACACACACACACAAATACACGTGTGCACGCATACATATACATATAAGAACACGCAAAGTCATCACTAAAAAGGAAGGACGTTAGTTGTCCGATTTAAAGGGATAAATGGATTTTTATCAAAATAACCACAATGCCAAAATCAGACATTTGCAGAATCAATATAACTTTTTTTTTTTTTTTTTTTAAGATTTTTAATTTTTGGGGCTTTTTGTTCCTTTAATGGAGAGATAGGACAGTTGATAGAGTTGGAAATCAGGGACGAGAGAGAGAGGTGGGGTATGACATGCGGGAAAGGAGCCACAGGTGGGATTTGAACCTGGGCCCGGCCCCTTGGAGGACCACAGCCTCCATACATGGGTATTGTTTGTTGCACTAACAACTGCGCCACCTTGCGCGCCGTGACTTTTTTTTTATTTTTAAAGATATATTTTTGGGGACTTATTATGCTTTTTTTAGAGAGATTGGAAAGAGGAAAGAGTTTGAAATCAGGGACAGAGAGAGAGAGAGAGAGAGAGAGAGAGAGAGAGAGAGAGGAGAGAGAGACAGAGAGAGAGAGAGGGAGAGAGAGAGAGAGAGAGAGAGAGAGAGAGACAGAGACAGAGAGAGAGAGAGAGGAGAGAGAGAGAGAGAGAGAGATAGAGAGAGACAGAGAGAGAGAGAGACAGAGAGAGAGAGACAGAGAGAGACAGAGAGAGAGAGAGACAGAGAGAGAGAGACAGAGAGAGACAGAGAGAGAGAGAGAGACAGAGAGAGAGAGACAGAGAGAGACAGAGAGAGACAGAGAGAGAGAGAGAGAGAGACAGAGAGACAGAGAGACAGAGAGAGAGACAGAGAGAGAGAGAGAGAGAGAGAGAGAGAGAGAGATGGGGAATGACTTGTAGAAAGGAGCCACACGTTAGATTCAAACCCGGGGCCCGCTTGCTTCAAGACAACCATTAAAGCGTTTGTAATTATACCTGTAATAAGTTTATTGTTATCTTCTCGTTCTTTTCCACTTCTAAGTGAGGCAAAATATACAATATTACAAAACATTTAGGACCAGGGGGGTCGATCCTGCAGCCAGCAGCGTGCCATCAGTGGGGGCGCCCGCTCTGCTGCCTGAGCTAAACCAGCTCACCCTTTATCTCAGTTATGACCATTACTCTCTGCACCAATGTAGCTATTTCAACAAACAAGAAAAAACAATTTGGACAGCACTCCAAATTTGTATTTTTAATGGCCACACAAACGTTTCGAGCAGACGCTCTTCTTCAGCGTGGAACAGGCAATTTTGCTCGCTGAAGACGAAGCATCTGCCCCAAATGTTCGAGTGGCAATTCAAAACACAAAAATTTGGAGGGCTGTCCTAATGGTTTTTCTAGCTTGAACATTCATTCGGGATTCAGCAGCCAGATGTTTTATGTTCAAAAGGGAGTTGAGCGTGTTTTCTCTATCACTTTAAAACTGCTCAATTTCAGGAAACACAATCGAAACAGAGAATAAGACGAGTACAATTTTGATGGTATCATTTGTAAAGTAAAATAAAAACAACCTTTTCACCTTTATTGGATAGTAAAAAGATGTAAACATGGGACTAGAGAGCGCGGGATGGTATGCATCAAAAACCCAGAGGCTCTGAGTTCGGCTGTGGACAACGTTTTGAGGACTTGGAGGCTAACGCTAAACTGAGCTGAACTTTGGTGTTATGTTTCCTTTCTCACATTCAAAAAGCGGCTCTCTAACCAAAAGTCCAATCCAACCAGCATGTGCTAACTTACAGTGCAGCGTGTTACATTTCCACTGGACAAGTTGAGACAGTTCAGCCAGCTCAGTGTGTGTGTGTGTGTGTGTGTGTGTGTGTGTGTGTGTGTAGAGTTCAGTCCTGAGCGATGACGCTAGTTCCATTTACTAAAAACCACAGCGCAACACCAGCCTGGCCCTTTCTCGAAACATGAGCCTCCGAGCCACAATGAGCAACCATGAGGTTTGTGTCCCCAAATATAGAGAATATGTGCAGGTCAGGGCCTGACGAGTGACTTTAGACGGGACGCATTCCAGCGGAGCGGGACGTAGGGGGCGCTGTGCGAGCGACAACTCCAACCGCATTCAAACACACAGCTGTTTGAGGCTACCGCTGCTAGCTAAATTAGATTAGCAGTGTGTGTGTGTATCTGTCTGTCTGTGTGTGTTTGTGTGTGTGTGGGTGCAACGAGAGTGTCATATTAGTTGGTAATGCATTGAACAGCTGTGACACACACACACACACACGCACACACACAGACACTTGCACACACATAAACTGATTAACGCTAACAGGAGATCTCAACTAAGACAGATTGATTGACATGGGGAATGTTTGTCAATGCATATGTATGAGTGTGTGTGCATGTCAGGGTGTGTGTGTGCATTCATGTTGTACTGTGTGTGTGTGTGTGTGTGTGTGTGTGTTGGTGTGTATATGAAAGTGCACACACCAGCGGCACAGCATTCAAAGTGTGTGTGTAATGGAAGAAGTGGACTGATGTAATGAGGCTGTAATAAGGCTGAAGCTTAATCCTGGTGAAGACAGACATAGACCTCTCACCCCTGCCTGCACACACACACACACACACACACACACACACACACACACACACACACACACACACACACACACACACACAGACTTGCACACACATTTTTCTTTCTTACCCTCCATACCTGCCTCATTTTCTTTTCTCTTTTCTCCCCCCCCCCTCATATTTATTCACTTCTTTCTGCCTCCCCCCTTTCCTCTGTGTCCCAGTGAATACCAAAGAGGATGTGCATGCTTTCTCCAAGTCCTCCACATTAAGCAAGGCAATAAAATACCACCAAACACGCACACGCTAACCCACACACACACACACACACAAACAATGTACTTTTCGGTTTCCTCCAAATGGTCAGAGACTATTTCACGCTCCAGACACACATATCCAATCACAATATATTGTACTCCTTCTCTCTCTTCACACACATACATAAGCCCTTTTTTCCCACCCTGACAATTTTTCTAGAGAGTTTCTTGAGGACTCCCCTTGAAATCCTCTTGATGTGGTTGTTCACACATGCGCCTCACAGCGGGGGAGACTATCCCCTGATCATTTTATGAGAAAATATCTGTAAATCACAGAGCCTTTTTGAGTTACTGATCTTGTCTTTTCTTAGTCCTTCAAAGCAATACATTACAAGAAAAGTTTAACAAGCCAACAAGGCCATGTCCACTTGTGCAGTCGGTTACTTAGAAACAGTCGAGTCACTCAAATCAGTGCACGCTGGACTCCCCACCACGTCAGCAGACGAGCCTCATGATTTCATTCTGAACGCAACATAAATGTAAAAACAACTTTATACAAAGTCCTTTGTAGCAGAGCAAGTGATGCGTTCAGTGTTTCCAGCAGTAGAGGCAAAAAGCGGTTTGCCTGGAATAAACAGAGGGAACCAAAAAATGAGGAAACAACAGACAGAAAGTGTGCGATGTGCGAGGTTGCCCGGTTCAGAACTTCGGGAGGGAAACTTGGGGCTAGATTTCATGGAATATAATTTACAGCTCGGTTTGACCGTTTCGAAACTTGATTTATTTTGACTGAATCGGAAAACCCACACTGTAGAAAGAAAGAAAGAAAAACTGCATAACCACGGAAACTACAACTGCACCATCAGGAAATGCAATTCCAAAGACGCCTCTAAACGCGTGGATTATAGACCGTTTTGATTGACAGGTCATCTTCGAGCCATGCAACCTCCAGAAGAGTCCCCTTGTATTTAAAAAAAACGCACAAGATCAGCACTTGAACGCAGCGCAGACCACTTTCAAGGAAAAAAAAAGAAAAAATGGTGCAACTTCAACCACACTGGTTGTGCAAGTCTCTGTGGGGACTGGTAGTCGAGGGCTGGCGTTGTGACATTGTTTCTCTTTACCGCAGGGGTCCTGGGAGGCCCCCGGTTGAGGCCTTAGTGAGGTGCTGGAGCGGGCCGACTGACTCGGAAAAGAGAGCACTCTAACTACTGACAGGCAGCACTTGAGACAGGCCCGGGAGAGCAGGGGTCCTACTGAGCTATTGTCAGCCAGCGCTCAGGTTAACAAGACACTGCAGCAGCCTCTAACCTCTGTCTTTTACTTCTCGCGCACTTTGTCCTTACACACACACTCAAACATGCTCCCACGTAGCCCCCTTATCTTCTTTTAATTTTTCTTCCTCTTCCCTCCTTCCCCCCGCTCTCTCTAATTCCACAGATAAAGACGCAGCAGTGAATAAGAAAACAATTCACTCGTAAAGGAAATAAAAGGAGCAATTTCTCACCTCGAGTAATGACTTTATTCCCCCTGCACGTCTCGTTTTTTATTGAATTAGGCTGTTCTTTTTTTATTCCCCTCATCACCCATTTATATCTCTCGCTCTTGCTCTCCATTTTTTTTTTTTTCTTTCTTTGTGTGTCTCTCTCTCGCCCTTTCTCTCTCTCTGGTGTATACAACCATTCATAACTCTAGGTTATCATTTCAAAAGCCTTTCAATTCCAGCTCCTTGCAGAGGAGACAGTATAAAGAGGCTGCCCCAGGGCAAACATGCAGCAACACACACACACACACACACACACACACACACACACACACACACACACACACACACACGGGTGAAATAAACATAAAGACGCAGGAATAAACAAACTGCAGAGAACACACACAGACACTTTTTTCAAGCAAATCATCTTTTTACATAACATTCACACCCTGTTCTTCTCAGATAAACATATACATGCTGAGTGGTTTCTAAGACACACCAGTAATTACACACACACACACACACACACACAAACACACACACACACACACACACACACACACAAACACACACAAACCGAGGGAAATCCCTGATTGCTAAGTTTATCATTTGTGTTGACTCCATAGAAAGAAGACATTTTTTGACTTGTATAACCTCCTCTTTTGTCTTCTGCGACTCTTCTTCTCGTGTCTCTACTCTGCCCGTCTCTTCTTCATCTTCTTCTTCATCTTCTTCTTCGTCTTCACGTCTGCCTCAGTTTTGTCAGTCCGTCACGCCTGGCTGCCGTTCTGTCATCAGTCCCTGTTGCTCTTTCTCTAAAAGCTCTTAGCTGCCCTCGGGGCAAAACTTATAATATTACACTAACAGTACATCCCAAATCCCCCCTCTCTCTTTCTTTCACTGCTTTTTCTTCCTCACACACACACACACGCACACACACACTAATACACTAATGGAAGAAAGATGCAGCACTAAGTGAGCAAAGAGCCAGCAGACACAGAAAAAAGGGGCATCTTAAAGAGCCCTCAGGGTGTCTCTGTCACAAACAGAAATAGCAGTGATGGTTGGATTAACGTCCTGGACCTCTGGCCCGATCAATAAGCTCTATGATGCATGTGTGTGTGCACATGGTAATGTGTTGAAGTGACCTTGAATTAATGAGCGTTTGAGAGGGTGATTAGCCAACAAATGATTAGAGTTTTACAAGCTGAACACATCACAGTCACGCTCGGTCGTCTTTATTGCTTATTTTTGTGTTTTTCATTTCAACATTTAATGGAGCCCGGGGAGATGGATAACTGCGGGTGCTTAGTTATAAGATCGCTAATAGAGCACAAAGCATCACAAATGACTGAATAACAACGCAAACACACAATGACAAAGTGGCTGCACAAACGGAGAAACGCCTCAATCAAGCCGAAGAACAAACAGGTTTTCTCCGCACTGCAGCAGACCTCATGCTGCGTATGCATGAGAGGCTGTGCATCTGTGTGTGTGTGTCTGCACCGCATAACACTTATCTGTATCACACCTTAACCATGGGAAATACCCGCCGCACATTTCAATTATGTACATGAGCATGTTTGTGTGTCGGTGTGTGTGTGTGTGTGTGCATAAGCGTGGCGGGGCGTTCAGAAACTGCTCTATTGATGAGAGAATGAAGTCATTTTTCAATGTGGGGTTAAGCGCTGCATTATTGCCGCCTCATTTGGCTCCTGTGGGCCACCATAGCCCTCCCGTCTGGTTTCCATGGCACAGGGAGAGAACAGAGGAGGGAATGTCCCTGCTTACCAGACTGCAAGTTCATCCATCAGCTCACAAACACACACTACATGGTGAAAACACACGCACACACACACACACGGGGGCAGGCAATAAGAGCTTATCCCACTCACAGTCAACTTTCCCACAAAGTTGCAACAAATCAAGAGCAGCAACGTTAAGTCTACTAAAGCCAGCCAATATCACATTATACGCTAGTTGTGCCGGAGCTGCACAGAGAGTGTTGTGCAGCTTGCAAAACCAATTCACCTAAAAGGATCGAGTTTCTGCTGCTGCCACGGTTCACACAGAGGCTCAACTGTAAACAAAGGAAATCTTGCAGAGTCCATTAAGCTACTGAAGGGAAACTGTTTAATTTCTCAGTAGTCTTGTGTTTACAGCAAAGTCTGCAGCCTTTTATATAGGAAGAGCATGTGTGTGTGTGGTGGTGTGTGTGTACGTGTGAATGGCCTGAAATTTGTTGCATTGAGCAACACAAGCGTGCACAAGAGTCAAAAACACTGCAGGGATTGTCTCCAGTAATGGGATGGGATGCACCTTTGTGTGCCTGTGTGTGTGTGTGTGTGTGTGAGTGCGTATGAAGGGGGATGATGTTGGCTGTTTGAACAAGCGCTGAACGTGAGCCAACCGTGTCAGTGAGCATTGTCAGTTCACATAATAACTACATTCCTCTGGTGATATCATACAGAGCTTTGTCGTAGTAAAGACAGAGAGACCAATGGAGCGTCCTCGTTCATTCATGGAAACTTTTGCCAATTTTTTTTTTTGTCAGTAAAAACATCCTGCATGCTAAGACTTTCCTTTTACCTCCCGTCTTCCTTCTGTCGTTCTTTTAATCCCCCTGAGGTTGGGTCTCCCTCCCCTCTCTCAGTTTACTGTAAACATCTCCATGTATCACTGTCATATCAGCACATTCATCTCCTATAGAGAGCCAGTGTTCCCGCAGCGCTCCATTTACCCTCATTTACGCTCTCACGCTGAGCACCAAGTGCATTCACACACACAAATACCCACATGCATCTTTGTATGCATGCATGTGCACATGCCAAACACGCACACACAAAAACCTCTACAACCTATTGTGCCACACGTTTGGTTGCCAGCTTGTGTTTTTTTTTTTTTTTTTTTCATGCAGATACAGAAGAGTTATGAGAACAAGCTCAAAATGCTCGGAAGTTGAGGAGACGATTTTCTGTCAGTTTTGAAAGTGGAACGTTTGAACAGCCTGGACTAATGAAGGATTTCAGGTGTTTGACTAGTTCAGGGTCTCCTTTGTCTTAATTTAAGTTTCAGAATGCTCCAAGCATTTAAGATGGGTGATAAGTCAGGACTGCAGGAACGCCCGTTAATCCTGGACCCTTTCAGAAAAGAAAGAGACCGAAAAGTCGGCACACAAATGTCCTTTTAGTTTCCTTTATCCTGGGAAAGAAATAACAACACAACAACGAACGAGTTTCCGCACTAGGCCTTCATCAGCAACTTTTCTGTCTCTTTTCTGTTTTGCAAATGGAATCGTGTTTACTGTCAAGTGTGCTCCTTTTTTTTTTTTTTGCTGTTTTTGCCCTTTTAGAAAAGAGCCATGGTGTTGTACTGCATTCACACTGCGGTTTGGAATTCTGAAATAATCGAGGCCTTACCTGAAAACAAAGTTGTTAATTTGCAGAGGTTGGCTCAGTATTAACCTATTTACAAAGACTTTCACTTCGATAGCAGTTAATCAGTCATTTCTTCTAATAATTAACTGAAGTTGAAATGAACCGGTGTTACAGGTTAAAAGGTTACCGTGTTAACTAGTGACTTTAAGCCGAATGATTCCGTGGTTGTCATAGTTACAGACATATAGGATTGTTAGTTTTGTCATTAAAATAAAAAAAAATGAAACATTGCAGCATTTGTTAGGACACTTTCTGTCTTTAACATCTATTCTAACTATGATAACACAGACAGTTAACATAATAATGTTTTAAACCATCGCAGATATCGTTAAAAAAAACAATTAAAAACATCAGCTGTTTGCAATGTCAATAGATGCCATGATGACTCGGCATATCCCGATAGCTATGAAATTGCATGTTTATTTATTGTGTTTTCAGGCCTTCATAAAGAAATCTTAGCGAGTCTAGCATAAAAAAAACAGGATTTCTCAAATTTTAATTCCCATAGAGACACTTTGAAACTTGTGTTGGGGCCCCGTTAGGCAGAGATGATCCAGTTGGATCCATGTCTGCTTCCCCCGTGCGTCTATAAAAAGCCTGGTGTCACATAGTGAGATCTCCTGTCTCCTCTCCCAGACTCTCTGACGAGGTGTCAAGGCTTCTCAGCTCCACCTGACACACAAGCCACATGCCAAACATCCTCATTCCTGTTTGTGTGTGTATGTGTGTGTGTGTGTGTGTGTGTGTGTGTGTGTGTGTCTGTGGGAGCGCATGTTGCCTGTGTTGTCACCTTCCCTATTTGCGGTTTCTCCATTTGTCCATCATGTTAAGACGTGATCGTACAAAATTACAGCAGACACGGTATTTCACGCTCTGGGAAACAGCAGCAGAGCGAATGGGAAACACTCTCCGGCCGCCCTCCTCACACTGAGAGCCATTCGCTTGGAGCCTATTGCACTGACAATCAAAATGCCTCCTGTAATGCTATCATCACACTGCAGCTCCCCCGGCAACTGTATTACTCCCATTCAAAGGACACATAACTTTATTAACTCAGACACAGCGTGACATGTCTCTAAAAGCAGCAGGCCGTGCAGGCTGCCTGCCATCCCCGATAACATAACTTTATTAGCCGCTCTATTGACACAGGCGCAGACAGCCGCCGCGCAAGCTCAACAAGTTCATTGAGTCGTTCATGGCTCGTCTTCAAAACAAAACAACTTTATCACTAGCTGCATTTGCCAGACATGAACACAGCGGAGGTCAGCCTGTCTCAGCTGCCGGAGTAAAGATTTCGATTACGATATGGAGGGAAGATGAGCAGTAAGAGGAAGGATTGGAAAAACGCTTTTTCTAGGATTCCTTGTTGTTCAGTCAGACTGTAGCCTACAACCATTCAAGATACAAATGAAACACAGAAGGTAATGAAATCCTTCTCAGTAAAAGAGGGCTAAATATGATAATTCAACTTAAGTTTGCTGTTGTTGCTTTTGAACGACTTCTATCGTTAACAGAAAACACATTTGCCATAAGTTAAATGTTCTGTTAATCATTTTCAAGTCTCCCAGGTGAAATGAAGCTTACGTATTCAATATGCAAGGTCAGAAAATGAAATGAAAGGGAAGTGAGTGATTCAAATGCCTGAGCTCACATCATATTCAGCAACCCAGAGTAGAAATTAATGAACCACCAGCCAACAACCCCTCACCTACACTCGTTGCACCACTTAACTGATCTGCCAGCCAAATCTGAAAGGACGATAAAAATTTTCATTTTCAAAAGACCTGCGATCATTGAGCATCGTCAGCAATGAAGGCTTTAGATTTATGAGCCTGCAGTTTTTCACTGCATTGTTTTGATAAATACTCAGCCAACTGGCTTTAAAATGTATTAAGAAGCATTACTGCTTCAAATATACAAGCCACATTATGCTGAATACATTTATTTGTGCTTTTAATGGCAAATAATTAGCATCTTATAAGTGCAAAGCAGACTAGAGTAATAATGAAATAAACATTCCTTTGGCACAAATTAATTGACTGATTGATTGAACTTTATTGTCAGAAAAAGTCTGAAATGTGTCTTTTATCACAGCGGCTCCATTTGAAACATAAAGACCTTCCTTCAATGTTCAGCTCTGTATTCAATGTTAGGATTGACAGGTACAAAAGAGCGTTTCAGTCTGAAGTTATTAAACATGGAAGCAGAGCCTGTATCTGATTTGATGGTAGTAGTTGAAATTGACAATTCTATTTAATTTCGATTCTTTAGGTTAAGATTTGATCCAAAATCTATTTTTGATTTCAACCGATTCCCGATTCCTTATAAATTCAATATTTGAGGTGGCACTGCGTCCTCAGTACGCTCTGTTTCATTTTGTAAGCTCTGAACATTTGCATAAGTATTGTGCTGTAGACAGATTCTTTTTTTTAATCAGAATATATTCTCAACATCTGTCACATGTATGGTTTGAATACAATTTTAATCTATTTCAAGCAAAAATGTAGCTTAGTCCTTGAACAAGAAAATTCACTTGAAAAAAAAAAAATGAGTCAATTCTATCTTAAACCATGAGTCACAAAACATACAAGACATTGTAGTTGCTCATGATTTCTTAGCATGCGTTCACACAAATAGTATACACTTAAAAATGCACACACACACACACACACACACACACAGATACACACTCTCAGTTGGATTCCTTGACTCAGGACAACGTGGCATTTGCTCATTTAATGCTTTCCGCCAGAACACATTCATAATTTATGAGAGATTGGATCCATCCTCACAACACCCCCATCCGCCCCTCCCCCCATTGCTGTCTGCGCCCCCCCCCCATCTCCATCCATCCTAAAACCAAACACTGCTCTTTGAGTCTGCCACAAACACAGATAAGTAAAGTGCTTTATTCAGTAAACTAATTAATTTTATTTTTTCATTATAGCGACACAGAGAAACTAAAACAAACTGATATGATTCACTCTCCCTCTCTCTCACTCTCCAGGGGTATCAGAGTAAGTGATGTTACTAATTGACCAATCAGGTTGCACTAACAAGGCTGTCAGACCTTGTTAGAATCATCTGCCAATCACGGCCCGCTGAGTTGTCTCCCTGGGCAACTGTTAGCCAATGACCTGCAAGAATCTGACTCGGAGCAGTCGCAATCAACCACCAGAAGCTGATAAACAAAGAACACATTTACACAAAATATGCACAAAAATGAGTCCTCAAGAATAGCAGTACATGCAAAGACAAGTGTATGCCTGTGTGTGTTTAGTGTGCGACAGTACTCAAAAAGCATGTTGCACAGGAACAAAAGCTTTGCTGCCCATTAGTGGCCGCAAGCTTGAGGGCAAGGACACACATATGCACACACACACACACACACACATGCAGCTTTGTTCATTTCGACTTCTTTTAAGACCATCCCTGCCCCGAGCCTTGGAAGAGTCAGAGCGGCCTTTTTCTGCCTCTAAAGTAGTGTACTCAGGTTTTTTCTCTTCTCTTCTATCACTCTGCAGCTCCTTAACCTCCTTTCCACTTTTTTTTTTATTTCCCCTCCTGGCTGCCTCTTATTTTCTTTCACCATCACTTTTCCAGCCTCTTTTATAAAACCACTCGGATGCATCTTTCTCTTCTTTCATCTCCTCTTTTTGCCCTCTTTTTCATCTATCTCTGTCAACATTACACTTTAGGACTTTTCTTGAACTTCCCCTCCATCTTCTAACTCATCTCTCTCTCTCTCTCTCTCTCTCTCTCTCTCGATGTCTAGGCCTTTCTTTCTGTCGCCCTGAGGGATGAGAAGCTATAAAGATGCCATCGCTTTTTAAGTGAATGCAGGTTGCCTCTTCATGCAACTATTATGGTCAGTGGAGCCAATGTTATTGAAAAACAAAACACACACACACATTCTTGTTTAAGCTGCAGGTGGGATCCAGATAAAAAACACGCTGAGAGTGAGGACCACCGTTTCTGTTTAAGTTCAGGACATAATCACTCACTCACATAATGTACATATGCTCAAAAAACTTGTTAGTATGTTAATTTTGACATTGAATATGAATGATCATCTGACTGCAAACAAACACACACAGCAGCCATCTGCTCCCCAGAAGTGATCATGTGTGTGTCTACTGAAGTTGTGCACTGTCGCAGGTGAAAAGGGGGTTATAATCCAATAATGTCTTAAATGTACAAATATATTGACTTGGAAACTTTTCAGTGTATTTGTGCAATTAAGATAGTGTGCAGTACTTTCTGATGGATTCATTCCTCTCCTTCACAGTTTTTTTTAAAGCTTTAGTACCTTTCAAAACTATCACTGAAATAGCAGAAATTGTGGGGCCGCTGGTAGCCTAGTGGTTAAGTCAAGTGCCCCATGTACAAAGGCCTCATCGCAGCAGCTTTTGGTTTGAATCCGACCTCGGACCGTACCCCACTCTCTCCTCCTCCCGTCTCTCTTCAGCTGTCTTATCCAATAAAGGCAGAAAAAAGCCCAAAATTTATATTTTTTTAAAGAAGCAGAAATTGTTCAATTTAAAACATGTGGTATCAAAAAGCATCAAAGTAGGATACTGCACTAATTAGTTATTTAAAATGTCATCTCTGTCTCTGTGGAGGAAATATTATCATAACTGTTAGAAGTTTGTCTTCCTGAAATATTAACAAATACACCTTAACACTCACACTGAAACACATGCACAAACGCATTCATACAAATATTGCTGCAGTAGGAAAACCAGAGCCTTGGGATCAGCGGAAAAAAAAAAATGAGAGCATGACGATAGCTGACATTCCAGGGAATGCTGCAATACCTCATAATACACACACACGCGCACACACACACACACACACTCTCTGAAAAAGAAGATGCTTGTGTAATGGAGACAGATCGAAGGGTAATCCCAATTTCATCTTTCCAGAAGGGTAGTGGATTAGAGGAGGATTAGGACAGTATCATGACAAGATTATGACACACATGAAGCTCTGCTGCACTAAGCCCATTACTCCCTTTTTTGTCTTTTGTCTGAGCGTGTGTGTGTGTGTGTGTGTGTGTGTGTGTGTGTGTGTGTGTGCACAATTGAGTGAATGAATGTCTGCCTCAATACATTCTACAGGATGCAGACGTGTAGCGCCTCCTGTTCATCTTTTTTTCCTTAGGGAGAGAACTGAGTGTATATGCCTTTAAATATGTGTGTGTGTGTGTGTGTGTGTGTGTGTGTGTGTTGGGGGTGTATGTTGAGTTTGAGGGGCTCAGATGTATGTCTGATGCCTCGTACCACATATGGGTCACTGCTGCTTTCCCTCAGGGGTGTAGGTTGGGTAAGAAATTGGGGTTCGGGGGAGGCGGGGGACGGGGGGCATCATCAGTTGTCTTAAATCAGCATTATATACAAGGTTCAGTGAGCTTTTCAGAGACGAGACATTGACTTGCATTGGCGTCATGGGGGATGAGCCCATATCAGTCACTCATGAGTGAATTGTAATTATGACGAGCAAATGGAAGCGTGTTCCAAGCAGATCGGCAAACAGACAAATGCCAAGGCGCTCTCCACTTGGCTTTCACTCTGTGTGTGTGTGTGTGTGTGTGTGTGTGTGTGTGTGTGTGTGTGTGTGTGTGTGTGTGTGTGTGTGTGTGTGTGTGTGTGTGTGTGTGTGTGTGTGTGTGTGTGTGTGTGTGCAGTTAGAGCACAGGCAGTGTGCAGAGCTGTTAAGTTTATGGGCTATGTGAGAAGGTAGCAACCAGAGGTCTGACAGTGTAATGTTATTTTTGGTCCAAGGTTCTTAGGTAACTAGAGGCCAGACAGACGGAAAGACAGACACACAGAAGGCCAGGCTGCAGGTTCGACAGACGGGCAAGAAGTGGAAGTTTCAGCTTGTTAATTAAACATTGTGCACACTTTACCTCGTTCTGTCATTCATATTATAAACACATATGTTACATTAGATGTTTTTTCTTAATCCAGATACCAATTAATTTTGGAAAAATATGAAAATTATTTAGTCTTTGTTTCAGGTGTGTAAATCCATGAAACATATGCTTTATTCAGAAATCTGTGGAGTCTTTAAATTAGTGTGGAATTAAATTACTTGATTTGTGGTTAATAGATGTCACAATTGTCACGGTCCTTTAAAAGTTTAAAGACCACTTAATGTTGTACTTGAGTAAAATGATTCTTGCCTAGCTTTCTATGTCACTTTACAATAAACACAGGTTTAAAGAGTTAAATAAATCAGGGTTACATTTCTTTTAGCTGCTTTACATTTAGGGTCATGATGTTTGTGATGCTTGAAATTCTTAAAAATTTCCCCCAGAGGGATTAATTCTTCTTCTGGTGCTGGTTCACACATCACTTCAAAGTGACCTGTCGTTTGAGGTATCCAGACCCCTCAGTTCTTCCAGGACAGGTTCACTCAGTGTTCCCAGAACTTGAACCGAGCAGGGTGAGACAGCTTTTAGTTTCAAGACTCCTCAACTGTTGAACAAGCTGCCAGAGAACCCGAGGCTTTCTCAATCTGTGCGTTCTTTATAAACAAGTCTTAAAACGTCTTTATTTACAGCTGTCTTCCTATAAGTTCAATCACATCTACTTACTTACACTATGTTATTTTTTATGATTATTTTTATTTGTTTATTTAACAGGGACACATGCATTGCAATCGTTTCATATATTAAATACAAAGTAGATGCCATGCACACACGTTTCTAGCCTTGGCCAATTTGCTACCCCTGTCCCTGGCTCGGCTTTTAGGATTAAAACATAATTATTAGACTTAAAGAAATACAGAAACAGTGATGATATACAAATACAGACATTATGAACTCAATACAAACAAAAGACTAAATAAGACCAAACAGTTAAATTATTCTAAGAAGAAACAGTCAAAGCTGACAAACTTGCTTCTTAATTAAAGTTAACTTATATTTGTATTTTAATAAATTTTGTATTCTTCTGCCTTCTTTTTACACTTTTACTCAATTATTTTAAGTCAGTTACATTTTTTTAACTCTATAAAGCAAGGCTCCAATAGTTGCCTTGCCTAGTAGAATTAAAAAAAAAAATTTTTACACAATATATAAAAAACAGAGCCATTATTCATGTAATTAGTAACCCCCGTGTTGGACCTTTAAACACAATCAAATATGTCATGATAATGATGATAGGAAGATTAAAAAGAGGATTGTTCATCGTCCACGTCCGGCTAGTCGACCGGGAAGAGGGAAAGATTTGTTCAATCATTTTCTGTCCTTGAATCAATAACCGCTCCAAGTTAAGAGGAGATAAAAGGGGAAGTCTGAAGAACAAAAGGAGCTAGCTGTTTGAGAAATAGAGAGAGAGAGGAAAAGGCAACATGAAGAGACGGATGAAGAATGGTGTTGGTATGGTGAGAGGCAGGAGGGGGGCATGTTATGACATCAGATGTCGTTAACCAATTAGACGGGGTGTTGCAGGAGATTGGTTCCAGCAGCCACTAAAAGCCTCTGTGGCACTGACCTCAGGAAGAGAGAATTTAATAACAAACAATCTCTCCTTTCCCTTTCCCCCCCGAATCCTTGTTATGCAGACAGCCACTTCAGCAGCGGCCGCCTTAGTCCCCCCCCCCACTACCCTTATTTACTGAACAAACCTGCCCATCTGGAGTTAGAATCCCGAGGCCCTCGCTACTTAAACTGTGTGTCAGGACCACAGATTGTTTCCTGCTTGCTGCTGAGGTTCCACATGACCAGATTAGCAATTAGCTTTAATGAGCTGCGGTCAAAAGGTGAGAGTGCAGAACGATCTCATTCGGGGGTTTGAATTGGAAAAAGGTTAAGCAACACTTGAGCCTTACTAAAGCGAAGACCTGGAAAAGTGTTCAAGTACCTGCTTAGAGAAAAAAGGCTGTGAATTTTGCGGGTTTGCGGAGGGAACTGGGAAGATGACACTGGCCTCTATTAAGAGAGATTTACAGTAGGCCTGTGTTACAGTGTATTCATCACAGTGGAGGAAACGTCTTTTCTTTGAAACACCCACCCGTGTGTAAGAACACAATCTGTCCCAGAGCTTATGAGCATTCTTACGAACACACACAAGTGTAGCTACAGCACGAGAACAGCTGAGCTTTAGATTGCTTCAAAATCCCCTGTGACAGAGGGTTTGGGCCAGCGGGGTGAAATAAACTTACCACCTGCTACTGGTAGTCCACACACACACAAGCACACACACTTTTTCTCTAACATCTGCCACTGCAGTCCCTTGTGTTTTGCCAACACCGGAAACTTTCAGACTAGCAGTCACAGCTCAAGGCGGCGCTTACAGTTTCCCAGCTTTTAATGGCTGTTCGCCTTACATCATTAATGCATATCAATCACCATAAACACACACACACACACAGAGCGCACACACAGCACGATTTGTATGACTGATCTGTGAATAACAGAGCTGCAAGCCTCAACAGTGACTATTAAGATGTAAAAGTTCAGACGGAGAGAGAGCAGAGATGGTGGCAGGGACGGACAGAAGAACGGGGGTGAAGAGATTCAGAAAGGGAGAAGGAGCTGTCACTCGAGCGGGGGAGGGGAAGGGCTTCATCTAATGATGTTGCATTTAGTTCAAGCTCAACAGAAGTGCTGATTATACAAAGAATACTTTTTGTGATGTTGTTCAGGAAGATTATGACGAGATTATCAAACTCATTACTCCCATCTGTGTGTTCATTTTTAAGGCCTGCTGAGTAACTGCTGTCACTAGCTTTCAACTTTTATACTACTTTTATGTTCTTTGTTTTTTGCATAAAAAAAATAAAAAAACCAAGACAGATTCCTTGTAAAGGAACTTGGCAATAAACCCGTTTCTAACTTAGAACTCAGGCTGTTAATTTGCCATTTTCACATCGTCCTGTCTACATCTTGTTCTGCCTCCTGAGACCCCTTCCCCCCCAAGTGAGCTGCTTGTGAGGTAAAAGTGTTAACAGGCAAGTCAAGAAGATTTTAGGGGCAGGCCGTCTACAAGGAATGCATGTGTGAAAAAGGGTTGTGAGTGTTATCTTTAACGCTAACAAAGATCAATAAATTATTTCTCCATGTAGAACAATCTGATCTGAGCGTTGTCACAAATATCAGCCTACCATAATTGCTCGTGTCTTATGTATCCTGTATTTTTTCCTGTAAGTCTACTAGCTAATAATTTCAACTCTATGATAAAGACTCTCATGGGTGAGCTGCACAACGCTATCCTACACCTTCAACCTTCCCACTCATTTTCACCCAATTCTAACCAGAACATCATAACCAAGTTTAAACTCCCAAACAGCCTTCTTAAGGTCTGTCAAGAGTTTGGACCAACATAGATGCCCTTACTTTCTTAAAACGTCCTCACTCCCCATGTTAAAAACTACACTAAGGTCCTCACAAAGATAGTCATACAAGTACACACACACACACACACACACACACACACACACACACACACACACACACACACACACACACACACACACACACACACACACACACACACACACACACACACACGTGGTCATGTAGGACAAACAGCGATCAAACGTTCAGCCCCTCTCGTCTGACTCTCTTTCATCTTTGCATGCTAATCAACCTTGACCTGAAACCGCCCAGTGCTTAATTGCTACCATGGAAACGGCTGCCATTTGCAGAACTGTCCCCTTTCCCTTCTCACACAGACACACGCACAGGAACACACACACACACACACACACACACACACACACACACACACACACACACACACACACACACACACACACACACCACTGTTCAATTAAACCCATCCATTCTGCTTGACTAGCAGCAGTCATCAGCATCAGCTCATCAGATATCACCTGTCTCTGTCTGTTTCTGCCCCATTGACTCACACGGCTGAAGCTGCAGGCGAGAGGAGGAGGAGGGGGGGGGGGGGTCGCACATGGAGATGAAATAAAAGTGTTCAAGGTATAGAAAACAGCAGTATGGGGTTTAAGTCCTCAGATACTGACTTTAAGGAAAAGCTTCATCAAATTATTATCAGCTAAGGCACTCACACAAATAAATGGGGGGAAATAGACTTTCCCATATTTGCAAGTTTTGTTCAAAAATGAAGAGTTTCCTGTCTCATACTGATGCCTGTTCCAAATAAAGGCTATTAATGGACGTTTTACAGTTTTATCAAATTATTATGTATCTTTCTGTCAATGAATCCAACATTTCTTGAATTATATAATATATACAGTCAACATTTAATCCAGTTCATCTCAAGGTTGTGACAACAAAAAACTTCTGTGAAATATTTGTTGACATTTTATTTATTTTCTCTAAATAAAAAAATAACGCGTTTGGACACTTATTTAATTTTTAGATTAAATCATTTGAGAAGGTTAAGAGGTTATCTCTCTTTGGTAACTAAAAACATAACAATTATTTATGCTAAATTGAATAAATGGAGGTAAAGAGTAGAATATTTTCTCTGAATTGCAGTAACGAAGTAGAAATGCTCATAAAACTTAAATTATTATTCCACCATTCAGGTTGTATTTTAAGTACATTCTGACAACACAGTTTGAATGACATCAGTTTTCTGCATGAAAAACAACCATAAAAAAACAGGTGCGTTTGTAAGGAGGTGAGTAAGTAAGAAGTAAAGACTGAAGGAGAATTTAAGACCGGCTATAACGATATTAAAGTCAGTGAAGCCAACCTGATGGCTTCTGTCTCATGGGAAAGACGAGTCAGGGAGGATGAAGTGCAGGAGATGGAAGTTACAGTTTCAGAAATGCAGGATCAAAATGTTTCCTTATCCTCAGTTGGTCTGGAAGCGGCTGCAGGGTGACACACCGTGAAAGCAACAAATGCACACATTCCAACAGATTTGGTTCAAATGAGGCTTGTCGGGCCTTAAATACTGAACTTACGAACCTGCATGACACACACACATGCACACACACAAACACACACATCGATGTCATTACTTGTGGGTTTTGTCTGAACAAGCAGGTTGTCAGGCGATAATGTGTTGTGGTTAATAAGCCTTTCCTCTTCTTCCCCCTTTCCCTCCCCCTCCATCCCATCACTCCTTCAACCGCTCATTCCTCTAATTTCCTCCCACTTTCCGTATTCCAGGTGCTGAAGGGTCATGACACACACCCACCCACACACACACACACACACACACAAATACACACACTTAACTGCACCCACATCATCTTCACTCTAGCTTGCTTGCAATAAACTGCTGCTGCTGCTTTTATTGGGGCCACTGTGGGAAGTATTGATCTGATTCTCAACAGTTAACAGTCGAGTAAGTTAAGGAAGTTATATTTGATCTCTGCATGATAATATCATTTTGAATCCTGCACTATAAAGTTACGATGACAACTGTGTGGTTTTATCGAGTAGAGTTCAATGCCCGCAGAAGGCAATAAAAAGGTTCAAATTGTGATCATCAAATTCTATGTTTTTTTATTTCTGATGGCTAATTAAAAAGAAAGTTTTGTCATCAGTTATTTGTGTATTTCTTTGCATGAGACATCAGCCTCTGGTGCATGATGCAGATAAGGTTGCATTCAAGTCATTTTCACAATTAACTTATTAATTAAGTTCAACAATTGCATTTTGGTATATTTTTTGAGAGAATGAACCTGAACATTTGAATACTACGGGTAATTTCCAATTTTTTAGGAAAAGTTCTTGTATAGTTGTTTTTGAGTATTTTTTGTTTATTGAACACAGATTGTCTTTGAGTTTTGGTTACGTGGGTAAAAGATCAATAAGACTTTTAAAAGAAGTGGGTGCATTTGTGAAAGCTGCATTATATAATTAAAATAAAAAGTTTTTGCCAAATCAGGATTGAAGAGTTAGAAAAGCATTTTATCTTCGCTATGTTGAGTTTTCTACTTCAACTAAAAGGTTAAGAGCAGGTGAACATGTCTCAGGTTTTTCTGTCCTTTATATCAAAATAGGGTTGGATACCAGAAAGTTAAAATTTGCCATGATACCACAAAAAAATCAAACGATATTGATACCTGATTGGATACCACAGCAACAAAAATGCAAATCCATAGGCATCTAATATTGGGTCGTTAGTTGTTTTTAATTTAAACAAATTGCAAACAAACTTCTGCAAACTTCCTAAACTGCATCCAAAAAGCATCTAAGAATCGTAAATGTTTGCAACCTTATATCAAAATAAATGGATCCCATGAGGGTAACAATGGAAACACAAGTTTAACTAACAAGCTGGAACTCTGTTCTCACACGGAGCCACAGCTGGCACAGTCCTGTATACTGTACGAGAGAGATTCAGTCCATATCCTCAGCCTCTAAGATGTCTGAGAGACACCAACTGTTACCTAGGGGGTCACCACGGCAACTCTGACAGGAATCCTATGTGCGGTGTTGAACACACACACACACACACACACACATATAGTGAGAGAAAATCCACCCACCCAGAGCGCTGCGTGTAATTATGAGAGCCGTAAAACAGGCTGACATCATCGCCTCAGGTTGCTCATTCCCTCGCTCCCCGTCTTTCAAACTATATTATAGTTACGTGTGTGTGAGTGTGAACGTGTTTGTGCGTGCATGAATGTGTGTGTGTGTGTGTGTGTGAATTCACAAGTGTCGAGTGGTTCTTACTTTCACTGCTGCTTGAAAGAACCTGGAACAGTCCAGCCCATTGCAAAAACGATACACTTAACGTTCATTCTCGCCAATCTGACATTTGTAATCAGCTGCTCCACAAACAGGCCACCATGCACCTTCACACACTCACAAAATAAATAAATGGTGAACTCAGACTGATGTGGAAAGCTACTAATGAAAGTAGAAAGTGATTTAAAAAAAAAGAACTAGGCAAAATTCTATGTCCGAGTATCATGATGGAAGTGTTATTTTTTAATTTTGCTGCAGCTTTTATTGAGCTGAAATGGAAAAGACAAAAATCTTGAATTGCTACATAAAAACTTTAATTAACAGCTGACAATGAAGACATTTAGAGGAAAGTAGCTTTATTACTTTAAGTTATCATTTTGCTAAGATGACATGTTTGGGAAAAACGTTAATCATAGTCCAAGAACAAAAAAAAAAAAAAGGTCATTCAGGAAAAACTGCTTAAATAATGGAAAACATGTTCTGGTAAAAAAAATGCTGAGAAAACAAATTGTTAAAATACCTCCTTCTGAACTCATAAATTCGTCGACCAATGAGATGTCAGGAGGCAGGCGACCCTGAGCTCTGAATATCTGACCTCTGTCCCTGGAACAGGAAGAAACCTGCACACACACCGACACCCGTGTCTCCTCAAGTTCCTCACTCTCTCTCCTTCAATTCGCCTCCTCTGAGCTTCAGCGTGTCTTCCCAGAGTTCCTTAATCTAATTTCATGTGAGCGATGCAGATGTCTTCACAAAAACCATTTCATTGAACCTCGTACAGTTTTGCACCACAGAGGGAGGGCATGAAGCCTTTAAAGCGTGTGAAATATTTAGGAGGGCCAGTTTTGCGGGGTTGAGGGGGGAGTCAAGGGGGGAAAAGAAAATGCTGTGCTTTGTTTTTTATTATGTGAAAAAAGAAGTCGAGAGAGAAATAGAGATAGAGATAGAGAGAGAGAGAGAGAGAGGGTTTCAGGAGAAGCGTAAACCACAAAAGCTCTCCTTCGACTCGGCCCATTTAGGAGGCCGCGCGCTGTCAAGAGAGCGAGACTGAAGCAGAGAGAAAAAGGGGAAACGGGGCGAGAGAAGCGAGGAAGCAGATATTGTTATTACAAGACAGACGGACAGAGGAGGTGTGAGGAGGAAGGAGGGATACGATATGATCAGAGTCCTAACTTGTCCTCGCATAGTTTGGCTGATCACCCTTTCAGATAGCATCTGTTTTATCCAGCATTACCCAATCTTCATGGCATCCTGTGTGTGTGTGTGTGTGTGTGTGTGTGAGAGAGAGAGAGATAGAGAGAGAGTGTGACACTTGCTGAGAGGTCAGAGTTCTTAAGAGCAGCCGTCCAATTACTGGGGGCATGGTGTTACCGTAGAGATGAGAGAAAACTGTAATTGGATAATGACACATCAGACTTAGAACCTGTCATTAGACACTTGCAAGGGCGCACACACACACACACACACACACACCCACATCAGGTACCAACCTGTGATTACAAACCTGCTGATCCATCACCAGCCTGCAGCTACAGTGTCAAACTTTCTTCTTCCTTTTCCCTTTTTCAAATCCATCATGAACTGACTCTGACTTTAACTTCTATTTTCTGCTTTCTGAATATGTTTTATTTAATTTTCATATCCGTGCAGTGAAAGGGTTGTTTTGTAAAAAAAAAAGCTGGAAACTCACTTAAAGGGACAGCGGCATGATTGTGCGTTGATGTTCCTGTTCCTGGCCTGGATCCTCACATTATGTAAACATAGTGCGTTTTAATGAGCCTGGGTCGCTGTGGTCAGCTCAAACACACTCAGCTTTTAGTGAAATACTGTGAGAGGCTCTAAACTTGTGAGGAACATCTCTGGGAGGAATCACTGGTCAGCTCCCAGCTTCCTCTACCCTGCATGAGGGTCTTGCATAAGCCTCTCCAAAACCAATGTGTTGGAGGATAGAGATGGGTACGGGAGTGTAGGCAAGAGGGGAGGGAAAAAAAAAAAAAAGACTTCAGAGAAAAGGTGCTGGAAGAGAGAAAAGGAAGATAATAGAGGAGCGAGGAGAGAGAGAGAGACAAGGAGGGGAAGAATATGGGGGCGCAGAAAAGACCAAGCGAGCAGGAGAGGCAGAGAGGGAGAGCCGAGAGGTTTCCCTTTGTGCTCGTTGGAGAGTGACAGGAGTGCCAATAGAGTGGCCAGCGATGACGGTCCCGCTGGAGAATGCCGACTATGCCAGTGGAGTGGCACTAATGGAGCCAGAGAGGGGATGCAGTTGCCTGCCCCGGAGGAGGGATATTGTGCAACTGGACAAGGCGGCTTGACACGGAGCCAAGATGGAGGATTAGAGGGGAGGGAAAGAGGTACCCAGGGTAGAGAAAGACGGCCATGTTAGGTCTGCTGACTGATTGACATAAAGTGAAACCTTTCTGTTTTCCATTTGACTGGCGAGACTCTGTGAGCGCCCAAAGTTTCTACTTTTTTGTTCTAGTTTCTGAAAGAGCAGACACTTGGTAGCCAAAGGGAGTTTTCTCTGTAGGATTACAGCTAATAACCCCTGGAAATACAGTTTTCTCCTCCAGTGGCTTCCAGGGTTTCTGAATCACCGTATCCCTCAGAGGAACAGTTTAATATGTTTTAATGTCATCATATTACGGCTCTGATTGAAGCTAATGTGTGTTTACAGTGAGTAAAAACTCAAAGCAGAGGACACACGTTTTACATCGTGTGCAGCTTTCAGCAAAAAAAAAAAATCAGATTTGACAAAACTTTAGGATTAAAAAGAACATCATGAGAACAAGTCAAAGTCAGTCAGATTGTGATGATAGGCCTGTCAGTTGGTGGGTTGTCATACTACCAACCACCTTTATATAGAAATTAAGCTAGCTGACTGTAAAACTAGTAGCCTACAAGTCCAGTGAAAACTTAGCTGACCCCACACCAGAGGCTCTGTACTCCGCTATAAGGCTAACCTGCTGGGCTAACATGTGTGGCTAATATTTTCACTACCTTAACTCATCACCTAGTAGCTAGCTAGTTAGCTAAAAGGTGAACTGACACTCACACTAGGCCTAGATGAACCCCTGGATAGCTCCCATAGCGGGGTCAGCCCTATGTTCCAGCTCCCATAGCGGGGTCAGCCCTATGTTCCCACATTTCTAGGACGTTTTCAAAATGAGGTCTTGTGTTCCTACATTTACCTTCAATTTAAGCACTATCCTCCCTCAAGATATTTTTGTTTAGTTTGTTTATTTAAAAGGACAACGTGCACTTACATTAAATGTTTGGGCGCACCAGATTTAGCTGAAAGCTACATTCCATCTGTAGTCCATTGCTACTGGATAATAGGTTGGGTGTAATTGGCTACCAAATTGGAAGAAAAGGGGATAAAATCTGATAAAAATGTATGAAAAAGGAAATGTGGGAACATAGGGCCTCATTTTGGAAGAAATTTTTAGAACTGTGGGAATATAGGCACGCTCCCCCTATAGCTCGCTAACCCTCTAAATAACAGGCTACTATACCCTGACTCTGCAGCTAACTAACATTTTATCAACCATGCTAGGTTACCTGAGAGGTAAAAATTACAAATTCTTCCTCGACCCTAAAACCCAAAATTAGCTTTGATGTTTGAATATCACCAGATGATGCAAAACACTCAGAAACACACAAACTATAGCACCCTACTGTACATGGGTGCTCATCATAAGCAGGGGGTCAATATTGCTGAGTAGCTGTGATCGGGGTGAGTAGAGGAGCGTTGCATGATGAATCGTCCTGATTACTCCATAATCCCTCCCATAACTCACTGGCCCCCGGCAGACTCATCCATCAATATGCTATACCTGAATCCATATACCTGCAGAGACAAAACCTGCCGCAGAGGGGAAAAGAAGAGATCGACATCCTGCGTGGTTCTCAGCTGCGTTAACATTATATTATTAAGGTAAGCACTGAGGACTAAAAATGAAGGAGAAGCAGGGAGGAAGTGGACTTAAAAAAAAGAAGTTAAGGAAGCGGAGAGGATGATTTAGCTGCTTTTGTTTGGGAGGTATTACCGCACACGGTGACCCTTAATCACACACGAGCAAGTCGAGGAAACGCTTTGATGATCTCAAAGACCTCACACACACACACACGTATATATTCACACACATGCTGATATCGTAACTACCTGCTTCCAGGTAAGCTTTTCCTGGCGTTGGATAGGTATGTAACCCCCCCCCCTTTCAATAATCCACACTCAGGTTACGTACACACACACACACACACACACACCTGGGCACTTGTTTCTGACAGACATGCTGGCTCCAGGCTTCAGGCTACCTGCCATCTACAGTTAGAACTGACATACCTCTCTCCTCTCCTTTCCTTTCCTCTCCCCTCTAGCTCCCCTCCTTTCTTTACTTTCTCTGCTCCTCACTTTCCCGGCCTTTTTTTTCTCCTTCTTCTCCTTCTTCTTCTTCCTCTTCTTGTTGTTCTCACAGACACCTCACAATGAAGTAAAGTTTCTGTCTTCACCTCTGTAAATTCCTCCCCTGCACCTTTCTTTTCCACACCATTTAAGAGAGCAAACACATCTCTAATCTTTTTTAAATACCCTTCATTCACTCTGTCTGTACCCACACCTCCTCTCTCTCTCTCTCTCTCTGTCTCTTTTTTTTTTTTTTTTTCCCAGGCGTAACTCTCGCTCTTTGTGTAATCTGATGGGCAGAGCAGCGTCCTCACTTCTGGCATGTCCATTATCCTGGATATCTCATCGCTCGACACTGATGATCACAGATCTTTCACCTACGAGCTCTGAACTTTGACACTCACACACCCTGGGCGACAGGTGATTAATTGAGTTGCATTCAGCGCGCAAGAATGGAAAGTAACTAAAAAGCAATTTGTATGAAGACTGAAAAAGAGGTTTTATTTTTAAATTTGATTGGAGTTTTTTGTTTTCTTTCACATTTAAAGGCTGATTTTTCACTCCTGAGTGAAAGTTGAAGAAACCAGATGGTTAAGTGTGGTTTAACCATTCTTCATTGTCAGAACATGACAAACTCTACTTGAACAGAGGAACATTTCACCATCATAAGCTCAGTGCACGGCGCTGGAAAACACTGAGAAAAGTTACATCGCGATAATAATCATTGTCCAAGGCCTACTCACAAGTGACAGATTTAACATATAAGAAAGAAGGATGTGATTTATTTTGTTACAAACTACAATTCACAGAGTTACAGGAATAAAATCTGCAAAGAGGATGTGATGTGCCACTTTGTCCACAGGGGGCGCCAAAATCAACACAATGCAAAAGTTCCTCACAGGCGTTAATGTTAAATAAATGAAAATGATAAATAGATTGTTTTCCCTGTTGGCAAAATAAAAATAATTTGACAAAGATAATGTAGATTAGAATAAACTTATTTTCCATTACATTAATCAGTATTTAATTTCCAGTATAAACAAACAGAGAAGAAGATCCTCAACTTGGAACAAAGTACAAAAGAAGAAGAGCAGCGATTTATGTGTATGCACATATAAAGTATTAATGTGTCCCATTGAATGAAAATTTCATGATTTATTGTTCTTTTTTTGGGTCATGTTGACAATGTTTGTTTGTCAAAGCACAGCTGTGATGCGTCTGAAGTTGTGTTCACAGACAGGAGTGTGGAGTCCACAGAGAGCGCAGACTCTCTGTATCAGATGGAGTTGTCTGATTAAAGCTGCGTGGTTTAAATTATAAAAAAAACATCTCACTGCGAGATAATTTGAAATGAAAACAAACTGCAGCCTCAGAAATGATTATATTTGCCAGACGATTTGCACGGAAAATGAGCATTTTAATCTTCATGAAGAGACGATTAATCACAGATCTGTTTAACTCCCTAAAAATATCATCAGAGAACAAACAATCTGTGCACTGATTCGAGGAATACTGGAGTCCGACTGTGTTTTCACACATGCACAAAACTCCTGAAAATCTTTCAAAATTTCAGGCTGAGCTGCATGTGTGAGCACAAAACACTTGAATCTTTCACTTAAACAATACCCAAACTTTTTCCAGCCAGCCCTGTAAGAAGTCAGAGTGAGCTGATATGTGAACACAGCAGGAAATATTCAAGAAATCTCACTGCAAGCGAGACTGTGGGCAGAGTTGAAGGACTTTTTTTCCCTGCAACTGGTGCACGACCCGAGCACGACCTGTGCAATCTTCTTGCATGTAATGAAACAGCGTCTGTTTTCTGCTTGCCAGTGTGTTCTTCTCTGCGCCTTTGTTCAGAATCTAACTGTGTCAAATTACACAAATTACTGGTATAAAGGCTAAACGGATACTATACTGGCAATTTTCAAACATATTTTGCCATGAAGAATAACGACGTGTGATTCTAAAACAATCCAAGGCACACTGTGGATTTGTAAAGGAAAGTTGTAGTTTGTATTCTTTGATTGCATTCCTTTTTTTTTATCAATGCAACTAAGTTAAATTAAACGTATATGGCAAAGTACCCAGCAACCACCTTTATGTGATTACTACAAAGATCTCCCAGCCTGACAATTTCTGGAAATTATCAGAAAGTGCATGTGTGAAAACGGCTGTAGATCGCATTCGTTGTTGCTAATCTGGCAACTAAATTTATGAACTTAGCTGCTAGATAATAAATGTAGAGTCCAACATGCTGTTTTCCACTGCTGTGTGCCAATCTGCCATTTTATATGGACTATAAATGTTCCCTGTTTAAATACGTTAATGTCACAAATACAAAAAGCTGCAGAGGTGCCTGTAGCCGAGCGGTTAGAGAGCTCGCCCCATGAACAGAGGCTAGGGTTCTCCAGGTGGGGGACCTGGGTTTGGAGTCTTTCCTGCATGGCATTCCCCATTTTCTTTCTCCTCAAAGGTCTGTCTCCTATCTCTAAAAGAAAGGCATAAAGCCCCAACATCAACCTTTATAAAAAAAGGAAAAATAAGCTTCAAAAAGTGGGTGTGTGATCTCCACAAAAACAAACACACACACTTCCTGGGCTCGGTTCAGAAACAAGTTAGCTCTAGCCGTGCTAAAAGTCAAGCAGGGCGTTTCAAATCTTTACATTCTGTAAGTATAAAATAATCTTTTGTATCGGTGCCCTCTCCGTAATGCCAGCGCTGCTTTGGCAAACCCTCTCTGAATCACTCCAGAATGAATTAGAGCATTGTGTTGGGATGTGAACGGCCAAATCACTTCTTAGGAATGAGTGGCCTTGAGCAATTCAGATAGCTAGTCATGTGATTCCTACGATGGCAAGAGAGTGAGTCACTGACACTCAACACCTCCACAAACTGTTGTAACAGTTGGTTTACACTCAAAGGTGATTCACAATGTGTACACGGATGACATGGAAATACCTTAAAAACACACAAAATCAAGCAAAGGAAATAAAAAGGAAATAAAAAAAACACTATCCACATCTTCCTGTTTGGCTTGAGGGAGAGAATGTGTGTGATCCAAGAGCCCTCATGAAAACATTTCTCGGACAATATGTCTTTGTAAGTGCTGAAAAGATCTGGAGAGAGCGATTTTCTTGTGTGCATGTGAGTGTGAGAGAGTTTTTATATCTGTTTAAGAGCATTCAGAGAAACAGGAGGGGGCAGGAAATATTGCTGAATGCTAAAGCGGTATGATTGAGCCAGTGTGTGTGTCTATGTTTGTTTGATAGAGAGAGGGAGAGAGAGAGTAACTGACAAGGGGGAGAGAGAGGCCCATGCGGACGCCTCAGGCTGCAGAGGCTTAACTTCATTTCCTCAAACAGACATAATGGCACATATTTGCATATCCTATGTACACAAAGTCAGTGGCCAAATATCGTCTCTTTCAAAACAACTCACAGCAAACTTTGCAACCAGAAGATACGGATCTCTCTAAAAAGGCAGCATCCCAAACCCTAATAATCCCCTTCAACTCCGGCTGGAATAACCAGAAGCAGGAGTTTTCGTTTCTACTTGTTTTCCCCTGACAAGAAGAACCATCATGAAAAGGGGCCGCCGTGGCTTTGATTCAACTGAAAGTTTCAAAAAATACAATGTACCAAATTTCTACCACATTTATTTTGCAAGTTGCAAGGAAAAAAAAGAAGCAGACAATGTGGATCAGAACTGCAGTATGATTCTGGAGGTAAGGGATTGAATTAAACTTAATCATTAGTCTGACATGTTTGTCCTCTATCCGGGATGTCAGACAAAAACATGTCCCCTCTGTTCTTCAGTATGGCCAACACAGGAAACAAATCTGCATCAAGCCAACAAAAACAAACATGGAGGGGTACGGGTGACACCGGAGGGAGTAACCAGAACTTTTGATCAATCTAGAAACAGGCAAAGAGAAGCAGCCTTAAAGGCAATATGTTAGACGTCTACTGAGTTAAATGATAAAAATGACCTGACTACATCATCAAACATTGAGGAAACATGCTCCGCCATCGTGTTGCTGATGGTCATATCCAGGCATCGGAATTAATTTTAGACAATCTCCCAACCAGATTAAAAACTCCTCGATGGAACTTCAAACTCCTCACAGTGTTTTTTTTCTGCTCTTTCAAACTATTTGTTTTTTTGTTGCATGGTTTTGTGTTATGATTTGCTGTTCACACATGCACCTCACAGCCTGAGACTTTCACTGTCAGAGCGAGGGGGGGGGGCGGGGTCTCAGGATGCTGGCATGACGTAATAAGAACGATGCAGACATGACAGAGGAAGCCACAGAGTGCGACACCATCATGACAGTTTTTGAGTTTATCTCAATGCTACTTTTTAATCGTATGTTTTTATAGTATCAACAAATGAGTGAAAAGATCGCACTTGCAAGAAGAAAAAGTTTTAAAGTCGACTCATAACATGTGACAACTATCGCACCGGTCGCTCACCGTGTCCCGGGCCGGCCTGCTTGCTGACTGTGCATTTTCCTGAACATTTCCTGCTTTGTTCACACATCAGCTCACCCCAACTTTACACAGAAATTGGACAAGGGGGCCGACAAGAAAATGTAATTTCAATTTGAGGTAGAAAAAACGTCCCCCCTTAATTTGAGCGCAAAAAGATTTGAGTGTGTGTCTGTGTGTAAAAACACCAAAAATGTCAATGATGTCAATCAATGATTATATAATTTAAAAAGAAAATCTTTCAGGAGGAAACAGCTGTTCCAAGCTTAATGAATCCTGATTTTTGGTAAATGAGAGGGAGGAGGTTTCCCCCCTCACAGCTTACTGCTATAAATCACCTCCTGCTTAGATCTCCTGACTGGAACATTCTTCACCTTAGACCTCTGTGGGACCCTGAGGTCGTCATCACCAGGGCAACTAAAAAAACGCCCGACGCTCTCTGTCTTAATTAAAAAACATTATTTACAAAGAGAAAATTTCATTTTGTCTACCTCTGACCTCTCTCTTCCTCTTTCTTACCCCCGCCCCCCTTTTCCTGTAAAAGTGAACTGGTGGTGCACGCTGGGAAAAGCCCCACGTCCCCTGAAAGACAAGAGGGTGCTCTTGTGACGCATGGAGCTGAGTCTGTCGTCTCGGCCGAGGTGGTACGTATGTGTGAGTGTGTGTTTTTATAAAGAGGGAGTTTGTGTGTGTGTGTGTGTGTGTGTGTGTGTGTGTGTGTGTGTGTGTGTGTGTAGGGGGGTTAAGCTCTCACACAAGACAAAGCCAAAACCTCGGAGGCTGCTAAGCAACAATGCTGCTGGGTAAAGCCTCATCAGGGCACCGTTTAGCAGAGGATTAGGGACTATTACACACACATAAACACACACTGCAAAAACGTAGCCTCATCACCTCATTAATTCAGACCCCAAAAAACCACTTTAACCCAGGTTTAATGTGTGTGTGTGTGTGTGTGTGTGTGTGTGTGTGTGTGTGTGTGTGTGAGACCTGAAGTTCACTCATTCAACTCTCAATCAACTCGTCCATGTTGACTCTCTCTCTCAAAGGAATGACGATGAAGGGCTGACACTGACTTTCCCTCAATTTCCCCTCTCTCTCTCTGTATCTCTCTCAAACACACACACACACACACACACACACACACACACACAAATCTATTTCATTTCACCTCACACTTTTTCTGCTTTAAAGGCCAAAGTTGAAAGCAAAACACACGTCAACGAAACACAAATACAGAATGATAAAATAACCTGGAACTCAGTTGCTGAGAGACATTTTCCAGAAACCACAAAATAACACACACACACACACACACACACACACACACACACACACACACACACACACACACACACACACACACACACACACACACACACACACACACACACACACACACACACACACACACACACAAGCTCTGTCCAAGCAACCCAGCGCTCATACTCGGGCTGAAACCAGAGTTATCAGCTGTGGAGGCAGTGACCCATTCTCTCATCCTCCCATCCCTTCATCCGGCCCTCTTTCATCTCTCCGTCTTTCATCTGATATCTGTCCAGTAGACAGAGAGAGAGAGACAGAGAGAGAGAGAGAGAGAGAGAGAGGATGGAAAATACCACACACAGGAAAAAACAAAATGCAAAAAAATCCCCCCATGTACAGTCACGACAGTCCTTCAACAAGCTGCCTGGGTTCAAATCCGACCTGTGGATCATTTCCTCCAAAATTAAATCTAAAAAAAAAAAACAATTTCTGCAGAAGTCTGACAGCTACCCCCCCCGGCAGCAATTTCAGACATTAATTATTACGATAGAGAAAATGTCACTCTTTATGCTGATGGTCTTGTTTGCTTTTAAAGGTCATAAAAAAGGCATTAGTATTCATTTTATCATATTTCATAGCCAGGTTAAAACTCCTCAGAGGAGCTTTAATGAACATGAAAGCTCTGGATGTAGTAAACTCAGATTGACCACTAAGTGATCATGATCATGTTTGTGAATGGAGGAGTAAAGGACTAGACTGCATTAGTTTACCCTCTGTGTACCTATAAACCTGTGTGATGAATAAATGTAAAAATCATTTTGTTTTTGTCTGAAGGATGACGTCACCTCACCACCTGTGTCTGAAATCACTCACTCACCATCACAACACTATACTCCCCTCTGAAACAGACAATAAATAATTCACTCTGTAGTGAGTAATGAATCAAGAACTCAGACGTGCGTGAGTCACCGTCACGTCATCGGTAACAGGTGGAGAGCAAACCCACATCTGTATCTACATCTGTAAAATGCCACACATTACACTATACGAGAGGAAAGAGCTTTACAGTGTGCACGAGCGGTGCATGAATCATGTGTGTTATGCTCTCATTCTCATCATATCAAAAGAAATATAAGCAAAGCTACAAGTTTAATCAGTCAATATAAAAGAATCTTTAGTAAACCAGACCGACAACTGATCACCGATCACAGCTGCAACACTCGTCAATGCATCCTGTATGATAAAGTTGTTTAGCCTTCATCAACAGCTAGACGTGACAGATATTGTTTATACTCTTTATTTATAGCCCAGAAGTCATTTGTTCCTCATGTTAAACTGTTTTTAAACCTAACAGCACAAGAGAGTCAGGGTCAAAACCCTGGTCTCTGGTCAAAAAGTTCCTCATTTAAATAGAGAAATAAAAAAAATACAATTCAAAAAGAAATTGTGTTTTTCACAGTAAACTGCATAAAAAAAGTTGAGTACTGAAAACTACACACACACACACACACACACACACACACACACACACACACACACACACACACACACTTTCCAAGCCCTAACACAGTGAAAACATAATTTTTATAATAGCAGGTTGAGCAAGTGTTCATTTATAGAAGCACTGTTGCAAAAACTTGAGTCGGTCCAGTTCGCACACATACCTTCTGACCTCTAAAAAAAGAAACTTAACAAGATCCACTTCAGAGGTTCTCAAGAGCCTCTTGTTTTGATTTCCAAAAATAAAAAAAAACACTGTAAGAGGGGGTGAAGAAGTGGGCGTAAGATTTAATTTTGAACAAACAGAATACTGTTGGCTCCGCCCTCTGCGTCTGTGTTTGTCCTGAATGACTTCCATTCGTCTGAGAAATGTGCAGCTAGCTTTTAAGTTTAAGATTTAACTGAGAAAAATGATCATGGAAGCTGCTCTCCTGGATGAAGAATGACCCGGGATCGTCTGCTAAACACATTCACCTCCAGACACACACACACACACACACACACACACTGTGACACACACACACACACGCAGTGAGAGCGGCAGAGGCTGCTTGTCTGCGACAGCTGAGCACAGAGCTGTGCATTGGAGCTGTATTTTTACCTCGGCCCACACGCTGAGCAATATGCCAACTCCTGCATGGCCTTGAGAAACTCCAACACACAAACACACACACACACACACACACATACACATACCCGTACACAACACAGGTCAAACCCAGCCAGCCACCGTAGCGCCCGCGGAACATAAACAACTTTCACGCACTCTCTGAATCATCTGAGCATTTCATTATTGTTCTAGATAAATATATTCAACCGCTGCATATAAATAACAAGCAACCATAATTATTCCCCGGGACCCACAAACGACCGTGACGGGATGTGAGTTCCCACAGTTTTTCAGGAGCGTATAGCAGACCCAGCCCTTTCCCAGTCCTGGAAATCCACGGCTCGGCTTACAGAGCAGACGAGACCGAAAAGGGGTTGGAAGGTGCCTGACGACAACAAACTGCGGTTTTTGGGACGCAAAAGTGGAACGTTTATGTTCTGTGACTGAGGCTATTTTCTGCCTGTGAAACACAAAACGTCAGAGGAGAAACCTGTTTCTCTGTTTCACCGGCTTATACCTCCACTTTTTGGTTCTCACTCGCTTTTTACTTTCTATTCTCTCACACACACACACACGTACACACACACACACACCTCTCCCAGTGGGCAGCAGCTGTTGGAGTGCTAATCTCCATTAGCT
The DNA here is from genome assembly GCF_963930695.1 of Labrus bergylta. Taxonomy (NCBI): domain Eukaryota; kingdom Metazoa; phylum Chordata; class Actinopteri; order Labriformes; family Labridae; genus Labrus; species Labrus bergylta. The sequence continues at coordinate 31,665,348 of NC_089195.1, forward strand.
ACTGAACTGGCTTTCATGTAGAGGGCCGTGTAAAAAAAATCTGTTCTCTCACTCTCCCATCCAAGGAAAACACCACGGCTGCATCACCGAGACAACCAGACTTTTTTTTTTTTTCTTCCTCTTCTTCTTTTCAACGTCTGCTGCAACATATTTCACCGTGTCATTTTAAGTCATAGTTAATATCCTGTACAAGCTTTTTTTCTTGTTCTGGTGGGGAACACACAAACACACCACCGCCACACACACCCACCCCACCAGTCCATCTGAAGGATCTCGCTCCAAAAAAAACCACACACACAGGAACAAAAAAGAACAATATTTAAGTTAACAATGCGGAGCAAGTGAGTGATGTAAAGGGGGAGAAAAAAAAAAATTAAAAAACAGGACTTACAGTCTGTAGAGCTTCGTCGTTCCCAGGAAAAGCAGCTCGGGGAAGACGGCCAGATTATTCCGATTCAGGCGCCTGGAAAAACACGGCATAAATTAGGGAATAAACTCGACGTAGCCTCCTTCCAGACAGTGTGGGTGAAGCGGTTACATGTGTGTGTAATTAGTTTTTATAAAGTGAGAGTCCTGTATCCTGTTAATCATATCACATTATGTGATGGTGTTTTTATTGTAATGCGAGTCTGTGCAGCGAGAGGAAGTATGAAAGAATAAGCAGATTGATGGAGACACTTTTTCTAGACTCACAAAAAACACACAGACTCCGTGTTAGCCCCTGATTTAAGGGGTACAATATGGCTGCCAGACAAACAGTGGACTCTAGAAGGATGATGGGAAGGCAGAGGAGAGGGAGGACGGGAGGGGGGTGAGGGATGGGGGGGGTTCAGATGAGATGAAGGGGAGAGGGGAGAGAGGAGAGAGAGGGGGAGCTTTTTTTTTTTTTTTTTTACCACAAAGGAGGAGGAGAGGAGATGATGTGGGAAAAACAAACAGGCAGTCTGGCCGGACTACCGAATGTGTGAAAAGGACCCCATAGAGTAAACAAGGCCCTCACAGGGGAAGAACTCACAACAACCCGTCATCACACACACACACACACACACACACACACACACACACACACAGAGGAGTTGAGAGAACTCGGCTGAGTTTAATAATCTGGGTGCGATCATTTAACCCTGGTTGAGTGGATTGAAGAGGTTTGTGTGCCTGTGTGTGTAGCTGTGTGTGTGTGTGTGTGTGTATGTGTGTGTGTGTGAGAGAGAGTGAGGCAGCTGAGTGACACAATGAGAGACAGGCTGCTGAAACAGTTTAACCCTGACACACACACACACACACACACACACACACAAACACACACACACTGACTGGCCAAGCGACGGATGCTGTGCTGGCTGCAAATAGAAAAACAAGAGAGGAAGAAAGTGAAAGAATGCACGGCCAAAAAATCTGAGCAAGTGTGTTTTCTCTCTTTGCGGGGCGCCCTGATATCCTAGCGGTTATGTTGCATCCCATGTACGGAGGCCACCGTCCTCGGGTTCAACCTGCGTCTCTTTCCCCGCTCTCTCATAACAGTTTCCAACTCCATACTGCACTATCGATGTTTGACTCAGAGCAATGTTTTGACAGCCAAGTGACCCAAAAGTGATGCAGTCCTGCTTCGATCAACTGAGAGATCTAACCCAAATCAGAACACTCCTTTCTCCTGGTGATATAGAAAAGGTCATCCATGCATTTATGTCTTCCGGACTTCACTATTTTAATGCCCTTTATTGTATCATTAACATTAAAATCCAAAGCTTATTGCAGTTTATTTAAAATGCTGGCGCGGTGTTTTAACACATACCAAGAGAAGTGACCACATTACACCTGCCCTTGCTTCCCTCGACTGGACGCCTCTGAGTTTTAGAATTTATTTTACTACTTGTTTTTGAAGCCCTGACCGCTGCCTGAGCTCCTGCAGCACGGCCTACAAGTGGTTCTGAAAACTCGACTGGTTACAAAAGGTGACCGAGCCGAGCCTTGGCAGTTCATCTCCCTGCCTGGAGATGACAGGCAGGCAAACTCAGTGTATCTCTTCTTCTTCTTCATCTTCTTCTTGTTATTATTGTAGCCCACTTTTACCTGACAAGTCCAGATAAACATCGTATGTCAAGATGTGAAAAGCAAAAATGCAAGGCCTCGATTGCTTGTAACGAATACAAATATCTGCCAAAGCTGCGCTCACATTTTAGTACTTTATTAATCCCTGAGGGAAATTCTGGTTTTACACTCTTTTACATTCTTCTCACACACAAAACATGTATTAGTGGAGAAATGTCAGAGTAGGGCTGCTACACAGGGAGCGCAACAGAGTGGTCGGGGGTTCAGTGCCTTGCTCAAGGGCGCCTTGGCAGTGATCAAGAAGTGCCCTGGCGCCTCTCCGGCTACCAGACCAACTTCCATATTATGGTCCGCATCGAGACTGGCGACCCTCTGGTTCCAAACCCAAGTCCCTACAGACTGAGCTACTGCCGCCCGCTGTGTCTTGAAATAACACATAAAAAGCAAGAATAAGACTGAATAGTTCAATGAAATCGAACTCAAACTCTTCAGCACATTAATACCAGACCGTATTAAAGTGTCACTAATTCCTTTCCAAAACTCCCTCTTTAAGTCTCTCAATGACTTTTTCCTCTAACACCTCATCTATCACATCCCTCTGCTTCACTATAACTCGCTGTGGACTCTCCTTTAATGACGTCACCCCCTCTCCGCTCAGGAGCACGAATAAATGACCGTGCTCGCACACACACGCACACATTCACACCCCCCCCCCCCCCCCCACCACCCGTTACATCAGAGGCCGCTTAAATATTTAACATCCCGCAGAAATGATGTTTCTAAATTATTCACTCCTCTTCCGTTAGCGCCCAGGCTCTGGCGGCTAAGAGCCCCACGTGGTCCCGCGGAGGGGCCCGCTTCCCTCCTGCAGGTCCTGCCCAGCCATGAGCGCCCGTTAGTGGGCTAGACCTCCCCTGGGTGAGTGCAGAGGCTGGTGGTTGGAGGAAGGAGGACAGAGAGGGGGTATGAGCTCATCTGCTTTAAATAGGTGCAATGCTGTCAGACTAGGAGAGTAAAGTCGAGACCAAAACCCGTCTGGTTCCTCTCAGGTGTTGTGCTCTTCATTCACTTCATCATTTTGCTCATAAAGCGAGGGACTGTCTGATTACTCAACATCAATGTGAACACGTTACCTGACATATAATGTCTATTTAAGGGTCAGAAATATATGACACAGGAACACTTCTGAATGAGTCTTGACTCTGATGATTTTTATTTTCTGCCTTCAACTTGTGCATCTCGAGGGACACGGATTAAAAACCCAACACACATGTTTCATTTTATCTTCCTTGAGGGATGACAAAACAGAATTTATGTTACAAAAAGTCTGCAAATGATACAGCTGAGGAGCTCCGAGTCAGATGAAGTCACTCCTCAGCAACTTGACTTTGAATAACTGCTAAAAGCCAGATATAAAAAAAACATTCAGAGTGCAGGAAACATCTTCAAATCACCTGATGTGATGGAAAAAAAAGTCCAAAACGGAAGCAGATGTAATTCCATTCTCAGATTTCAGACAGTTTATTTTCTCTACAAATGTTTCATATTTATATTCTGTTTTTACTCTTCCTGTGCATACATCCGCAAAAGGCAATATATGCCAACTTTAAAGTCTTACTTTCACCATTAATGATGTCGGTCTGGGACAACTATTGAGAAGCGTTGTGAGGTGTGTAGCTAAAAATCCTCCTTATGTATATGACACTGGCGTCAGTAAAATCCCTCGTTTCAGCGTCTGCCTGAAACACTTCATGTCAGCTGCTGTCTCTTTAAGGCCCGCCTCCCCACATGCTCACTTTCCTCCAATTGGCCAGCTCTGTTTGCAGTCGCAGGGACATTTGAGTTAGCTTCCAGGTGGGCGTGTCTTTGAAAGAGCTGCCGGGGTGGGTGTGTCCTTCCACTCCGCTCCACGCTTTGAGTTAACCAGAACCTGACGTCATGGTCTGGTTAAGTCTCACAAATTCTCTTGACGTCTCGTACAGAGCAGAAGGAAATCACGTCCGGGGAGTCCAACAATTTGTTTTTTGTTTATTGTTAGTTATTTGTGACCTCTCAACTCCACCCTCAGTCACAATGTAAGCTACTAACAGCTTCCCTTTCAGTCTCTAATGATGCAAATCCTTTTTTTTTTTTTTTCAATGCAGTTCAAAGATTCGCTGCACAAATGTACTGAGTCCCTTAAAAAGCACTCACAGCCTCAGACTAAAAATTGTGAAGTCGTCTGTCGTGGTTTAGCGGTTTGGACCTGGAGGAATGCACTGAAACACTTCCACAGTCGAGTCACATTAGTCAGAGTTTTGGCTGGTGGAAGACTGAAGACGGAGCAGCCTGTATAGTCTGAGGTGTGAGAAGTCTCTCCAACGAGCTAATGTCACACTGCAGCCGGGTGATAATCCCTGCAGTCATAAACAGATGCTAAAGGCCCACAAACCACACAGTCATCACACACACACACACACACACACACTCCCACAGAAGCCTACAGAGTGCCAAATCTTTATAGATACTCAAATACATACCGACCAAAAAAAGGCAGAAACAAAAAGTCTACAAAAGTTCAACATAGCCAGCCTGTGAAATGCTGTAAATACATTTGTCCCTCACAGTGTGAAGTCCTTCCTATTAGACGGGAGGATTAAGGGTCTCAGGAGGTAAGACATGACAAAAAAATAGGCTGCATTCGTAATGTTTGGAAGATATCCAAGATGGTGGCTGAAGCAGAGTCTGATTTTATCAGTGCTACATGTTGTTGGGCATAAACACAGCTATGGGCAGAAAAGAGTATGAAGCTTCTTTATTGCACCGATCACGAGACGGTCGCATGATGTAGACGTCATTCAACCCCTCTTCCCTCCAGCGCCTGCGGAGAATTTTCCTGACTTTCACCTGCTGCATTCATCAGCTCACCCCGACTTAATGTAGGAGTTTAACTAGGGGGGCTGGGAGGAAAACGTCTACGTGAAAAGTTCTGCCATTTGTGTTCGCTAATGCAGCTTAATCACAGAATTTTCTGTAGTTTTGTGCATGTGTGAAAACACCACAAGATTGGTTCATTCTTAGTCGACCTTTTCCCTTAAACCTGCTTTTAGATCTTGTTTAATGCTTTGGTTCTTAACTCTGATTTTACCTTTGACTATTGCTATTGTTTTTATGGTTTTATTGAAATTGTAGCACTTTGAGATTTTCATTAAATGTAAAGTGCGTTGTAAATAAAATGTATTATTATCATTAGTAGTAGTACTGCAGGCTTACACACTCAGGCTGCAGAAGGAATTATTAAACCAGAGAAACATTTCACTCAAAAAATGTGCACACACTCTTGGTGTTTTCATACTTTTTAACAACTATATTTTCCTGGTTAACTGCATGTTTGAATGCAAACAGCAGAATTGTTCCCCCCAAGTTTAACCAGATTATTTCCCCCAGACAACAAGAAAAAAACGAGCCGGAGGGTTTGTCAAACTACACATTGCATTTATAAAAAGGCTAAAGTTGTGTCATCTTCTGTTGCTTCTTCCACTACTTCTGCATCAATCTTTTCACGACCCTTCATGAGACCCCTCCCCCCTCCTGTCCGACAGGTCTCCAGCTGTGAGGTGCATGTGTGAACAAGCAACTCAGGAAGATTTTCGGCAGACTTAAATCTTAGAGTGCACAAGTGAAAACCTTTTTAAACTCCTTGTTTGTTGTTCAAGCACTTGTGCACGCCCTCGAGTGTATATGTGTTCAGTCAGAGACAAGTCGTCTGCCCTAAACCACGGCCAGGCAGAATCCTGTCTGCTCACCAGATGCTTCAAATCCTTTCCCATCGCCCAAAAAAATCCCCTAGAGTCCAAACTTTTAGGAAACCTTTCTCTGAACTTTGAGCATTTCTCCTTCTTACTGCTGTTTACCAACAAGTATAACAAAATGTCAACTGCTGCACAGACAGGCAGGCGGGGGGGAGGGGGGGGGCAGGAAAATCCATCACGAGTTACATTGAGACGCGGCCGCTGTTGTGGAAATGGCTTTTTTGTGTGTGTCTACACACAGTGCAGACAATTTCAAGCTCTGCTGCTCAATAAAAACGGCCACACACACAAAAAACAACAACTTTGCCCTCAAATGATCAGCGAGAACAATGTTATCACTCGGAGGCTTTAGAGCTAATCATTCAGCGCTAATCCAGTGCTTTTTCTTTGAAATCCATATCCAACCAGGTGGGATCTCCACTACAATTATCTTCAGCTATTCAGACTTTCCAGAGCAGAATCACTTAGCTTGAAGTTTAATTATCTAGTTTGTACTCACTCGCTGATAGACAATCTCCCTACCTGTAATCAGTTGGACTGTTATTCATCCCTGTTAGGATTCTCTTTGACAATGTGATCACTCAATTACAGGCTAATTATGTGAGGCTTTATCCCACCGCTGCTCTCGGAAATCATCGCCTCAGTGCCTGTAATTACTGTTTTGTTTTCTCTCTGCATATCTGCGGCTGTTATCGCCTTCAATCTCGCACCCTTTGAGTCGGACAGCGGGCTGTAAAGCAGTCAGATGTGAGAGGAGGATAAGAGGATCAGGAACTCCTCTTTTTTCCTTTTTCTGCCTCCACGGGGAGAGAGTGAAGAATGTATGACATTCCTATACGCTCGGGACAATAGAGAGAGAGAGAGAGAGTGAGAGAACGAGATGGGTGGGTACAGTGGAAAAACATGAGGTTAAAGAATGAATGAGACGAGAAGGTGTGAGTGGGTGTAGAAGAGTGTGTGTGTGTGTGGGGGGGGAATTAAGATAGAACCAGGACTGACGGAGCAGCCTTGCGTGAGTTAATGCGCATGCATGACTGTATCCTTAGCGAGGGAGGGGTGTGTTTGCGTGCGTGCATGCACGTGTGTGTTATGACATGCCGATCTCCTCCACACCTCCTTGAGCCCCTCCTCCGTACCCCCCCCCAGCTACTGCCCCACACCTGACCCCACCCTGCCCAGCCCTGAAGGGCATGTCGCAAAAAAAAAAAACATGAGAAGAGGAACCGTCCCCGTCCCCTCCCCCGTGGGGGGCAGTCACTGTGGATCACTCAGCCCGGCTTAGGGCCCTCTCCTCTGGGCAGCAGTGCCCAGCAGGCTCCCCTCCAGCCCCCCAAGAGCATGGGGGCCTTTGAAACGAGCCCCTACAAACTCCAGAGTCTGGAGATGTGCCTTTGTCCGGCAGCGGCAGGGGGGCATTGATGACTGACTCCATCTTTGTGTTTGTGAACATGCCGCGCTGACGACGCCGAAAATACAGTTGAAAATCGGCAGTGAGGACAACAGAAAAAAACCAGCCATGTTGTGTCAGAAAGTAAGCTGCTGTCAAAGATGTTTGTTTCCTTCAGAGTCGACACAAAGTGAGCCGGCGTGGTTTTGACGGTAGACATCAAAGGACTTCATCTGCTCTGGCTGTTCACAGGCGTCACTATAGATTACAATAACCAGAAGGTGTCTCTTTGTGCAGAGCGTAATGACTATCAAAGTCTACTGTTCAATATTGCTCTGTGTGTCTGAACATCCTTGAAGTAATTCCCAGATCTGCTTAGCTGGACAGAAACCAAGCATTGGTCTGCATTAAAATCGTGAGCAGATTCCCTTTCATGGAGCTTCTCTCTCGGTCAATAAAAAGAAGCCAAAATGCAGCAGAGAGGAATAAACAGGCACAACACAGCTGAGACGAGAGCAGCGGAAGGAATCAGGGTTTATCTTTTTTATTCCCTGAAAGAATTGATCCAAAACAGCCATGAAAAAGTTTACCTTCAGTTCAATTTGCACTGTATGGTTATACATCTAGCTTTGTGTAGCTCTATGTATAAGCAGGTTTGTCAGGCGTGTTTGTGCAGCGAGGGTTTTTATGCGTCTTTAATAAAAAGCTTGTCACATTTTGCTAAATTCCAGAATCTTATTTTCTTGTATGTTTGGGTAGTTCACACATCAAGCAAAGTTGACAGTCCACACAATGGACATATCAGCAGTCAGAGGTCCACGTCTCCCTTCTGTCTCTCTCTCTCGCTCTCTCTCTCTCTCTCTCTCTGTCACACACACTACCGAGACTTAATTATACCATAACTGCCTCAGGGTCGGATGCTGAATGCCAGTGATTCCAGGCCAACGCCGTAACAACCTCAGGCTGTTGCTCAGTCGCTGCCATGTGACGCATTCTCCAGATTTTCCCCCTCGGACCGAGACGCTGGCAGCCGCATACCATGACATTCAGGTTAAACATTTATGAATTGTATAGGTTTCCGGACAGTTTGATGCATATAAACATGTGTTGCATCTTATCTTAAAGGCCTTCAATCTCAACGTCTCGACCTTGTTAGCCAACTGTAAGAGAGCCACTCACTTCAAGCCACGTATTTTATCGATTTCTGGCTGCTCAAAACAAGTCGTAAAATAAAACACTTTTCTGATCCCAAAAAAAGTCCTAGATTAATCTCTGAGCAGGCTGCGAACTCCAGTGTTGCAAAATGAAGCAAATGTGGAAATGCAAGAAACTGCAGTTCTTTAAGTGTCCACTTGAGGCAGGCTGCAAAAGCCAAGGAATCCCAATTTACACCCATATTAAAATGCCCATTTTACAGCAGAAAGAAACACCTTACAGCCAGGTTCAAAAAACAGATTTTGGTTCAATAACTCATTTCCCCATTGGTTAAAACTGTACCTGGGGTGACCTTTATAATTTAGCTAAATATTTACATAATTGGGGTTGCGGCAGAGTTGGCAGACGGGTGCGTTGTTGCTGTTTGCCAGGAGACAAAGACCCTCCTCTTTGCCCATCTCTAAATTGATCAAAAGTTAGATTGAGATAGCATTTACAAATGGTGACCTCCATTGTTTGGCTTCAAAAATTCCTCAGAAACCAAAGTGTGACATCACTAAGAGAACGTCCATGTTTCATCGTCACAGATTGCCACTGTCTTCCCCCATTTCTCTCTCTGCTACTAAACCTCTTATGGCCTGATGTCTGCGCCCCATTATTCCACCTCCATGTGCAACACATTGCCCTTCGACTGGCAATCTGTGAGCGCCAACAGACTGACACCTAGACCTCATTAACCCCATCTCACACTGGCAATAACCTGAAAAGATCAGGATTTTAGGACTGATCTGATGATAACGTTTGACCAGGCTAGCCTCCATGACATTTAAGCTTGACCTTTCATTTGTTGCCTATCTGTCTGCTGGTTTGCCAACTAGGTCAACGTGAATACTTATGCATTTTAAGGTCCTGAAACATAGGCATACCCAGCAGATACGGAATATAACTCAGTTTTGAAAAGAAAAAGAAAAGAACGGCAGCAGCTTGAATCCTAAAATGTTACTCACAGTCTCTCCAGCTCCTTCAGGTCCTGGAAGGCTCCTCTCTCAATGGTGCTGATTTTGTTCTCCATTAGCTGCCTAGAGGAGAAGCACCAGGACAGAGTGAGACAATAAGAAACTGGACAGAACAAAAAAAGCGTAATGATAGAGAGACTCAGAGTGTGAGAGCTGACACTGTTAGAAGCCAGAGAAAAGGATAAAGATGGCTAGAAGGGGCCACAAATAAGAGGAAGTGGAGGGATGAAGGTGAAGGAGAGTGGGACAGAGCACGAGAGAGGCAGAGAGAGATAAGACGCTGGAGAGAATGGGCAGGGAGAGATGGGGATGAAAGATGGCAGAGGGTGTGAAAGTAAAAGAAATAAAACAGATTGGTGCAGATGAAAGTGATGGGATGTTCAAACAGCAGAGAGAGAAAGAGAGAGAGAGAGAGAGAGAGAAAGAGAGGGGGGACAATCAGCGGCGGGTCGATGGAGTCCCAGAATTGACTCTAAAACGGGCCCATCAGTCGGACAGCGGCTCATCTATCATCCAATTTACCCTCCATCTAACCACATAGCTGTGACTACTCATTCACTTACACTGGCACGACTCCCACAGGAGCACTGTGCTGACCAAGCCCACATCAGCCTCACACACACACACACACACACACACACACACACACACACACCAACACAACTTAATCTTTGCTGCATGGACAACATGCATTATAAGATAGAACATGCCGGTGCGCTGCTATTCATGACATGCTTTCTTTACATTGTTAGTTTCTTAATCTATCATATCAGTGTCAGAAAATGGAGAAAAACAGATCTCCAAGCCTCAAAAGCGGCCATACTTACTGCTTGTTTTGAGAACAAACAAAGTATGACAAAGGACAAAGGAACATCTGCATGCATGTCCATCCATTTTATCAACAACCATTTATTCAGTGGACATGCCATTGGCAGGTGCTAAACACCCAAGTGTTGAATTCTGGGGTTATTGGGCGCGATGGTAGCACTATTCTCTTGGGCCATTACCACTTTTACTACAAGTCTAAGAAAACAAATTCATCTTTTCGAGTATTGCCACTTGTCAAAAATTCAAGATTGGGTCCTGATCTTCTTTATTTTCGTTCATTCCCTCGGCCATCAGGCTCTTAAATCTTGATAGAATGAATATGTCCTGGTATGCATGTCTTGTTTAACGATAAAGTGGTTTATTCCTGTGACTTCCGCTCCAGAGGCCTGTACGCACATTCCTTGAATGTAGTCTCTACAATGTGACCGCGGTGCATCCTTGAATGTCTTGGTTATGTATTTATTGACCTGTTTATTACTGTTATCCTTAAAGTCAGCTTCTCATCTGATTCTCTGTAAATGTATGCATGGTCTGGGTGGACTCACTGTTGAACCCCTGGGATGAATAAAGTTGTCTAAGTCTAACTTTTATGCAATTGTCACCAAATTTGGTATAAAACATTTTTGGACAATGCTCTTTAGTTTAAGAACAGTTGGCTCACAAGGTTAGCTCAAATGTTACTGCCAGGCCCCGTAACAGGAAAGGTTATATCTCCTGATTGCTTTGAGTTATTACATCAACATTTGGTGTATATTTGTAGATATGATGTCTGAGTGACCATGACACAGTTGGTACCATTTGAATGAAAAGTGGCGCCATGGGCCAACAGTTTCTTTTTATGAAGAGATTCTGCTGAAGTTTGGTTTTCATACATAAAAGCATGCAGCCCCAAAGTACTTCACAGGTGAACGACAGATGGGAGATAAAACCAGAAAATGACAACAACAGGTAAAATTAGGAAAGAGTATAACAAGAAAGAAGACAGGAATAAGAATGTTAGGAACAAAATGAAACTAAAAAGGAATAAAAGTGAGTATAGTCAATCTCTATAAAACATCTGGAAGTCAATGAAATACATTAAAATCAGAGAACGTTGGATAAAAAGAAAGAAATACTAACGATAAGCCTACTGTATGTAAAACACTGATAAAGTAATCTCCATCATTCAGTACGTCTGCTTGTACGACCTCATCATTTCTTTACAACCAGTCATGCCATTGACTTCACGCTTGGCTGATGTATTGATAACAACCCAAAGAAGCCCAGTGTCCAGTAAGAAGTCTTTTGGATGAGCACGTCTTGAGAAGGCTTCTGCAGACCAAACGGTTGGCTTGTTAGTACTACAAAAGATTAGCACATATATTTACACATCCGGGTTTTTTCTTTTGAGAAATCCCAAATTTGGCTGAAGAAATAATAAAAACATACATGGAGCAGTACAGGAACTTACCAATAATAATGTTTTCTGGACTAACTAATGGACTTATTGATGCAGCTTTAGATGCAATCCAAACGTTTAAGATTGTGTAACTGCATGCAGGTAGACATGAACACACACACACACACACACACACACACACACACACACACACACACACACACACACAATTAAGGGCATAATCTCTGGAGGAATTTCAACAATGTGTATTCCCTGCCATTCACTTTTAGCAGTTGAATGGCACACACAGTCACACACCCCCCACACAAACACACACAGACAAGCACACACACACACACCCCCCCACACACACACACACACACATACACAGACACACAATAGGAGCATGCAACCCCTGTACCACTCTTAACCTGGATCCATCCCAGGTAAAGAAAAAAAAAAGAAAACCTGTTCTTACTTGACTCTTTCCTTTCCTTTCCTTGCACCCTCCCTCCCTTCCAGCTGCATTCCTCCCTCCGCGGTTACACCTAATGACCGCTATCTCTTTCCCCGTGTGCCCGCTGGTTAAAATAAGCCCCTCCTGACACTTCCACTGGCAGATTAACACGACAGCATTAACAGGTGCCGCTTCTAGTCTGCGCAGACAAACACACACACAACGCCAGCTTCCCACGACTCTACAGACGCAGTGCTGCATGCGGCAGCTCCACGGAGCGTGATGCTCCACAGAGCAGGGAAACAGTTAAACCATGCATGTTGTTGGTGTTTTAGGGGAAAAGTTGTGGAAATTGAAGGCTGTTGCTTCTAGTCAGAGTCGTGAATGAGAGATGATGTGCTTCTGCCTCTGCAAAGCCAAAAAGGGGGGAAAAGAAAGAAAAGAAAGAAAGGGAAAAAATTTAAAAACCACTTACAACACTCGCAGATGTCGCAGTCCTGCAAAATCCGCCTTGGTGATTTTGGTGAGGTTGTTTGCATTCAGATCCCTGCAGAGAAAAATTGAGCAAAAATAAAGATTATCTGTAGCCTATAAAGGAGATTTATGTTAAAACAAGGACGAGGCAGGTGAGCAGAAATGGTTCTTGAAATGTTTGAACTTGATGCTGTGGCAGACGCAGATTTGTCATCTGAGCTGTGGTGGCACATTTTAATTTCATCAGTAAGGGGTCTCAGACTCGTAAAAATGTGGCCTGTTTAACCGAAAAGCCCACTTGTCCAAATCCGTTTTTGATTAACTTGCTGGTCTCCAGACAAACCGATGTGGTCTACGGAGGCTGTGCTAATGCAACAGTGCGAAACCACCAACACAACCACAGCATGCCCCCCCCCCCCCCCAACTTCAGCTCCGCGAGCAGAAAGACAATCCCCACTCTCTGATTAAAGCAATGAGACAGCTTTTTTTTAATGACAATATATTTAAAAATAAAATGATGATTGGCATTTTGCAGCATTTACAGATGAAGGTGGAGTTTCTGACACGTTGTCAAAATGTAGAGCCCTGCGCAAAAAAAAAAAACATGTAGGCTATAGTCCCCAAGGAGAGAAAAAGAACTCCAATACTCTGTCAACATGCAGTTTAGAAAACAGAATACTCAAGTCTAACACATAGACTATTAGTTAAAGATTATCATTGGATAATTCAGACTTGTTTGCAATACATTTTAGGGTTTTAAAGGAAGGGAAGTGGGGACATATTGTCGTAAACTCTTTAAACCCCCTCCTCAAGGGAAGCACAGATTTCAGTGTTCGATTCGAGCAGCAGGCAGTGCACACTTGTTAAGCAGAAATCGATCATATTCCGGGATTTTCCCCTCTGAACTGTGGCCACATGTTGGGGATTTGCTGTGCGCATTTTAAACTGTTGAAGGTACTCACAGTCTCTCCGCGTTGCGGGGTATATTCCTAGGCACGCTGCGGAGCCCTTGGCCGTGACAATCCACCGTGGTCCCGGTGCAGGAGCACTGCGCTGGGCAGGGCTGGCCGTCCGCTCCGCCGGACAGGAGGAGGACCAGGGCCAAAACAGCCACCAGCAGCAGCCCCGGCGCGGACACCGAGGAGCGGCTAGCGGGGCTCACGGCTCCCACCATCACTGCGGCAAGTGGGGGGCCAAATGAAAAACAAGTAAATCTATCAGGGACGTCAAAGATTAGAGCCCTGAAATCCCCCGAAAGAGCTCACCAAAACTCTTAACAACAACGGGACGCCGTGCTCCTTCGCGTTGTCCTCCCTCCGCAGGCGTATGTTTTTTTTGTTTTTTTTAATTTCTCGCTCTGATTTTTACATTTGGGGTCTTCTCAGAGGGGGTTTCGGTGTGTTAAGGGGTTGTGAAGTGGTAATGTTGCCCCCCCCCGGGCAGGGAGAGGGGAGCTCGGTGAGGCGGTGGACCGGCTCTCTGGCTGCGCTACAGCGGCGCAAACTTCCACATGTCCCCGGCATGCGGTGCCCAAATCCCCCCGGCGTGTTTTGCGTTTGGCTTTGCTTCAGCTCACGCACTCACTCAGTTAAGACAGACACCTCGATCCTTGATGTGATCCCAGGAAAACACTCTTACAAACACTTCACACACGCACACACTCCAGGTGAGGCTGTCTGGGTTATTAATTCTCAACACGCGTCCGGAGAGGGAGCAGCGGCAGCGCTCGGTTCTCCCCAAAAAAAAAAAAAAAAAAAAAAAGAAGCTCAGTAGAGGTCACCGTGGAGGAGAAATATTGATCCCGATCATGAATCGATTGCCGGTCAGTGGCATGGGTGTATGCAGCGTGAGAGGGGGGAAGAAAAGCCCCGTGAAAGACCAGCGCGCAATACTATAATCCAACTGAGCGTGGTGCGTCAAAGCGCTGCTCCCGAGAGTGTGTGAGAGAGAGCGGAGAGAGAGAGAGAGAGAGAGAGAGAGAGACGGGAGCGGGCACGTCTGCTACTGCGTCTGTCCAGACAACTCTCTCGCTCTCTCTCTCTCCCACACACAACTACACGCACGCACACAGACGCGCACACACGCTGTGTTTTCCCTCAGCAGCAGGTTTCCAGCAGGCTGTCCGTCAAACAAGCAACAGTTGACCTCGGAAGGAGACTTTTCTTTTCTGCTGCAGTGTCCCCGGTCACCTGATGCATCAGAGAGGAGACGTGGGCAGAGAAAAAAAAAAAACCCTTTCACAGCTGGTTAAAGCTTTAAAGAAACATTGAACCTGTCCCATGATGGACACACAGGTTAAGACTTCTACAGCTTTCACATCGAGGGAAACTGTAATGGATATGACAAATCAAGTTAAGTTAATCTAATCATTTTAAGATCTTTCAGTCTCAATCACAGCAGCTGTGGGCCATATGTCTTATTCAATTATGGGATGTATTTCAATAGGAGCACTTAATGAACTAAAGAGACATTTTAAGACTTTGAGGGGTCAGAGCTAAATGTAGGAAACTCTTCACTCCTTGGATAAAATGGAAATCTAGAAACAATTATTCAAACATATACATGTGTGTATATTAAGTATACTCAGATATGTGATGTTACTTTTACAGTAAATACTCGGTTACAAGTCAAAGTCTTGAATCTTCAATTAAGTAAAATCACAAATCTTTTTTTATACCATCTCTCTGTCTTCGTCCTGCTTTCATTTCAAATGACTGATTTATGGTTTTTGCATGATTAAGGTTACTCTTATCCTAATTTAAAACAGCATCTTCTCTTAATTATTGTTCTAGATAGAGCGAGAAATCTGCCCGGTTACTTTAAACCATAAAAAAGTAAGGTATAATGACCAAACAGTGAATGCTGATACAACTAATGAATTCCACGACTTACCTTTTAATACATCAGGTCAGGGGCGTCGCCTGTGTCCCATGACAAGTCATCACATTGGGCCCCACAGCCTCAGCCAGCCTCCACCCGACCACGCCTTCTTCAGTACTTTCTGATACAATGCTTTTGAAAAGGATACAATGTCTTTTATTTCAATGATCGACATTGAAAAGTATGTAAAACATGTCTATTTTAAAAGTAGAAACTTCAAGTAAACTTCTGAACTTGCACAAACTTGTATGAAATGTTGCCGATACATTTCTGACAGAATCATGCCTTCATATTTTGATTGGAAAGCTGTTTTCACACAAGCACTCGAGAAAATTTCAGGACACCCTCCCCCTGAAATCTTCCTGATTTGCTTATTCCCACAAGCCCCTCATGGGAGATTTACCTCGTCTCACAGAATGAGTGAGGGGTGAGGGGGTGAGGGGATCTCAGGAGGGAAGACATGGGGAGCTTCTCATTACATTCATTTCCACATCCTCGCCTCCTCTCTCCTCGAAATAGTTCGAAATATAGCCAAATGATATACATTACATTTATACAGGACATTTTAATTTCTAAGTGTTGTGGCATCACATACAGATTCAGTTTATTGTTTTTATTTTAACCATTACCTGCACAAAGACCCCACCTGTCGTGTGCCAGTTAAGAGTATAGAAATGTCATCAATCCCACCCGCTCTTTCATGGTGAGTTTTTATGACATTCACCATCTGCGCTCACACTGACTGCATGGGAAAATTCAGTTCTCAGGAGTTTTTGTGCATGTGTGAAATAACCAAACGATTTTTTAAATCCTGATTGTCTTGTTTGTCTGTCTTTAAAATTCCTGTTTCTTGTTCAGATGTATCTGATTTTTTAAGCCTGTTTTACAGATCTCCTTTTGTGCAACACTGTGGTTGTTGTTTTTTTAAAAAAGTCTCTGCTTGACGGCAGCATGCGGCGAGATGACTTGGATTGGTGGAATACAGTACAGATGTCCTGCAGTAAATCTTCATTATAGGGATCAGTGATGTATAACATATATTCAAGACGGTGACAAATCTGTAGTGAAGCATGTCCTCCTCGCTTCTTCTCCTGATCGCTCTCTCGCTCTCAGCTGTTTGTGTGTGTGTGCACGTGTGTGTGTGTGTGTGTGTGTGTGTGTGTGTGTGTGTGTGTCTACCCCTCTTCCTCACACAAACACTCAATCAACCTATCACACAATTGCAAACCCTCTCCACAGACGGTGCATTCCAGGAAACTTCATTCACTGCAGATATTGTCTTTTTGGGGTTAAGGGTCGATTATGATTTATTTTTTCAAAACAAAAGGAGGAGCCAGATGCATAAAATCAGACATGTGGAGGAGGAGGAAGAGGAGGAAGAGGAGGAGGAGAGCAGAGATCGGACACTGATGGTGGAGTATCACAGATGAAGGGAGGGAGGAGAGGAAGCAGAGGGGGGTGGAGATGGAGGGTGACCCTGATCTCCTGCAATACAACCACAGGCTGCAGGGCAGGGAGCCTGTTGAGACACAGCTTAACCTGACCATCCCTCCTCACACACACACACACACACACACACACACACACACACACACACAAATGATGCCTCAGATCACTCCTAAAGCTCAGGTCAAACTACAGGGTTGTTTAACTTCTGTTTAGGGGGGTAGTCGACTGAGTTTTTTCTATTGTTGTAGTCAAGTCCACACTAACCTGAGACCCGAAATGAGACCAAGACATTTAGGGGTCGAGACCGAGACGAGACTCAGACCAAGACAGGGTGAGCCTTAGATGAGACCAAGAACATATACATCAATGAAAAAATCTTCATCTTGTGCGGCAGGTATGTCACTCACTTAGACCGTAACACCAGGAAGGTGGTGTGGCTGTAAATGTGCAGGTGAGCCGTGCAAATGCATCAGGAAATATTCAGGAAGATTTATTGAGTGAGTGGGGGTGTTCATGTGTAGATCAAGCAACCAGTGAGTGAGTGAGACCACTCCAAAAAAAAAAACCTGCCCTCCTGTATGTTTTTTAAATTTTTTCTATGTGTGGGTTCTCTCTGTGTACTCCGGCTTCCTCCCTCAGTCCAAAGACATTCTCATTAGGTTAACTGGGGACTCTAAATTGGTGAGTGTGTCTGGTTGTCTGTCTCTATATGTCAGCCCTGTGATTGACTGGTGAACAGTCCAGGGTATAACCCCGCCTCTCACCCAATGACAGCTGAGGTCGACTCTATCAGTATATACAGATAACAATATGGATGGTAGTGTTGGACTCTTGGTCTGCTGCGTCCTTCTTACATCATATCCTGCCTCCTGACACCCCGACATCTGACAGTGAAATTCCCTGTAAGGTTTGTGAACAACTCAGGAAGATTTCAGTTTTCTCCCTCAAAGACCAATGTCATATTTATGTTAAAGGAAAATGCCAAAAAAAAAAAAAACATGAAAGAGGAAGGAGGGATAATGTCTTTTGCAGACTTTTACAAACCTGCATTAGAAGTTGTAAAGTAAATTAAGAATGCAGGAACTAAAGTAATAAAGTAACAACATGGGACAAAAGGAGGACAATATTAAATAAATACAAACTTAAAAATGCACAAAAATAGTTTTTTCTTTGAAGTTTCATTGAACAAATTCGACATTCACTGATTTCAGGGCACATCTGACATCCTGTAAAAAAAAAAAAAATCCTGAAGGTCCAAAAGATCCACATTGTGAAAACGCTGGGTAATATGAGTATTTACTGTAGCCCACATAGTCTAACCCTGCAGAGGTTTTGTTTGTTTGAAAAATGAAAATAAAAGCAACTGCTGACTGATGACAGGATTATTTATGACACACAGTCACAGTAGAGATGATGCATTATTGAGCGTCATGTTTTTACAAGTGGAAGTCGTCCTTCTGTAGTGAAAATGTGTTCAACCCTCGAGGCAACATGAACAAAGATCTTTTATTTTACGAGCTCAGGAAGTGACTGACATTAGCATTGTTAATGTAGACAGGTGCAACTCGACAAACTTGATTTCTCACAAGCTGAGGAGTGAGAAAATCTCTTCAACCACAGCTAGATTTACCGTACTCCACCTATAGCAAAACATACACATATGTGACGTTTATTTTTAAGTGTATTAAATATTTAAATGTTAAAGCTATAACTCTGACTCATAGATTCAACGATTAGAGACTGTAACGCTCACAGTTTGTGTTAAACTATTGATTATGCATTTTATTTTCTCCATCCACATGACACCAGTCCTCAGATTTCACAGCTGCACCCCAGAAGATCTGTAGCACAAAGAAAGACCAGAAGTGATGACAGAACTGGAAGTTTAAATCTTAAAAGAATGATTTTCAACTTTTTTTTTTTTTTTCAGGGAGTTTTATCGTCTTCAGAGAGTCAGGTTTAAAATTTTTTTAGAAAACCAGTTTAAAGCAGTGACTGCTATTACGTCTTAGAAATGTTGGACGTTGGACTCGGTAGCCGGATGACTGTACATGAGGCGCTCAAACCAGAGGCTGTAATCCTCAAAGAGGGCGGCCCAGGTTTGAATCCCACCTGTGGCTACTTTCCCGCATGCCATTCCCCTCTTTCTCTCTCTCTTCCTGATTTCTGACCTCATCCACTGTCCTGCATCTCCAATTAAGTCCAAAAAGCCCCAAAATAAGTAAAAAATAACTGTTTTTGTAAGTTTTCATGCTGAATTGATGTTTAATTATTTATTCTTCTGCTTGTTTGTCTTTTCAGTTTGCTGTCACACTGAAGTTGCCATTCTGTCCTATTTCTAGCAAATGTTCCAGATACATTTAAAAAGCATAGGAAGTTGTTAGCAAGTGAGAGTGCGACTGACAGTGGGATTAGAGTGTGTAGATATTTATTGATGTCTATGGTGAGAGGTGAAAATATGTATATCTGCCAAAGGGGGGGGGAAGCAGAAGAAGTTTGGGAACCAATGTCTACACTAAGGATGCAATATTGGAGAGGTAAGTAAGGACCATTCTAAGGGCCCATGACAGACAGGGGACCCCTACAATCTTACTAGTCCAATATTATACTATATTTTAACATTTTCTACAATAATACCACAGAGACTTTCCCATCACTCCACATTCAGAGTCCAAATAAAAACACAGCTTCCACAACTTCCTTAACAAAATCAACCAAACCAGAGGCAGGCAGTCACAGTGAAGGCAAATGTTACAGTCCTGTTGGAGTGTCTTCATAACCATGACAACAGGAAAATGCACTGGACGCTGGATCTGTGGAGTTAGCAGAGCTGCGGAGCTGCTAATGAGAAGTGAATCTGTCTGACGGCTGTGATGTTGATGCTGCTCAATCTGGACTGTTGATTTAGGAGCTGTTTGTGTTATCTTTGGTTTATGGCCATGCAGTAAAGCTGAAGGTGTGGGGGTCAGCGTGTGTGTGTGTGTGTGTGTGTGTGTGCAATGTGTGTATGTGTGTGTGTGTGCAATGTGTGTATGTGTGTGTGTGTGCAATGTGTGTGACTTGGGTCAGTTCAGCCACCTGGCCTCTGGACAGCTGCTACTGGGACACATGCGGCTCAAGGCTTGTCCTACTGTACACACAGACACATGCACACACACACACATAGACACATGCTCATACACACACACACACACACACACACACACACACACACACACCTTGCTACTATTCATGAATGCATGGACACACGGTGCAGCAGACGGACGCACAGACAGAATGTCAAACAGTCTATTACGTCTTTGTATTAATTAACATCATTAATCAAATCTGCTGCATCAGTTCCATCCTGTTTGTGCTGACTGATAATCACATTATTGAAAAAAATAATGATGTTTGTGTTTGGACGGGCACGGTCAACACAGGGTGCTGGTTACACAGCTGCACTGAGACACACACACACACACACACACACACACACACACACACACACACACACATATATATATAGTGCAATTAACAAACAGTGCCACAGCAAAACACACAAACAGTAACATAAAAAAAAAAAAATCTCCTCCTCCCGTCTCAGATTCCTTTCTGTCAGTTTGTGTCGGAGCGATCGGTCCACGAGGTGTATGGAAACTGGATTGAGGCCCTGAGGAGTATGTGTGTGTATGTGTGTATGGGTGTGTGTGTCTGTGTGTGTGTGTGCCAGGTCTTTAGGACTTTGGGAAAGGCCTGTACCCATTTTTCACGTTTTTGTCCAAAGTCCTGATATGTACTGTAAACATGTGTGTGTGTGTGTGTGTGTGTGTGTGTGTGTGTGTGTGTGTGTGTGTGTGTGTGTGTGTGTGTGTGTGTGTGTGTGTGTGTGTGTGTGTGGCTGGTAACCTTTTGTTGTGATGGGACTGAGCTGTGTTGTCTGGCGCACACACCCAGTCGGCAGAGGCCCGGGGAGATGCTCAGAAGGTAAAAAGGATCTGATGAAGGGACAGGTATGTCGGAGAGGCTCCACTCCTCCTCCTCCTCCTCTGCTGCTGCAGCGACAGGAAGGTGTGTCTGCTGTCACACAGCCTCCGGTCGAGGCGGATAATTAATCACCTCATGTTTTCTAAAAGAAAGACTAAAGTGACTCGAAAGTGAGACAAAGGTGTTTAACAAGACGTTACATTAAGTATCATAGGTAGTCATATGAATGATTTATTCTTAACATGTATTTAATTGATTGTATCTGTTGAACAAGATTTTTACAATAAGGGATGAACAAGCAACTAGTGACTCATCTCTCCCCATGGTTTCACATTACCGTCCTCACCTATAACTTCATGGTGTAGTCTGTCCTCACATTCTGCTTCATCAACTGGTCTGGTAACCTCTCAATAGGAGACAAAAACAATTTTATTAAAGTTGCCTGTTAGATCATTGAGGTTAAATTACTCGATCTGTCTCTCAGCTTCAGAAAGAGAGCTGCAGCTATAAGACTCGAGACGTTTGACAGAGTCCTCCACGTCCTCTGTTTGGTGAGTTTGAGCTTCTGCCCTCAGGAAGGAGATACAGATTACCAAAAAGTCCAACAGGTTGAAAAATGATTTTATAACTCAGCCCATCAAGATACTGAACTTTAAAGTCCCTGACACTTAAAGCAGACGGCAAAGAACTAGTGGTGATGAAGGCTGCCTGTGATGTCGCCTCACGTCTTGGCCATAAAGATGCACTTGAACTCACCGCAAAGACTACAGCCGACGGCCAACCACCACGTACGATCTGCACACGAGTGAGAGGAAATAACTCTCCATGCCAGCAGGGGGCGGTAATCTGTCGTTATGATACGAGAAGACCATTTTCACACCGCTGTCGGTCACCACTCGTGTTATAGGCAGTCTACTAATGGAGAATAATGTCTGATTAAAAGTAGAAAATGGTGCTGGCGTTGTCAGCCCTTGGTCTTTTAGTGGAAAAAGAAAAGAAGAGGTGGAGGAGACAAAAAAGGAGAAACTGCATTAATGTGAGGAGCTGTGAGGAGAGCTGGAGAGAAATCAAACCTCCCAACAGCCAATCAGAGAGATCCCTCTCACCGACGCCTATGCAACATGTCCAATCGGCCAGAAAAAGGCAGAAGGAGAAGGGACGGAGCTGGACACACCGCAAAAATTAGGGCGATGACCGCTGTTTTTTATACATTCTCAGTTTCCTGTTGTTACCTGATGTGTCTGTTTTTATATGTTTTTATATTGTTTACCTGGCTGAAAACCAAATTTCCCCTCGGGGACAATTAAGTTGAAAGTTACCTGCAGAAAGAAACAAGTTATGATATAAACAGCTCAAATCTTCATCGGTAAAAGCTGACTCTGCTCCTGTATGTGTGTGCATGATCGAGCAGGTCGGGTTTGAAAGTGTGTCTCGTAGCAACGACGTAGTAAATCATCCAACCAGACATGATAGTCATAGCATATTTCCTCTCAGTGGAGCAACAATAGAGTCTCAGCCTCTCTAATCCCTTTACACAATTATCCCTTAATGTGTGTGTGTGTGTGTGTGTGTGTGTGTGTGTGTGTGTGTGTGTGTTTAAGCACCGACTGCGGCTTTTCCGTCGACGTGAACCAAAACGACTCAACCGCCATTATTCTAAAATAGCCCGTAAGAACAAGATAAACATGTGTGTGAAACTTAATGGTGCGATGTTTTGAGGAGCGTTGTTGTGACAACAGATTGAACATCTTTTCTGAGGCCGGGGATGAACTCTTAACTGGGATTAAAAGAGGGAAACAGAATCTGTCCCATGAAGGCCTCGTCTCGCCGAAAGTGAGGGAAGAGTCAGCAAGGACAGATTATGGATTTAAAAAAAAAACAGTGGGAATACTCCTCTAGTCTCTTCTTTTTAGTTAAATCAGAGAAATGAATACAAACCAATGAACACTCCCTCTCCTGCCCTTGGTTGTTTTTTTCCCCCTGCATGCTGAATCAGAGAAACGCCACATGGAGTTAATAACCAGCACCATAAAACACTGCGTCCTGACACACACTCCCATACTCACATCCCTGCACCGCGCAGCAACAACGAACGTCCGCGGCTGGAGATATATCATCTGTTAATCACGCTGCGCATAATCCAGGAATTTGTCGGAGGATTTGTCCAGGAGGAGAAAAAAAAGAAGCCACAGAAAGACGCAGAGAGAGAGAGAGAGAGAGGCGCCGTGTGTCATGTAGCAGATGAAATAAGGGCCCGCTGCTCGATATGAGTATGATAGCAGGGCTGCAGCAGAAGAAGTGAGATGATGAGTTATTGAGGGCTATATAAGCTGTGCTGAAGAAAACGGCTCCTAAATACTGCCACAGGATATGATTTCCCTGGCAGTAACCGGGGGTGCTCTTGTTGCAGACGGGGCTTTATGGGAGAGGGCTGCTTCCTGTCAGAGCAGAGTGATGATGCATGGCGTCCTGTGTTCTGTAAGAGTTTGAGGGAGGTTAGTAAATCAGACGAGTCTCTAATCGTTTGAGAAGACGACCTGAGGTATTCTGTTTTAGTAAAGCTCTGTGTGTGTAAAATCCTCTCTTTCACACTTGCAAAAGAAATCCTGAAGTTTTTGGGGTGAGCTGCAAACAATCTAACCCCCCCAGTTTCCACATACTCCATGCACGCGCCGATACGCTGATACGTTATATGCTCTGGTTCAAATACGCTGCAAATCTATTTTAGACGGAGTACATGCCGCAGGTTTGCGTCAAACTGGACAGAACAATTTACAGACTCACGATCAAAGTTTTCATAACTTTATCAAAAAGTCATCCTCAGAAAGACAAAGCAACAGGTTGTTTTGTACGTTTTCTCCTTCTTCCCTCGTGATCTTGTAGTTCTCCTGAGATGTGTGTACAGCGGATCATCCAGAGACGGATCCAGTTGGGGCGGGGTATGTGGAGTATGTAGGGATTGAGGGTAATATTTCACTCTGACTTTATCCAGAGTTTCTCCTGCCCAGCCTCCTCTTAAGTTTTTCTGCATTAAATCTGAGTGGGCTGATGTGAGAATTCACCTTTAGCGAGGGCAATGGGGTGGTTAAACTTATTCCCAGCGAACGTTGCACGATCATTGATTATAGACATGCAACAGGTATGTTCTACATGTAGGTAATTTAACTGCAGCTTGATGTTTTTTTCTCTTGATATTGTGATTCTGTCAAACTACACTGATGATAAAAACAAAAATATTCTCATAATGTCGGAAAGCAGATTTACAAATTTGAGTTCGGCCGTTTTGGACACCCCTCGGTTTGCCTCGATATGAGAGCAGTTATCAGGTCAGACCAACAGGTGTTGCATCGATGGAAGCGGGCAAGAGAAGTGGTTCAGATAGAAGTGATTGTACCCGACCTAAAAAGCCTCTGCATGTTTCTAATAAGCTCCACGAGCAGAAAGCTCAAACAGTGAAGCTTAAACAAATGACTTTAAAAGTATATTGCTTTTGTAGCTCATGTAGAGGCAGATCTGTTAAATTCAGACTCAGCTAAAAACTCCTGAAGGGAGCTTTAAACTGCACAAAAATTGACCTTAAATGTGAGTTAACACAGGTCTGGATTTGATCATTGTTCAGGGGGGGAAATAAAACCCTTTAATCCTGTTAAATATGTGGGAGATTAAGCCTCATTTGGATATTTCCAACAGCTGCTGTGTAATAAAGTAGATCCTGATTCCTGGTGTGAGTGAAGTGATGTTCTTTAGAGCAACAGCCACATACGTACCCATGGCACCTTGGAGATGTGTTTTTCATTGTTACAACGCTGTACAGAAATCAAAGTGAGTTTTCTGAATCCTCCAAAGAGAGTGAAGGTCAGGCCTGTGGGATGCGGAGGGGAGTCCATAGGAAGAGGCCGGGGGAAAGAAAAAAACAGCACTGAGTAAAAAGGTCGAAGGGAGAGATGGATGGATGGAGAGAGGGAACGAGTGACACAGAGAGAGAAGTTTGGGAAAGAAAAAGTGAGGTCCGAGGAAAAAGGACGACAGGGCAGAGAAAGGAGGGAGAGAGAGAGAGAGAGAGAGAGAGAGAGAAAATATGAAGGGTCCTTTTGCAGAGAAAGAGAGGAGACGAGCGAGAGAGAGAGAGAGAGAGAGGGAGGGAGGTGTGTAGAAAGAGGAGTGTGGGAAAAATCAATATGCTCTCTGGTGCGACTGGAAGAGACAATCAGTCCTGTCTGACCCTCGTCTCCCCTTGGTGTCTGTGTGTGTGTGTGTGTGTGTGTGTATGTCTGATTTACTAATGCCTGTATGCAACATGCCTTTACATTGATATTGAGAGAGTGGATTCACAATGCGGATGTGTGCCGCTGTAATCAAACG